>NW_028283569.1:777500-1130000 GCF_059441095.1 Idiotropiscis lumnitzeri
TCAGGAATACCATATCTCGGAATGATATCCTTACAAAGTACTTTTGCCACTGTCAATGCATCTGGATTTGTTGGTTAGAAAGAGTTCTAACCATTTCGAATTCACATCTATGATGACCAAACATTTATTTTATTTTTTTTCTTCACTTTGGTTTTTATCAAATAAGTCCATATGAATAATTTGAAATGGATATTGTGGTGTAGGAAAGCGTCCTCTGCGTGGACTCAAATTACCTTGTGAATTGTGTTTCGCACACGTTAAACATGCCCTACAAAAATGTTTCGAATAAGCATTAAAGCCGTAAGCCGTATAATAACGTAATATCTGATGCACCATTTCCCCTGTTGAGACATGTGTTATCCCATGACTCAATATAGCAGCCCATTTGTAAAGATTATTGTTTGGTCATACAGAGATCACGTAGCGATGTTACACCATTTTCCTCCAAAGCCTTTGTTTAACTTTGGGACTTCTATCACTAAAACGTGTATGTCCGCAACAGCTTCTTTAGCTGTATTGTCTGCAATGTGTATTCAAGGAAAACACTTATGCAATGTATGCGCTACACATTTTAAGACGACTATATGTGTAAATAGTAACACAATTTACTCTCTTTAGTTTACACGCTTTTGTTTAAGATACTAATTCTGTTGCATGAGCTGAGTAATTTGAGGAGTAACTGCTAAGTTCTTTTTCCCAGTGTCATTTGATACAACTACAGTATTTTATTCATTTATTTATTTATTTATTTCCATCTACAAATAGCACTTCTCCGTTTTCTGAAGGCGAATCTTTTTGATGCCTTTACTTTTGGTTACTTTTTTCTACTAACTCATAACAATCTAGTTTTGTACCATCCTCCTGACATAATAATGACAGCCGTGTTTAATGTTGTACATCTCTCTATAATCAGATGTGGTTTTGATAACAATGTATTCATACACTATAAATGTCCCGCCGGTGACAAAAACGTCATGTTCATCAGCAAAAGCAATGCAGAAACCGCACGTGGTACTCTCAAAACCAGAGGATGGAACAAAACTATGGTTGCACTTGTTTCTGCAATTTCCAGATTGTGGGACTAATAAAAGACCATCTTTATCTTAATCTTATATCTACAGCAATAGATACTGCATTAACTGTTCTCATGCAGTGCTTCAATGCACATTCTACGTTGTCTAGTTTGGAATAGAAGTATGCGATTGGTTTCATCTTATCTCCATGTTTCTACACTAAAACTAAGGCCTTTTGCATCTGGACAAAGGGTCAGTGCCATACTTAATACGAACACTTGTTTCCTTTCACAAAAGCTGAATATGCTTTATCAGTCCAGTGTAAGGACAATGTCATTTAGAGGTTTTCCTCATTCATCATTTTACTCAGTGGCACAGTAATTTCTGCATAATTTGGAACTCAGACTTTACAATAATTTGTTAATCTTAAGCATGTTAATTTTATTTTTATTTCCTATTTTTCTAACTTTATGACTCATTTTACTTCAACCAGTTCTACCTCAAAGTGAACAAGTACACATCAATGTTATTTGTAGTCTCTAATTTCTTCTCTGCTTTAATTCCTTGGATGTTAAGATGGCGGCGCGCATGGACGCAGCGGCTAACAGCTCCCCCTCACAGTGCTCCTTATTACTTTTTATTAGTGTTTGCTTGCTCTTATTGGCATCAACTGAGGCACAACATCGATATACCCGCCAGGACATCGTGAACATTGGATATCGATGCGAAATAACCATCACAGAGGAATTTTGCTATGATCGCAAAATTCCGAACAAACTGGCGAGGCTGCCCGGCTCACCGTGGCTGGTCATCGGGACCGGGAGGCGGCGCAGGCGACGCAGAGAGAGGAAGCAGAAGCGAGGCTGCAGGTCCGGTGTCTTGCAACGGCTGCGACGGCAGCCCCATAGGCAACCACTACCGAGTCTGCACCTCACCAACGCCAGATCCGTGGTCCACAAAATCGACGACCTGGGATTACAAATCCTGGGAAACCGCTATGTGCGCGATAGCAGTGTGATCGTCGTCACGGAAACCTGGCTGCACGCAGACGTCCCCGACGCTAGCATCCAGCTGGCCGGGCGCTCGCTACATCGCGCGGATCGGACGAGGGACACCGGTAAGAGGAGGGGCGGGGGGCTCTGTGTTTACGTGCATGAGAACTGGTGCGGCGATAGCACGATCGTCGAGAAGCACTCTTCCCCCGACATCGAGTTCATGTCCGTTAAATGCCGGCCTTATTTTCTCCCGAGGGAGCTAACGGTAGTGATTCTCACAGCTGTTTACATCCCTCCCGACGCTAGCACTAGCACGGCGCTCTCGCTACTCGCGTGCGTCATCAATAAACATCAGCGGGCGCACCCTGATGGCGGTCACATTGTAGCGGGAGACTTTAATAAGGCCAATTTAAAGACTGTACTCCCAGAGTTTCACCAGCATGTCAAGTGCCCGACGAGGGGAGACAACACTCTCGACCATGTGTACTCGAACATCAAGCACGCATACAGAGCCCTCCCACTCGCCCCCCTCGGCCAGTCAGACCACCTGTCCTTGCAGCTCGCACCTGCGTACACCCCTCTCAGGCGCAGATTCAGGCCTACCACAAAGACTGTGAAAACCTGGCGTGACGACGCCATGAGTGAATTACAGGACTGCTTTCATGACACAAACTGGGACCTCTTTGATCATCAGGACCTTGATGTCTACACGCATTGTGTACTGGACTACATCAAGTTCTGCATGGAAACTGTGTCCCAACAAAAGACTATACGGACCTTCCCAAATGCGAAGCCCTGGATGTCCAGCAGGGTTCGCGCTCTCCTCAAGGCCCGTGACGCTGCCTTCAGGTCAGGCGACAAAGCCCAGTACAGGGTGGCTCGTGCTGACCTGAGCAAAGGCATCAAGCTAGCAAAGGCAACCTACAAGGGGAGGCTGGAGGCCCACCTTGCCAGTAACAGACCACGGGAGGTGTGGCAGGGTCTACGGAGCATCACCAACTTCCGTGGCAGCAGCACGACCTCTGTAGACCCGAGTGCATCGCTGGCAGAGGAGCTTAACTGCTTCTTCGCTCGCTTTGACTCGCCCCAACCATCACACCCCCGCACTTCAAGCTCCAACTCCCCCCCACTCATCGTAGAGGAACACGGTCAACCCCAGGAAAAGCTACTGGATCCGACGGAATACCAGGCAAGGTCCTCAGAGCATGTGCCCACCAACTGTCACATGTTTTCTGCAGGATCTTCAACCGCTCCCTGGCTCAGGCAGTCATCCCCTCCTGCTTGAAAACCTCCACCATTATTCCTGTCCCCAAAAAGTCACCAGCCGTCCACCTGAATGACTACCGTCCTGTTGCTCTCACACCAGTCATTATGAAGTGCTTCGAGAGGCTGGTTCTCCAGCACATCAGGGACTGCCTTCCTCCCACTCTGGACCCCTACCAGTTTGCATACCGGGCTAACAGATCCACTGAGGACGCCATCGACACTGCTCTGCATGTTGTACTGGGCCACCTGGAACAACAGCGGAGCTATGCAAGGATGCTCTTTGTGGACTACAGCTCGGCATTCAACACGATCATCCCAGACATCCTCGTCGCCAAACTGGACACTCTCGGCCTCCCTGCCCTCACACGCATCTGGATTAAGGACTTTCTGACCAACAGACCCCAGACTGTGTTGCTCGGCCCCTACACGTCCTCCACCCTCATGCTGAGCACCGGTTCCCCCCAAGGATGCGTGCTGAGCCCTCTCCTGTACGCCCTCTACACCTACGACTGCAGCCCGGCCCACGGCAACAACACCATCGTCAAGTTTGCTGACGACACGACAGTGGTCGGTCTGATCTCGGAAGGTTACGAGACAGCCTACAGAGAGGAGGTAAAGAGACTGACAACTTGGTGCAAGGACAACAGACTGCACCTTAACTCTGCTAAAACAAAGGAGATTGTCGTCGACTTCAGGAGGAACAAGACGCTGCCGCCCCCCCTCTGCATCGAAGGCGTGTGTGTGGAGAGGGTCCACACGTTCAAGTTCCTGGGAGTACAGATCTCCGATGACCTTTCTTGGAGTCACAACACCACAGCAGTGGTAAAGAAGGTCCGCCAACGTCTGCACTTCCTGAGAGTCCTCAGGAAATTCAACCTGGACAGGAAGCTGCTGCTGGCCTTCTACCACTCGTCCATCGAGAGCCTGCTGACGTACTCTGTCTCCACCTGGTACAGCGGCTGCACTGAGGCGGACAGAGTGAGGCTCCAGAGGACAGTCAAAACAGCGCAAAGGATTATTGGCTGCCCTCTCCCCTCGCTGTCGGACATCTACACCGCCCGGTGCCTCAGAAGGGCTCTCAACATCGTCAAAGACAATACCCACCCAAACTCACACCTGTTCGACCTGTTGCCCTCTGGCAGGCGCTACAGATGCATCAAATCAAGGACCAATAGACTGAGAAACAGTTTCTTTCCGAGAGCCATCTCCATACTGAACTCTCACACACACACGAGACCACCCTAACCTTGCAAAACAGCATTGTGATGTGTTTCTATATGCCCTATTCAGTCTTATTTATTTATCTAATTTATATATTTGTCTGTATTATTGTTGTATTGCACTGGAGAGGGGAGCCCTCTAATCTCGTTGCACACTTGAGTACAATGACAATAAAGGGATTTCTATTTCTATTTCTATTTCTATTTCTAATGTAAATACTAGCCCTTCTTATCAAATTACCATCTTTTTTTTCCGTGTCATTTCCATCTGTGCATTTCATTCCAGTTACTAACTACAGTTACCTTAATAGAAAGATCATCAACTGAAGTATGAAACATAACATATTTATTTCTTCAAATCATCCTTACAGCAGAACCTAATTCTTATCCTTATTCATTTGTTCAAGTCACACCTTCTTCAATCACCAAACTCTCTCTCTGACTTCCTCCCCCTACTTGGGAACGAGCATCTAACTTCAAAGAGCTGTTAACTCTTTGTTACAGCACACTCATGAGTTACGATTACACCAATACCCATTGCCCTCTGTCAAACTTTCCTCACTCCTTTTTTTTTTTTAATTTTCCAAATTCACTGTAGCCTTACCAAAGCCACTCAAAACTATCAAGGTATCAAATCAAAAACTACAAAATCAGGAAACACCTATGCTCCTACAAGGGTTTCTCATGCTCACTTCTTCATTCAATTAAGATTTCACAACACCTACTCCTCTCTTTCTGAAAAAGACACAAGTATACAATTAAGTAAAACAGATCATCAGAATGATATACCTTGTCTGTCGGATCATGTAAGTATAAATTGTGCCATCAATAATCTTTTTCTGTAAATTAATCACATCCCCACAACTTGGGCTCTCATTGTTCTGTAAAAGTAAACCTAATTTCAATTCATGCAACCAACTCAGTGTCCTTCTGGGTCCCTCAACCACACAGGTTCTAATTCTGTTACTCTAGACAGTTTTCCACTTGCAAATCTGACTATGACACATTTCTCTTGCTCTATCATTTGGAATTAATTTATTACAAGCAATCCTACATGCACCAGTGTCACATAAAAAGGTAATTGGTGACCCATTTACCAATAAGGTTATTTCAGCTCAGTTATTTCATCAAAGGCCAATATCTCTTGTAAATTTAGGAGGACCTCTTCATCTAGAAACTCATCTGTTCCTTGATCAGCCTCTAAATCCTGTTTAGATGCTTCCTATCCTAGTCATGCTGAAGGTTGCTTTTTCTCAGGGCAATCTCTTGCTATATGGCCTTCTTTACCACAACGCCAGCAGCCTGATGTATTTTGCCTGTTTGCTCCTCTTCCTATTCTTCCTCCTCTCTGTCGTCTGCCCCTTTGTCCTCTAAAGCTACCTAGGCCCTTTCCACCTCGATAAAAGACCTCCTGTCCTACCTGTCCTACCTGACCTGTCCTGTCTATAGACCTCTGCTTCTTTTTATTTTCTATCTTCTCAGCATGGAGGGCGTGATTTACATACTCCTCCAGGGTACCTGTTGGCAGGCAAATGAAATGTTTATTTACCCACTTATGAATTACCTCTCTTGAGCCTGCATGTAAAGCATTCTTCAACTGCTGTTGAAATGGCCCATTTACATTACCATTTTCCTGTAGCCCGCTGTGATTTTTAAACACAGCTGTCATTCTCACTTTGTGTTGCTCAAAAGTCTCATCATCCTTTTGTTTTACTCTTCCTATTTCAGTGTAATTTGCTCTATCTGACTTTTCGCATTCCTTTCCTTTGCTTATTTTGTTTTCATTCTCTTTTTGTTTCCTGTATCCCTCTTCTCTTTTTAAGGCTACCCTCATCCAATATTCTGTTTCCTCAAAGCCATTTTTCTTCATCTTTTTGGGGTCTTTTTCGTCTTTCCTATGATTGATCCCTGCAATGCGGCTATTTTTTGTGTATTTAACTGACCATTAAAGCCATGTTCAGTTATCCATGTATCTAAATACTGAGTTTTATCAGGATCCTGTTTTTCGATGAACTTCCAATCTCTACACTGCAGCGTATCCCTGGGTTTTATTTTACTACCTAATATCCCCATTTTAGAAAATTTGGACCAGTTTGTCAACACCTAAGGTGTTCTAAAAACTGGTTTCTCATCAGTAGGACAGCAACTCAAATTTCCTGTTGTGGTAATTCTCAATTCAACCTTTTCAGGTGGAGAATTATTGCCTTTGCATCCACACCAGTCTGCTGTGTACAACCCTACTGTATTACATCGGATAAAATACCAAGTGGTATTTGTAATCCCCAATCACACCGTTCACTCACTTTACATACGGTTTGCGCAAACATTCACACACGGAATTTAAGTGTACACACAGACTCCGCCGTCCTACTTTCTCCACGGAATTTCTCGGACTCCGCCGTCATATACCTGCCATTGACTAGTATTCACAGGGTTTTTTTATTTCTCACTCCACTGTCCTTCATGGACCTGCCATCGACTAGTATGCACAGGATTTCTTATCTATACACAATTTCTTTCTCTTTTCTCTATCTATCTTTCTTTCTTTCTCTTTTCTTATTTCATCTCTACTTCATGTCTTTCTTTGCTTTTTTTTCTTTTTTATGTTTTATTTTTATTTATTTATTCTTAATGCTCATTTATTTATTCTGAACACTTATTTATTTATTCTTAACGCGCAATGACCTCCAGTCAGTCACTTCCCCCCTAAAAAAAAATATCTCACCACTGTTGTCTTCCCTCCATTGGATCGCCGTCAACCGCCAGATCCCAGCTGGTGGGGTGAGGTCCAGTCCTGGAAAAGGATTTTTAGGCTCTCTCTAGTGAGCCTGCCATGGCCATGGTCTTTCTGGAGTTCACCACACCCGCTGGAATCCTCAGGTATCTTGGCTTCCCGCTCGAAGGACCAAAATAATGTCAGGTTCAATCACCTAAGCATTCACTGAACAAAGGCAAAATGAATGAAAGGAAGACAAGAGTTGATCTTTTACTCGCGAGGAGAACGAACGGAGGTGTGCTCAGTTACATCTCCAACTTCGTTCTGGAGCACACTCCGCCGAGCCCTCTATTTTATTTGGGAAGTCCCTAAACAATACAATGTATTTGCACTAAGGAACGAAGGGGGGAGCACCAGCAGGAACATGTAAACATTTCAGACACAAGAGGAAAGACAGACATCAATGGCAGTCATTTACTGATTGAAAAGGCAGATATGCCTTTTAGTGCTCTGGCACTAAAGTCTCAGTCCTTTTGGTTCAGAGGTGTGTCTCGGCACACCTCCTTTGATGTTGTAGACGTTGATCCTGTCTTCAGGCATCCGCTTCTCTTGAAGTCTTCTCATCCATATGGTCAAACATAGGTCACGCTGTGGAACAATTCTTTTGCAATACTAATAGAGTAAAATATGGGATAAAATATATCTTCAACCTAACAATAGTGTAAACTGACATACTGAAGACTGGACAGTCATTAATTTGATTGTCCAGTCTTTCCCTCATGAGATAATGCTTCACTTAGAAAATGTGTACAGCGCGAGCTGAAAATGCATTTGCAGTACTAAACTACCACATTTCTATAACACTTAATTCAACGTTTCCAATGTAAATTTCTTCCTTTATATAGTGTAAACTGACATACTGAAGACTGGACAGTCATTAATTTGATTGTCCAGTATTTCCCTTATGAGATATTGCCTCACTTTGCAAATGTGCACAGCGCAAGCTGAAAATGCATTTGCAGCACAATAAAAACCCAAACTTCTATAACAGCTAAACCAAACGTTTCCAATGAAAGATTCCACCTTTATATCGTGGAAAAAGACATCCTGAAGCCTGGACAGTCATTAATTTGATTGTCCAGTATTTCCCTTATGAGATAATGCCTCACATAGCAGAATCATAAAAACATGGACGTGATGGTAAACTGTCCATTGTGCCGATAGATGGTATTCTCATGAGGTTAGGCTTGCTATGGAGAGTGGCATGGGGGTTGTGTCTCATGGTTGGAATGGGAAAGATGTCAATTTGGGACACATCGTCAGTAGTGTTCCATCAAATCACTGGGTGTTTCGGCCTTTATCACTAGACACCCTCATCGATGGTGGCCAGCGGCCGGTTGATCACGCCCGCGCTTATGTCCCATGCCCAATTAACTGTGGTGGATGGTTCTGCCCTGGGTACTCAAGTGGGATGACGCAGATTAGTGGTGGGATGGGGAGGGGGGACGGGGGTCATGTTGCTGATCTATGAGCCCAGTAGGGGTCCTTCCTCTTCATCCAGATCCACTGGCTGCTTCTTTCAGCCGCTTTAGAGAGCGATCTGACTGTGTGCCGCAGAGCCTGTCCATGGATTCCCAGGTCTTTCAGCAGCTTGATGGTTGATGAGGCCAGAAACCCTCTGCATCCAACTTCGACGGGATAGACCTTGGCTTTCCACCCTCGTTGTTGTGCGTCCGCCGCCAGTTCAGTGTAGCGCAACTTCTTACGCTCATAGGCCTCTTCAACTGCATTTTCCCACGGGACTGTGAGCTCTGCAATGTAGACAGTCTTCAATGAATGGGACCACAGCACTAAGTCTGGCCTTAGGGTGGTGGTTGCAATCTCTGCTGGGAAGATTAGTTGCTGACCTATATCGACCAGCATCTTCCAATCCCGAGCCTTGGTTAGCTGACCAACTTCTGGCTTGAGAAAAGGATGGTTGGGCTTTTCCTGTCCCTCTCGGACAAATTTTGGTGCTGTAATGGTAGTGGTGGCTCTTAAGGGCAAGGAGTTGATGGTAGTTCTCCTGCTTTCAAGCACTGCTGCCAAGCTCTTGAGGACCTGGTTGTGCCTCCAGGTATAGCGGCCTTGTGTGAGGCTGGTCTTACAACCAGTCAGGATGTGTTTGAGAGTTGCTGGTGTTGGGCAGAGGGCACAGGTTGGATCTTCGCCATACCACTGGTGGAGGTTTTTTGGGGATGGCAGCACGTCATTGGTAGCTCTGATGATGAAGCTGATGTTGCTAGCTTCCATCTCCCAGAGATCCCTCCAGCCAAGCTTTCTTTTCTCCAGGCCTTCCCACCTCATCCACTGTCCCTGCTTGGCAAGCGAGACAGCCTTTGCAGACCTTTCAGCCTCTTCCTGGCGGCGCACCTCCTCCACGACCATTTTTTTCCTCTCTGCGGTTGAGGCCTTACACCAAGTTGGTTTGCTTGCTGTAAGGCCAAAGCCTCCTCTTCCCCTCTGGACGTGTCCCACAATATCGCTGTGCCTCAGGGCTGCTGTGGCATGCTGCACTGCACTGGATGGTGTCCATTTCCGTGCAGTTGACAGGGGTGGTGCCGTTTCACTGATGGTCCGGTCTCTGGAGTCCGTCAGCGTCATCTGTAGTCTCACTTTAGAGCACTTGTATTCTTCAGTGAGACTTGTGATGGGCAGTTCGAGGACTCCTTTGCCATAGAGGCTGATGTTATTCAGACAGCGTGGGACACCAAGCCACTGTTTCACATATACTGTGATGGCTCGCTCCATCTTCTCCACAGTTGTTAGTGGGACCTCGTAGACAGTGAGTGGCCACATCACAAGAGGGAGAAGCCCAAATTGCAGACACCAGAGCTTGAGCTTCCCTGGTAGTGGAGTCTTGTTGATGTTGTTCAGGTCGTTGATGATATCCTGTCTTAGCTGCTGCACCTGGTTTTTATCCTTAAGACTTGAGTCATACCATCTGCCCAGGCTTTTGACAGGTTGTTCTGCCACCGTTGGTATTGGTTCGTCACCAATGCAGAACTTCACGTCTTTTAGCTCTCCCTTGATTATCGAGATGCTACGTGACTTGTTCGGCTTGATTTTCATCCGGGCCCAGCTGATGTTTTCCTGCAGCTTACCAAGTAGCCGCCTGGTGCAAGCTGCAGTGGTGGTCAGAGTGGTCATGTCGTCCATATATACTCGGACGGTGGAAGGCGGATCCCGTTCCTGGTTCGCTCACCCCGCCACCCATTTTGAGGCCCTGATGATGACCTCCATGGCCATTGTAAAGGCCAGGGGTGAGATCGTGCAACCTGCCATGATGCCTACTTCTACTTGCTGCCATGATGTTTTGAAGTCGGGTGTTGTGAAGCACAGCTGCAGGTCTTCAAAGTAGGATTTTACCAAGGTAGTGATGGATGTTGGAACGCGGAAGAAGTTGAAGGACTCCCAGAGAAGGCTATGCGGAACTGAACCAAAGGCATTGGCTAGGTCGAGAAAGATGACATGAAGATCCCCTTTGTTCTTCTTCGCTGCTTGAATCTGATGCCAGATCATACTGGTGTGCTCCAAGCAGCCAGAGAATCCAGAAATTCCAGCCTTTTGTACGGATGTGTCAATGTACTCGTTTTTTCTCCAGGTAGGTGGTGTGTGTCAAGACGCTGAAAAAGATTTTCCCTTCAACGTTGAGAAGGCTGATTGGCCGAAATTGACTGATATCTGCGTCCTTCTCTTTTGGAATTAGTACACCTCCAGCCCTTCGCCATGCCTTTGGTATTATCCCCTTCTGCCAGACGATTCTCATTAGCCTCCAAAGATAGCGTAGGACATCTGGTGAGTTCTTGTAGAGCTTATATGACACTCCATTTGGTCCTGGTGCAGATCCTGATCTTGCACGCCCACCATGTTCTCCACTTCTTTCCATTTTGGAGGGCCGGTCTCGATGTTGACCTCTGGTGGTCGAATGGGGGGGATATCATGTGGGATGGCTAGCTGTTCATGCCTTTTCGTGTCTTGGTAGACCTTTTCCAGGTGCTCTTCAAGTTCCTTCTTTGAAGTTTGCAGGAACCCGCTTTTGTCCTTAGCGAAGAGATCTTTGACAAACTTGAAGGGATTTTTATAGAACAGGGTTCTTGTGTGTTCCTTCTTCCTGCGAAGTTTCCTCAAGTTCTCTGCTCTTCGTAAGGTTTTCAACCGGAGCTTGATGTCCCCATGGAGCAGCATGAGACCTTCTCTCTCTGGATCAGAGGCTTTTCTCCACTGTTTCCGCAGGTCCCTTCTTTCCCTGATCAGTCTCTCTATCTCTTGTTGCCTCCTAGGTTTGGTTGGTGGTGGTATTTTGTTGGTGGTTTTCCAGCTGTTCACTCCAAAGCGCTCCTCTCCATAGTGGTAGATGATGTCACCGATGTGTTCCAGCTTTCTCTCTGCAGTGCCCACTTGTTGCTCCAACATTTTCACCAGGTCGTTATTGACGGTTTCCCACTCTCTCTTCTCAATAGTTTTGGGCCACCTCACACTCTGTCTGTGCCCTTTGATCTTGTTCTCTTTGGGAGGTCTCTGTGGCTGGGTGGGTTCTACCTCCTGCAATTCTGTGTTTATAATACCCTCCTCAGTGACAGGGGGGCTGATGCTCTGCGAACTTTGGTTTTTTTCCCGTCGCTGTGCTTCACTCGACTGATTTGACGCATTACTTCGTAAGAAGTATTGGTCAATGCGAGGCCCTTGACTCGGCTTTCCCAAACACCGCTTCTTTCCTTGGTGGATCTTCAACCCTGTAACTGATGTTACTTTTGCCCAGCCACAGGTGCAGACCTGAAGTGAGTGTCCTGCTGCCATTGTCTCATGCACCGTGTTCTTGCTCGTAGTCATGTTTGTTCCTAGGTCTGTAACCGTGTGGTCAGTCATTGAGCCATCTTGCGCCCCCGCTCTCGCAGGCTGTAGGGGTGTCATTCTTTGTAGACTTTCTGTAGCACTTGGCGGGTGTCTCCAACAAACTGAACACAGTGTCAGAGACTGCCAGCATGGGTAGCTAGCCCATGTCAGCCCCAGTGGGGTCTATTCCCTCCTGTCAGCAGTCTCTCCAGGCTGTCACACAGACTTTTTCTAAGTGTTGCTGTATCTCATGAAGGAAATACTGGACAAAGAAATTAATGACTTCCCAGGCTTCAGGATGCATTTTTACACTATATAAATGTGGAAATTTACATTGGAAACGTTTGGTTTAGCTGTTAATGAAGTTTCGTTTTTTTAGTGCTGCAAATTCATTGTCTGCTGGCGCTGTACACTTTTTCTAAGTGTTGCAATATCTCATGAAGGAAATACTGGACAATCAAATTAATGACTTCCCAGGCTTCAGGATGCCTTTTTACACTATATAAATGTGGAAATTTACATTGGAAACGTTTGGTTTAGCTGTTAATGAAGTTTCGTTTTTTTAGTGCTGCAAATTCATTGTCTGCTGGCGCTGTACACTTTTTCTAAGTGTTGCAATATCTCATGAAGGAAATACTGGACAATCAAATTAATGACTTTCCAGGCTTCAGGATGCCTTTCTACACTATATAAAGGTGGAAATTTACATTGGAAACGTTTGGTTTAGCTGTTATAAAAGTTTGTTTTTTTAGTGCTGTAAATGCATTCTCAGCTCGCGCTGTACACATTTGCTATGTGAGGCATTATCTCATAAGGGAAATACTGGACAATCAAATTAATGACTTCCCAGGCTTCAGGATGCCTTTTTACACTATATAAAGGTGGAAATTTACATTGGAAACGTTTGGTTTAGCTGTTATAAAAGTTTGGTTTTTTAGTGCTGTAAATGCATTTTCAGCTCGCGCTGTACACATTTGCTATGTGAGGCATTATCTCAAAAGGGAAATACTGGACAATCAAATTAATGACTTCCCAGGCTTCAGGATGCCTTTTTACACTATATAAAGGTGGAAATTTACATTGGAAACGTTTGGTTTAGCTGTTATAAAAGTTTGGTTTTTTAGTGCTGTAAATGCATTTTCAGCTCGCGCTGTACACATTTGCTATGGTGAGGCATTATCTCATAAGGGAAATACTGGACAATCAAATTAATGACTTCCCAGGCTTCAGGATGTCTTTTTACACTATATAAAGGTGAAAATTTACATTGGAAACGTTTAGTTTAGCTGTTATAAAAGTTTGTTTTTTTAGTGCTGTAAATGCATTTTCAGCTCGCGCTGTACACATTTGCTATGTGAGGCATTATCTCATAAGGGAAATACTGGACAATCAAATTAATGACTTCCCAGGCTTCAGGATGCCTTTTTACACTATATAAATGTGGAAATTTACATTGGAAACGTTTGGTTTAGCTGGAAATGAAGTTTCGTTTTTTTAGTGCTGCAAATTCATTGTCTGCTGGCGCTGTACACTTTTTCTAAGTGTTGCAATATCTCATGAAGGAAATACTGGACAATCAAATTAATGACTTCCCAGGCTTCAGGATGCCTTTTTACACTATATAAAGGTGGAAATGTACATTGGAAACGTTTGGTTTAGCTGTTATAAAAGTTTGTTTTTTTAGTGCTGTAAATGCATTTTCAGCTCGCGCTGTACTCATTTTCTATGTGAGGCATTATCTCATAAGGGAAATACTGGACAATCAAATTAATGACTTCCCAGGGTTCAGGATGCCTTTTTACACTATATAAATGTGGAAATTTACATTGGAAACGTTTGGTTTAGCTGTTAATGAAGTTTCGTTTTTTTAGTGCTGAAAATTCATTGTCTGCTGGCGCTGTACACTTTTTCTAAGTGTTGCAATATCTCATGAAGGAAATACTGGACAATCAAATTAATGACTTTCCAGGCTTCAGGATGCCTTTCTACACTATATATAGGTGGAAATTTACATTGGAAACGTTTGGTTTAGCTGTTATAAAAGTTTGGTTTTTAGTGCTGTAAATGCTATGTGAGGCATTATCTCATAAGGGAAATATTGGACAATCAAATTAATGACTGCCCAGGCTTCAGGATGTCTTTTTTACACTATATAAAGGTGGAAATTTACATTGGAAACGTTTAGTTTAGCTGTTATAAAAGTTAGTTTTTTTAGTGCTGTAAATGCATTTTCAGCTCGCGCTGTACACATTTGCTATGTGAGGCATTATCTCATAAGGGAAATACTGGACAATCAAATTAATGACTTCCCAGGCTTCAGGATGCCTTTTTACACTATATAAATGTGGAAATTTACATTGGAAACGTTTGGTTTAGCTGTTAATGAAGTTTCGTTTTTTTAGTGCTGCAAATTCATTGTCTGCTGGCGCTGTACACTTTTTCTAAGTGTTGCAATATCTCATGAAGGAAATACTGGACAATCAAATTAATGACTTCCCAGGCTTCAGGATGCCTTTTTACACTATATAAATGTGGAAATTTACATTGGAAACGTTTGGTTTAGCTGTTAATGAAGTTTCGTTTTTTTAGTGCTGCAAATTCATTGTCTGCTGGCGCTGTACACTTTTTCTAAGTGTTGCAATATCTCATGAAGGAAATACTGGACAATCAAATTAATGACTTTCCAGGCTTCAGGATGCCTTTTTACACTATATAAAGGTGGACATTTACATTGGAAACGTTTGGTTTAGCTGTTATAAACATAAGATAAGATAAGATAAGATAAGATAAGATAAGATGTCCTTTATTAGTCCCACAATGGGGAAATTTGAGGTGTTACAGCAGCAAAGATATAGATCACACAGAGTCGGCGGCGTAATGTAGCCGTTAATGTATAACATTAGCAGCAGACATTCAGAAAAAGCATGCAAATATACACAGTATAAACGTATCTAAGTGTAAGGAAACACTCCTAACGTTTGGTTTTTTAGTGCTGTAAATGCATTTTCAGCTCGCGCTGTACACATTTGCTATGTGAGGCATTATCCCATAAGGGAAATACTGGACAATCAAATTAATGACTTACCAGGCTTCAGTAGACCTTTTTACACTATATAGAGGTGGAAATTTACATTGGAAACGTTTAGTTTAGCTGTTATAAAAGTTTGTTTTTTTAGTGCTGTAAATGCATTTTCAGCTCGCGCTGTACACATTTGCTATGTGAGGCATTATCTCATAAGGGAAATAATGGACAATCAAATTAATGACTTCCCAGGCTTCAGGATGCCTTTTTACACTATATAAATGTGGAAATTTACATTGGAAACGTTTGGTTTAGCTGTTAATGAAGTTTCGTTTTTTTAGTGCTGCATATTCATTGTCTGCTGGCGCTGTACACTTTTTCTAAGTGTTGCATTTTCTCATGAAGGAAATACTGGACAATCAAATTAATGACTTTCCAGGCTTCAGGATGCCTTTTTACACTATATAAAGGTGGAAATTTACATTGTAAACGTTTGGTTTAGCTGTTATAAAAGTTTGGTTTTTTAGTGCTGTAAATGCATTTTCAGCTCGCGCTGTACACATTTGCTATGTGAGACATTATCTCATAATGGAAATGCTGGACAATCAAATTAATGACTTCCCAGGCTTCAGGAGACCTTTTTACACTATATAATTGTGGAAATTTACATTGGAAACGTTTGGTTTAGCTGTTATAAAAGTTTGGTTTTTTAGTGCTGTAAATGCATTTTCAGCTCGCGCTGTACACATTTGCTATGAGAGGCATTATCTCATAAGGAAAATATTGGACAATCAAATTAATGACTGCCCAGGCTTCAGGATATCTTTTTACACTATATAAAGGTGGAAATTTACATTGGAAACGTTTGGTTTAGCTGTTAATGAAGTTTCGTTTTTTTAGTGCTGCAAATTCATTGTCTGCTGGCGCTGTACACTTTTTCTAAGTGTTGCAATATCTCATGAAGGAAATACTGGACAATCAAATTAATGACTTTCCAGGCTTCAGGATGCCTTTCTACACTATATAAAGGTGGAAATTTACATTGGAAACGTTTGGTTTAGCTGTTATAAAAGTTTGGTTTTTTAGTGCTGTAAATGCATTTTCAGCTCGCGCTGTACACATTTGCTATGAGAGGCATTATCTCATTAGGGAAATATTGGACAATCAAATTAATGACTGCCCATGCTTCAGGATGTCTTTTTACACTATATAAAGGTGAAAATTTACATTGGAAACGTTTAGTTTAGCTGTTATAAAAGTTTGTTTTTTTAGTGCTGTAAATGCATTTTCAGCTCGCGCTGTACACATTTGCTATGTGAGGCATTATCTCATAAGGGAAATACTGGACAATCAAATTATTTGACTTCCCAGGCTTCAGGATGCCTTTTTACACTATATAAATGTGGAAATTTACATTGGAAACGTTTGGTTTAGCTGTAAATGAAGTTTCGTTTTTTTAGTGCTGCAAATTCATTGTCTGCTGGCGCTGTACACTTTTTCTAAGTGTTGCAATATCTCATGTAGGAAATACTGGACAATCAAATTAATGACTTTCCAGGCTTCAGGATGCCTTTCTACACTATATAAAGGTGGAAATTTACATTGGAAACGTTTGGTTTAGCTGTTATAAAAGTTTGGTTTTTTAGTGCTGTAAATGCATTTTCAGCTCGCGCTGTACACATTTGCTATGAGAGGCATTATCTCATAAGGGAAATATTGGACAATCAAATTAATGACTGCCCAGGCTTCAGGATGTTTTTTTACACTATATAAAGGTGGAAATTTACATTGGAAACGTTTGGTTTAGCTGTTATAAAAGTTTGGTTTTTTAGTGCTGTAAATGCATTTTCAGCTCGCGCTGTACACATTTTCTATGAGAGGCATTATCTCATAAGGGAAATATTGGACAATCAAATTAATGACTGCCCAGGCTTCAGGATGTCTTTTTACACTATATAAAGGTGGAAATTTACATTGGAAACGTTTAGTTTAGCTGTTATAAAAGTTTGTTTTTTTAGTGCTGTAAATGCATTTTCAGCTCGCGCTGTACACATTTGCTATGTGAGGCATTATCTCATAAGGGAAATACTGGACAATCAAATTAATGACTTCCCAGGCTTCAGGATGCCTTTTTACACTATATAAATGTGGAAATTTACATTGGAAACGTTTGGTTTAGCTGTTATAAAAGTTTGTTTTTTTCGTGCTGTAAATGCATTTTCAGCACTAAAAAACCATACTTTTATAACAGCTAAACCAAACGTTTCCAATGTAAATTTCCACCTTTATATAGTGTAAAAAGACATCCTGAAGCCTGGGCAGTCATTAATTTGATTGTCCAATATTTCCCTTATGAGATAATGCCTCTCATAGCAAATGTGTACAGCGCGAGCTGAAAATGCATTTACAGCACTAAAAAACCAAACTTTTATAACAGCTAAACCAAACGTTTCCAATGTAAATTTCCACCTTTATATAGTGTAAAAAGGCATCCTGAAGCCTGGAAAGTCATTAATTTGATTGTCCAGTATTTCCTTCATGAGATATTGCAACACTTAGAAAAAGTGTACAGCGCCAGCAGACAATGAATTTTCAGCACTAAAAAAACGAAACTTCATTAACAGCTAAACCAAACGTTTCCAATGTAAATTTCCACATTTATAGAGTGTAAAAAGGCATCCTGAAGCCTGGGAAGTCATTAATTTGATTGTCCAGTATTTCCCTTATGAGATAATGCCTCACATAGCAAATGTGTACAGTGCGAGCTGAAAATGCATTTTCAGCACTAAAAAACCAAACTTTTATTACAGCTAAACCAAACGTTTCCAATGTAAATTTCCACCTTTATATAGTGTAAAAAGACATCCTGAAGCCTGGGCAGTCATTAATTTGATTATCCAGTATTTCCCTTATGAGATAATGCCTCACATAGCAAATGTGTACAGCGCGAGCTGAAAATGCATTTACAGCACTAAAAAAACAAACTTTTATAACAGCTAAACCAAACGTTTCCAATGTAAATTTCCACCTTTATATAGTGTAGAAAGGCATCCTGAAGCCTGGGCAGTCATTAATTTGATTGTCCAATATTTCCCTTATGAGATAATGCCTCTCATAGCAAATGTGTACAGCGCGAGCTGAAAATGCATTTACAGCACTAAAAAACCAAACTTTTATAACAGCTAAACCAAACGTTTCCAATGTAAATTTCCACCTTTATAAAGTGTAGAAAGGCATCCTGAAGCCTGGAAAGTCATTAATTTGATTGTCCAGTATTTCCTACATGAGATATTGCAAAACTTAGAAAAAGTGTACAGCGCCAGCAGACAATGAATTTTCAGCAATAAAAAAACGAAACTTCATTAACAGCTAAACCAAACGTTTCCAATGTAAATTTCCACATTTATAGAGTGTAAAAAGGCATCCTGAAGCCTGGGAAGTCATTAATTTGATTGTCCAGTATTTCCCTTATGAGATAATGCCTCACATAGCAAATGTGTACAGTGCGAGCTGAAAATGCATTTTCAGCACTAAAAAACCAAACTTTTATAACTCCTAAACCAAACGTTTCCAATGTAAATTTCCACCTTTATATAGTGTAAAAAGACATCCTGAAGCCTGGGCAGTCATTAATTTGATTGTCCAACATTTCCCTTATGAGATAATGCCTCTCATAGCAAATGTGTACAGCGCGAGCTGAAAATGCATTTACAGCACTAAAAAACCAAACTTTTATAACAGCTAAACCAAACGTTTCCAATGTACATTTCCACCTTTATATAGTGTAGAAAGGCATCCTGAAGCCTGGAAAGTCATTAATTTGATTGTCCAGTATTTCCTTCATGAGATATTGCAACATTTAGAAAAATTGTACAGCGCCAGCAGACAATGAATTTTCAGCACTAAAAAAACGAAACTTCATTAACAGCTAAACTAAACGTTTCCAATGTAAATTTCCACCTTTATATAGTGTAAAAAGACATCCTGAAGCCCGGGCAGCCATTAAAATTTATTGTCCAATATTTCCCTTATGAGATAATGCCTCTCATAGCAAATGTGTACAGCGCGAGCTGAAAATGCATTTACAGCACTAAAAAACCAAACTTTTATAACAGCTAAACCAAACGTTTCCAAAGTAAATTTCCACATTTATATAGTGTAAAAAGACATCCTGAAGCCTGGGCAGTCATTAATTTCATTGTCCAATATTTCCCTTATGAGATAATGCCTCTCATAGCAAATGTGTACAGCGCGAGCTGAAAATGCATTTACAGCACTAAAATTTACATTTTAAGGACTTTTGCCCTTTTTTGCATGTTTACAGGGGTCATTCTTTTGCACCCTGATCCTAAAGGCTTCATCTGATTGCCTTAAAATTCTGTCTGTAGCATCTTAAGACCTGGGACAAACACTGGGGCTAAAATTTTTTGTTTCCGAAATACTATATGAACGGGGGCGGGGCTTCGAAGTTTTCACTTAAGATTTCCTTCGCCGCAATGGACAAAATGCTTAATAACTCTCCTGCACATGCTGCTAAAAATCCAAAACTTCACATGTACATAAAGAGTCGGTACCTGAAGACATCTATATGTTTATATTCAGTTATACACCTTGCGCCAATCAATATCATTTTTTACATTTTGACGTACTGCACGGTGCCCTTTTAACGAATCCGATTGAAAATTGGCTAGAAAAGACTCAAGACATTGATCTTACTCTATCCCTATTTTTGTGACTTTCCTTCGAAGGGCGTGGCTATTACGGTGCCGCAGAGTCTGATTAATCTCCGTGGCAACAAAAGTTCCTGCAAAATGATTCAGATGATCCATCTTCTCGAAATTTTTCACATTTGAGGATATTCAGGCCCTGAAGACGGCTGCCAACTTATTTTTGATCGCAGTGGTAGCGCCACCAACTGGTTAAAACAAATACAAATTATTTTCGTTGATGTTTTTCTCCGGGCAGGTTAACAAAATCTACCTTATATTTGCTCGGATGAGTGTTTAGGCCTTGAGGATGTCACAATACGAAAGTCTTTCGCCTTCTTCAGAGTGTCACATGATGGTGTCTTGTGACCCGTCTTTATCAGCTGATGTTCCATGAGGGCGTGACTTACCTGTCACAAGAATGAAGGCAAGTCACGCCCCCCGCTGTCCGTTCACTCCGCCAAGATGCTGCTCCAGGTGGTAGAGAGGATGAAGGCTCCCTTGTCTCTGTTCATGGTTTTTATGCCTCGCTTGCAGATCTCAATGGCCTCTCTGATCCAGCGCTGTTGTTTGTTCTCTTCGGTGCGGATGACCCTGCCCTTCTCCCGGTCCATGATGTGGTTTTCCCTTTTGCAGTGGTCAGTGATTGCTGATTTGTAATGTTCATGTTGTGCTTGTTCTTTTACTGCTATGATTTTTCATTTTTTTGACAGGTAATTCACACCCTCATGGAACATCAGCTGATAAAGACGGGTCTCAAGACACCATCATGCGACACTCTGAAGAAGGCGAAAGACTCGCCGAAACATGTCAGGTAAAAAATTTACCTAAAACATAATTGTCTGCTTTTAATGAATCTGTCAAATATCAATAATAAGAAGACAAAATGAACCTAATACAAATAAATGAATGCTTAATAACTCCCCTGCACATGCTCCTAAAAATCCAAACCTTCACCTGTAAATAAAATGTCCCGACCTGAAGACATCTTAATGTTATTATTTTGTTATACACACAGCGCCGCCAAGTGGAATAAAAAATTTGTTTTTATTTTAATTTTCACGTACTGCACGGTGCCCTTTTGACGAATCCGACTGAAAATTAGTCAGAAAAGACTCAAGACAATGATCTTACTCTCTGCGGAGTTTTGTGACGTTTTGGCAAAAGGCGTGGCTATTACGGTGCTGAAAAGTCCGATTGTACTTTGTGGCAACAAAAGCTCCGGCAACATGACTGAGATGATCCTAAATTCTCGAAGTTGTACACATTTGAGGATACTTCAACCCTGAAGACATCTACCAACCTATTTTTCATCGTAGTAGTAGCGCCACCAACTGGTAAAAGCTAATACAAGTTATTTTCTTGGATGTTTTTCTCCGTGCAACTCAACAAGGTCGCCCTCATATATGCTCGGAGGACTGTTTCGTCCATGAGGATGTCACAATACGAAATTCATCCTTTTTCGTGAAAAGTTGTGGGAGTGGCATTGCACTGTTCGGCAATAAAACAACGCTGATTATGAGGTTCTAAATATGAACGACAACTCGTGAAACTTGACACACACATCAGGCAGAGCAAATTTATCAATATTTTATACGTTAGTTGTGCAGCTTTTTTTAAATGGCTCGCCATGGCCCTCGAGAAATGTTCAAAAAAGCAGCCCTGGTTGAGTGTTTCACCTCGCTTTTTGTAAATTTTATGGAGTACAGTGAACCCTCGGTTGTCGCGGTTAATGGGGACCGAGACCACCATCGGAAACTGAAAATCCGCGAAGTAGCGGCGCACCTTCAAAAATGCTTAAAAAAAAATACAATATATATAATAAATATATATATATATATATATATATATATATATATATATATATATATATATATATATATATATATATATATACACAGAGAGAGAGAGAGAGTGAAATTCATGTGATAACAAAAAAACCAAATTATTATTAAAACGTATTATTTTTTTATTCCCCAGCCATTCTTTTTGTATTTATTTAATTACTCCGACTATTACCTGCTGGTACGCCGTCCGGTGTGCCCTGTGAAATGAAAGGTGGCATTCTTTATTTATTTATTTATTTATTCATTTATTCATTCATAACTGACAGCTTCGCGCTCCGTTCGTGCCCGGGCGGAAGAGGTGTTCCAATTCGGCTTAACTGTGACACACGCCCGCCCTCCTCCCCCGGAGCTTCCATTCGGTTAAACTTAGGGGCCGCTTGGCACCGCCCGTGCCCGGGGAAGGTGCTCCTCTTCGGCTTACTGTGACGCGAGCATGCCCGCCTCCTCCGGAGCTTCCATTCGGTTAAACTTAGGGGCCGCTTGGAACCGCCCGTGCCCGGCGAAGGTGCTCCTCTTCGGCTTACTGTGACGCGAGCATGCCCTCCTCCTCCGGAGCTTCCATTTGGTTAAACTTAGGGGCCGCTTGGAACCGCCCGTGCCCGGGGAAGGTGCTCCTCTTCGGCTTACTGTGACGCGAGCATGCCCTCCTCCTCCGGAGCTTCCATTCGGTTAAACTTCGGGGCCGCTTGGCACCGCCCGTGCCCGGGGAAGGTGCTCCTCTACGGCTTAACTGCCACGCACGCCGGCCGGAGCTCTGGTACGGTCCGAACCGCGCGAAACGTCGCCACCGATCGTGTCCGGGGGAACGTGCTCTTCTTCGTCCACTCTCCTCTTCGCCCACGCTCTTCTTCGGCGCACGCCGGCCGTCTAACCGCTCCAGCGCCCGTCGTGCCGCTCGGCGAAACTACAATGCCCCCGAATATTTTTTATACCCGCGAAGCACTGAACCCGCGAAAGGTGAACCGCGAAGTAGCGAGGGTTCACTGTATGTATAAGACCAAGACCTACAAAAAAGTCTCTTGGAGCAATGAGCTAGGTTTTACAGGAAGTCGGCCATTTTGAATTTACTTAAAAGGGGCGGGTCACCACAATGGACTTTGTGTAGAAATTATTATTGGGGCCCGAGCAGCGACCGCGGCGAGGTCCCTATTGTTTATGTAGAAATTATTATTAGGGCCCGAGCAGCGACCGCTACGAGGTCCCCATTGTTTTTGTGGAAATTATTATTATTATTATTATTAGGGCCCGAGCAGTGACCGCTGCGAGGTCCCTATTGTTTTTCTAGAAATTGTTATTAGGGCCCGAGCTGCGACGGCTGCGAGGTCCCTATTGTTTTTGTAGAAAATATTAATACTTTTATTATTATTGTTATTATTATTATTAGGGCCTGAGCAGCGACCGCTGCGAAGTCCCTGTTGTTTTTGTAGAAATTATTATTATTATTTTTCCGATTGTTCGATTACATTTTTGCCCCCCCGAAACATGCACAAAAATTCACCAAACTTGGCAGTCTCATCGGGCATGGCGAAAAATTTGATATTTTAACGTCTAATATGAATAGGAAGTGAGTTATGAATTTTTGAAAGTCCGACTTTTGCCCTTTTTTGCATGTTTACAGGGGTCATTCTTTTGCACCCTGATCCTAAAGGCTTCATCTGATTGCCTTAAAATTCTGTCTGTAGCATCTTAAGACCTGGGACAAACACTGGGGCTAAAATTTTTTGTTTCCGAAATACTATATGACGGGGGCGGGGCTTTGAAGTTTTCACTTAAGATTTCCTTCGCCGCAATGGACAAAATGCTTAATAACTCTCTTGCACATGCTGCTAAAAATCCAAAACTTCACATGTACATCAAGAGTCGGTACCTGAAGACATCTATATGTTTATATTCTGTTATACACCTTGCGCCAATCAATATCATTTTTTACATT
Source organism: Idiotropiscis lumnitzeri (assembly GCF_059441095.1). NCBI lineage: Eukaryota > Metazoa > Chordata > Actinopteri > Syngnathiformes > Syngnathidae > Idiotropiscis > Idiotropiscis lumnitzeri. Next base: position 801,094 of record NW_028283569.1, read on the forward strand.
TTGACGTCCTGCACGGTGCCCTTTTAACGAATCCGATTGAAAATTGGCTAGAAAAGACTCAAGACATTGATCTTACTCTATCCCTATTTTTGTGACTTTCCTTCGAAGGGCGTGGCTATTACGGTGCCGCAGAGTCTGATTATTCTCCGTGGCAACAAAAGTTCCTGCAAAATGATTCAGATGATCCATCTTCTCGAAATTTTTCACATTTGAGGATATTCAGGCCCTGAAGACGGCTGCCAACTTATTTTTGATCGCAGTGGTAGCGCCACCAACTGGTTAAAACAAATACAAATTATTTTCGTTGATGTTTTTCTCCGGGCAGGTTCACAAAATCTACCTTATATTTGCTCGGATGAGTGTTTAGGCCTTGAGGATGTCACAATACGAAAGTCTTTCGCCTTCTTCAGAGTGTCACATGATGGTGTCTTGTGACCCGTCTTTATCAGCTGATGTTCCATGAGGGCGTGACTTACCTGTCACAAGAATGAAGGCAAGTCACACCCCCCGCTGTCCGTTCACTCCGCCAAGATGCTGCTCTAGGTGGTAGAGAGGATGAAGGCTCCCTTGTCTCTGTTCATGGTTTTTATGCCTCGCTTGCAGATCTCAATGGCCTCTCTGATCCAGCGCTGTTGTTTGTTCTCTTCGGTGCGGATGACCCTGCCCTTCTCCCGGTCCATGATGTGGTTTTCCTTGCAGTGGTCAGTGATTGCTGATTTGTAATGTTCATGTTGTGCTTGTTCTTTTACTGCTCTGATTTTTCATTTTTTTGACAGGTAAGTCACACCCTCATGGAACATCAGCTGATAAAGACGGGTCTCAAGACACCATCATGCGACACTCTGAAGAAGGCGAAAGACTCGCCGAAACATGTCAGGTAAAAAATTAACCTAAAACATAATTGTCTGCTTTTAATGAATCAGTCAAATATCAATAATAAGAAGACAAAATGAACCTAATACAAATAAATGAATGCTTAATAACGCCCCTGCACATGCTCCTAAAAATCCAAACCTTCACCTGTAAATAAAACGTCCCGACCTGAAGACATCTTAATGTTATTATTTTGTTATACACACAGCGCCGCCAAGTGGAATCAAAAATGTGTTTTTATTTTAATTTTCACGTACTGCACGGTGCCCTTTTGACGAATCCGACTGAAAATTAGTCAGAAAAGACTCAAGACAATGATCTTACTCTCTGCCGAATTTTGTGACGTTTTGGCAAAAGGCGTGGCTATTACGGTGCTGAAAAGTCCGATTGTACTTTGTGGCAACAAAAGCTCCGGCAACATGACTCAGATGATCCTATCTTCTCGAAGTTGTACACATTTGAGGATACTTCAGCCCTGAAGACATCTACCAACTTATTTTTCATCGTAGTAGTAGCGCCACCAACTGGTAAAAGCTAATACAAGTTATTTTCTTGGATGTTTTTCTCCGTGCAACTCAACAAGGTCGCCCTCATATATGCTCGGATGACTGTTTCGGCCATGAGGATGTCACAATACGAAATTCATCCTTTTTCGTGAAAAGTTGTGGGAGTGGCATTGCACTGTTCGGCAATAAAACAACGCTGATTATGAGGTTCTAAATATGAACGACAACTCGTGAAACTTTACACACACATCAGGCAGAGCAAATTTATCAATATTTTATACGTTAGTTGTGCAGCTTTTTTGAAATGGCTCGCCATGGCCCTCGAGAAATGTTCAAAAAAGCAGCCCTGGTTGAGTGTTTCACCTCGCTTTTTGTAAATTTTATGGAGTACAGTGAACCCTCGGTTGTCGCGGTTAATGGGGACCGAGACCACCCGCGGAAACTGAAAATCCGCGAAGTAGCGGCGCACCTTCAAAAATGCTTAAAAAAAAATACAATATATATAATAAATATATATATATATATATATATATATAGATATATATATATAGATATATATATATATATACAGAGAGAGAGAGAGAGTGAAATTCATGTTATAACAAAAAAAACAAATTATTATTAAAACGTATTATTTTTTTATTCCCCAGCCATTCTTTTTGTATTTATTTAATTACTCCGACTTTTACCTGCTGGTACGCCGTCCGGTGTGCCCTGTGAAATGAAAGGTGGCATTCTTTATTTATTTATTTATTTATTCATTTATTCATTCATAACTGACAGCTTCGCGCTCCGTTCGTGCCCGGGCGGAAGAGGTGTTCCAATTCGGCTTAACTGTGACACACGCCCGCCCTCCTCCCCCGGAGCTTCCATTCGGTTAAACTTAGGGGCCGCTTGGCACCGCCCGTGCCCGGGGAAGGTGCTCCTCTTCGGCTTACTGTGACGCGAGCATGCCCGCCTCCTCCGGAGCTTCCATTCGGTTAAACTTAGGGGCCGCTTGGAACCGCCCGTGCCCGGCGAAGGTGCTCCTCTTCGGCTTACTGTGACGCGAGCATGCCCTCCTCCTCCGGAGCTTCCATTCGGTTAAACTTAGGGGCCGCTTGGCACCGCCCGTGCCCGGGGAAGGTGCTCCTCTTCGGCTTACTGTGACGCGAGCATGCCCGCCTCCTCCGGAGCTTCCATTCGGTTAAACTTAGGGGCCGCTTGGAACCGCCCGTGCCCGGCGAAGGTGCTCCTCTTCGGCTTACTGTGACGCGAGAATGCCCTCCTCCTCCGGAGCTTCCATTTGGTTAAACTTAGGGGCCGCTTGGAACCGCCCGTGCCCGGGGAAGGTGCTCCTCTTCGGCTTACTGTGACGCGAGCATGCCCTCCTCCTCCGGAGCTTCCATTCGGTTAAACTTAGGGGCCGCTTGGCACCGCCCGTGCCCGGGGAAGGTGCTCCTCTACGGCTTAACTGCCACGCACGCCGGCCGGAGCTCTGGTACGGTCCGAACCGCGCGAAACGTCGCCACCGATCGTGTCCGGGGGAACGTGCTCTTCTTCGTCCACTCTCCTCTTCGCCCACGCTCTTCTTCGGCGCACGCCGGCCGTCTAACCGCTCCAGCGCCCGTCGTGCCGCTCGGCGAAACTACAATGCCCCCGAATATTTTTTATACCCGCGAAGCACTGAACCCGCGAAAGGTGAACCGCGAAGTATCGAGGGTTCACTGTATGTATAAGACCAAGACCTACAAAAAAGTCTCTTGGAGCAATGAGCTAGGTTTTACAGGAAGTCGGCCATTTTGAATTTACTTAAAAGGGGCGGGTCACCACAATGGACTTTGTGTAGAAATTATTATTGGGGCCCGAGCAGCGACTGCGGCGAGGTCCCTATTGTTTATGTAGAAATTATTATTAGGGCCCGAGCAGCGACCGCTACGAGGTCCCCATTGTTTTTGTGGAAATTATTATTATTATTATTATTAGGGCCCGAGCAGTGACCGCTGCGAGGTCCCTATTGTTTTTCTAGAAATTGTTATTAGGGCCCGAGCTGCGACGGCTGCGAGGTCCCTATTGTTTTTGTAGAAAATATTATTACTTTCAAATTTCCCCATTGTGGGACTAATAAAGGACATCTTATCTTATCTTCTCTTATTATTATTATTATTATTAGGGCCTGAGCAGCGACCGCTGCGAAGTCCCTATTGTTTTTGTAGAAATTATTATTATTATTATTTTTCCGATTGTTCGATTGCATTTTTGACCCCCGAAACATGCACAAAAATTCACCAAACTTGGCAGTCTCATCGGGCATGGCGAAAAATTTGATATTTTAATGACTAATATGAATAGGAAGTGAGTTATGAATTTTTGAAAGTCCGACTTTTGCCCTTTTTTGCATGTTTACAGGGGTCATTCTTTTGCACCCTGATCCTAAAGGCTTCATCTGATTGCCTTAAAATTCTGTCTGTAGCATCTGAAGACCTGGGACAAACACTGGGGCTAAAATTTTTTGTTTCCGAAATACTATATGACGGGGGCGGGGCTTCGAAGTTTTCACTTAAGATTTCCTTCGCCGCAATGGACAAAATGCTTAATAACATTCCTGCACATGCTGCTAAAAATCCAAAACTTCACATGTACATAAAGAGTCTGTACCTGAAGACATCTATATGTTTATATTCAGTTATACACCTTGCGCCAATCAATATCATTTTTTACATTTTGACGTACTGCACGGTGCCCTTTTAACGAATCTGATTGAAAATTGGCTAGAAAAGACTCAAGACATTGATCTTACTCTATCCCTATTTTTGTGACTTTCCTTCGAAGGGCGTGGCTATTACGGTGCCGCAGAGTCTGATTATTCTCCGTGGCAACAAAAGTTCCTGCAAAATGATTCAGATGATCCATCTTCTGGAAATCTTTCACATTTGAGGATATTCAGGCCCTGAAGACGGCTGCCAACTTATTTTTGATCGCAGTGGTAGCGCCACCAACTGGTTAAAACAAATACAAATTATTTTCGTTGATGTTTTTCTCCGGGCAGGTTAACAAAATCTACCTTATATTTGCTCGGATGAGTGTTTAGGCCTTGAGCATGTCACAATACGAAAGTCTTTCGCCTTCTTCAGAGTGTCACATGATGGTGTCTTGTGACCCGTCTTTATCAGCTGATGTTCCATGAGGGCGTGACTTACCTGTCACAAGAATGAAGGCAAGTCACGCCCCCCGCTGTCCGTTCACTCCGCCAAGATGCTGGTCCAGGTGGTAGAGAGGATGAAGGCTCCCTTGTCTCTGTTCATGGTTTTTATGCTTCGCTTGCAGATCTCAATGGCCTCTCTGATCCAGCGCTGTTGTTTGTTCTCTTCTGTGCGGATGACCCTGCCCTTCTCCCGGTCCATGATGTGGTTTTCCCTTTTGCAGTGGTCAGTGATTGCTGATTTGTAATGTTCATGTTGTGCTTGTTCTTTTACTGCTCTGATTTTTCATTTTTTTGACAGGTAAGTCACACCCTCATGGAACATCAGCTGATAAAGACGGGTCTCAAGACACCATCATGCGACACTCTGAAGAAGGCGAAAGACTCGCCGAAACATGTCAGGTAAAAAATTTACCGAAAACATAATTGTCTGCTTTTAATGAATCTGTCAAATATCAATAATAAGAAGACAAAATGAACCTAATACAAATAAATGAATGCTTAATAACTCCCCTGCACATGCTCCTAAAAATCCAAACCTTCACCTGTAAATAAAATGTCCCGACCTGAAGACATCTTAATGTTATTATTTTGTTATACACACAGCGCCGCCAAGTGGAATCAAAAATTTGTTTTTATTTTAATTTTCACGTACTGCAACGTGCCCTTTTGACGAATCCGACTGAAAATTAGTCAGAAAAGACTCAAGACAATGATCTTACTCTCTGCCGAGTTTTGTGACGTTTTGGCAAAAGGCGTGGCTATTACGGTGCTGAAAAGTCCGATTGTACTTTGTGGCAACAAAAGCTCCGGCAACATGACTCAGATGATCCTATCTTCTCGAAGTTGTACACATTTGAGGATACTTCAGCCCTGAAGACATCTACCAACTTATTTTTCATCGTAGTAGTAGCGCCACCAACTGGTAAAAGCTAATACAAGTTATTTTCTTGGATGTTTTTCTCCGTGCAACTCAACAAGGTCGCCCTCATATATGCTCGGAGGACTGTTTCGACCATGAGGATGTCACAATACGAAATTCATCCTTTTTCGTGAAAAGTTGTGGGAGTGGCATTGCACTGTTTGGCAATAAAACAACGCTGATTATGAGGTTCTAAATATGAACGACAACTCGTGAAACGACACACACATCAGGCAGAGCAAATTTATCAATATTTTATACGTTAGTTGCGCAGCTTTTTTGAAATGGCTCGCCATGGCCCTCGAGAAAAGTTAAAAAAAGAATAGAATAGAAATAGAAATCCCTTTATTGTCATTGTACTCAAGTGTGCAACGAGATTAGAGGGCTCCCCTCTCCAGTGCAATACAACAATAATACAGACAATATATAAATTAGATAAGAAAATAAGACAGTGCAATGGAATTCAGTACTGAATAGGGCATATAGAAACACATCACAATGCTGTTTTGCAAGGTTAGGGTGGTCTCGTGTGTGTGTGAGAGTTCAGTATGGAGATGGCTCTCGGAAAGAAACTGTTTCTCAGTCGATTGGTCCTTGATTTGATGCATCTGTAGCGCCTGCCAGAGGGCAACCGGTCGAACAGGTGTGAGTTTGGGTGGGTATTGTCTTTGACGATGTTGAGAGCCCTTCTGAGGCACCGGGCGGTGTAGATGTCCGACAGCGAGGGGAGAGGGCAGCCAATAATCCTTTGCGCTGTTTTGACTGTCCTCTGGAGCCTCACTCTGTCCGCCTCAGTGCAGCCGCTGTACCAGGTGGAGACAAAGTACGTCAGCAGGCTCTCGATGGACGAGTGGTAGAAGGCCAGCAGCAGCTTCCTGTCCAGGTTGAATTTCCTGAGGACTCTCAGGAAGTGCAGACGTTGGCGGACCTTCTTTACCACTGCTGTGGTGTTGTGACTCCAAGAAAGGTCATCGGAGATCTGTACTCCCAGGAACTTGAACGTGTGGACCCTCTCCACACACACGCCTTCGATGCAGAGGGGGGGCGGCAGCGTCTTGTTCCTCATGAAGTCGACGACAATCTCCTTTGTTTTAGCAGAGTTAAGGTGCAGTCTGTTCTCCTTGCACCAAGTTGTCAGTCTCCCTACCTCCTCTCTGTAGGCTGTCTCGTCACCTTCCGAGATCAGACCGACCACTGTCGTGTCGTCAGCAAACTTGACGATGGTGTTGTTGCCGTGGGCCGGGCTGCAGTCGTAGGTGTAGAGGGCGTACAGGAGAGGGCTCAGCACGCATCCTTGGGGGGAACCGGTGCTCAGCATGAGGGTGGAGGACGTGTAGGGGCCGAGCAACACAGTCTGGGGTCTGTTGGTCAGAAAGTCCTTAATCCAGATGCGTGTGAGGGCAGGGAGGCCGAGAGTGTCCAGTTTGGCGACGAGGATGTCTGGGATGATCGTGTTGAATGCCGAGCTGTAGTCCACAAAGAGCATCCTTGCATAGCTCCGCTGTTGTTCCAGGTGGCCCAGCACAACATGCAGAGCAGCCCTGGTTGAGTGTTTCACCTCGCTTTTTGTAAATTTTATGGAGTACAGTGAACCCTCGGTTATTGCGGTTAATGGGGACCGAGACCACCCGCGAAAACTGAAAATCCGCGAAGTAGCGGCGCACCTTCAAAAATGCTTAAAAAAAAAATACAATATATATATATATATATATATATATATATATATATATATATATATATATATACGGGGAGAGAGAGAGTGAAATTCATGTTATAACAAAAAAAACAAATCATTATTAAAACGTATTATTTTTTTATTCCCCAGCCATTCTTTTTGTATTTATTTAATTACTCAGACTTTTACCTGCTGGTACGCCGTCTGGTGTTCCCTGTGAAATGAAAGGTGCCATTCTTTATTTATTTATTTATTTATTCATTTATTCATTCATAACTGACAGCTTCGCGCTCCGCTCGTGCCCGGGCGGAAGAGGTGCTCCAATTCGGCTTAACTGTGACACACGCCCACCCTCCTCCCCCGGAGCTTCCATTCGGTTAAACTTAGGGGCCGCTTGGCACCGCCCGTGCCCGGGGAAGGTGCTCCTCTTCGGCTTACTGTGTCGCGAGCATGCCCTCCTCCTCCGGAGCTTCCATTCGGTTAAACTTAGGGGCCGCTTGGAACCGCCCGTGCCCGGGGAAGGTGCTCCTCTTCGGCTTACTGTGACGCGAGCATGCCCTCCTCCTCCGGAGCTTCCATTCGGTTAAACTTAGGGGCCGCTTGGCACCGCCCGTGCCCGGGGAAGGTGCTCCTCTACGGCTTAACTGCCACGCACGCCGGCCGGAGCTCTGGTACGGTCCGAACCGCGCGAAACGTCGCCACCGATCGTGTCCGGGGGAACGTGCTCTTCTTCGTCCACTCTCCTCTTCGCCCACGCTCTTCTTCGGCGCACGCCGGCCGTCTAACCGCTCCAGCGCCCCGTCGTGCCGCTCGGCGAAACTACAATGCCCCCGAATATTTTTTATACCCGCGAAGCACTGAACCCGCGAAAGGTGAACCGCGAAGTAGCGAGGGTTCACTGTATGTATAAGACCAAGACCTACAAAAAAGTCTCTTGGAGCAATGAGCTAGGTTTTACAGGAAGTCGGCCATTTTGAATTTATTAAAAGGGGGCGGGTCACCACAATGGACTTTGTGTAGAAATTATTATTGGGGCCCGAGCAGCGACCGCGGCGAGGTCCCTATTGTTTATGTAGAAATTATTATTAGGGCCCGAGCAGCGACCGCTACGAGGTCCCCATTGTTTTTGTGGAAATTATTATTATTATTATTATTAGGGCCCGAGCAGTGACCGCTGCGAGGTCCCTATTGTTTTTCTAGAAATTGTTATTAGGGCCCGAGCTGCGACGGCTGCGAGGTCCCTATTGTTTTTGTAGAAAATATTATTACTTTCAAATTTCCCCATTGTGGGACTAATAAAGGACATCTTATCTTATCTTCTCTTATTATTATTATTATTATTAGGGCCTGAGCAGCGACCGCTGCGAAGTCCCTATTGTTTTTGTAGAAATTATTATTATTATTATTTTTCCGATTGTTCGATTGCATTTTTGACCCCCGAAACATGCACAAAAATTCACCAAACTTGGCAGTCTCATCGGGCATGGCGAAAAATTTGATATTTTAATGTCTAATATGAATAGGAAGTGAGTTATGAATTTTTGAAAGTCCGACTTTTGCCCTTTTTTGCATGTTTACAGGGGTCATTCTTTTGCACCCTGATCCTAAATACACACAGCGCCGCCAAGTGGAATCAAAAATTTGTTTTTATTTAAATTTTCACATTATGCACGGTGCCCTTTTGACGAATCCGACTGAAAATTAGTCAGAAAAGACTCAAGACAATGATCTTACTCTCTGCCGAATTTTGTGACGTTTTGGCAAAAGGCGTGGCTATTACGGTGCTGAAAAGTCAGATTGTACTCTGTGGCAATAAAAGCTCCGGCAACATGACTCAGATGATCCTATCTTCTCGAAGTTGTACACATTTGAGGATACTTCAGCCCTGAAGACATCTACCAACTTATTTTTCATCGTAGTAGTAGCGCCACCAACTGGTAAAAGCTAATACAAGTTATTTTCTTGGATGTTTTTCTCCGTGCAACTCAACAAGGTCGCCCTCATATATGCTCGGATGACTGTTTCGGCCATGAGGATGTCACAATACGAAATTCGTCCTTTTTCTTGTGACAAAATGCTTAATAACTCTCCTGCACATGCTGCTAAAAATCCAAAACTTCACATGTACATAAAGAGTCGGTACCTGAAGACATCTATATGTTTATATTCTGTTATACACCTTGCGCCAATCAATATCATTTTTTACATTTTGACGTACTGCACGGTGCCCTTTTAACGAATCCGATTGAAAATTGGCTAGAAAAGACTCAAGACATTGATCTTACTCTATCCCTATTTTTGTGACTTTCCTTCGAAGGGCGTGGCTATTACGGTGCCGCAGAGTCTGATTATTCTCCGTGGCAACAAAAGTTCCTGCAAAATGATTCAGATGATCCATCTTCTCGAAATTTTTCACATTTGAGGATATTCAGGCCCTGAAGACGGCTGCCAACTTATTTTTGATCGCAGTGGTAGCGCCACCAACTGGTTAAAACAAATACAAATTATTTTCGTTGATGTTTTTCTCCGGGCAGGTTAACAAAATCTACCTTATATTTGCTCGGATGAGTGTTTAGGCCTTGAGGATGTCACAATACGAAAGTCTTTCGCCTTCTTCAGAGTGTCACATGATGGTGTCTTGTGGCCCGTCTTTATCAGCTGATGTTCCATGAGGGCGTGACTTACCTGTCACAAGAATGAAGGCAAGTCACGCCCCCCGCTGTCCGTTAACTCCGCCAAGATGCTGGTCCAGGTGGTAGAGAGGATGAAGGCTCCCTTGTCTCTGTTCATGGTTTTTATGCCTTGCTTGCAGATCTCAATGGCCTCTCTGATCCAGCGCTGTTGTTTGTTCTCTTCTGTGCGGATGACCCTGCCCTTCTCCCGGTCCATGATGTGGTTTTCCCTTTTGCAGTGGTCAGTGATTGCTGATTTGTAATGTTCATGTTGTGCTTGTTCTTTTACTGCTCTGATTTTTCATTTTTTTGACAGGTAAGTCACACCCTCATGGAACATCAGCTGATAAAGACGGGTCTCAAGACACCATCATGCGACACTCTGAAGAAGGCGAAAGACTCGCCGAAACATGTCAGGTAAAAAATTTACCGAAAACATAATTGTCTGCTTTTAATGAATCTGTCAAATATCAATAATAAGAAGACAAAATGAACCTAATACAAATAAATGAATGCTTAATAACTCCCCTGCACATGCTCCTAAAAATCCAAACCTTCACCTGTAAATAAAATGTCCCGACCTGAAGACATCTTAATGTTATTATTTTGTTATACACACAGCGCCGCCAAGTGGAATCAAAAATTTGTTTTTATTTTAATTTTCACGTACTGCACCGTGCCCTTTTGACGAATCCGACTGAAAATTAGTCAGAAAAGACTCAAGACAATGATCTTACTCTCTGCCGAGTTTTGTGACGTTTTGGCAAAAGGCGTGGCTATTACGGTGCTGAAAATTCCGATTGTACTTTGTGGGAACAAAAGCTCCGGCAACATGACTCAGATGATCCTATCTTCTCGAAGTTGTACACATTTGAGGATACTTCAGCCCTGAAGACATCTACCAACTTATTTTTCATCGTAGTAGTAGCGCCACCAACTGGTAAAAGCTAATACAAGTTATTTTCTTGGATGTTTTTCTCCGTGCAACTCAACAAGGTCGCCCTCATATATGCTCGGAGGACTGTTTCGGCCATGAGGATGTCACAATACGAAATTCATCCTTTTTCGTGAAAAGTTGTGGGAGTGGCATTGCACTGTTTGGCAATAAAACAACGCTGATTATGAGGTTCTAAATATGAACGACAACTCGTGAAACTTGACACACACATCAGGCAGAGCAAATTTATCAATATTTTATACGTTAGTTGTGCAGCTTTTTTGAAATGGCTCGCCATGGCCCTCGAGAAATGTTCAAAAAAGCAGCCCTGGTTGAGTGTTTCACCTCGCTTTTTGTAAATTTTATGGAGTACAGTGAACCCTCGGTTATCGCGGTTAATGGGGACCGAGACCACCCGCGGAAACTGAAAATCCGCGAAGTAGCGGCGCACCTTCAAAAATGCTTAAAAGAAAATACAATATATATAATAAATATATATATATATATATATATATATATATATATATATATATATATATATATATATACGGGGAGAGAGAGAGAGAGAGAGAGTGAAATTCATGTTATAACAAAAAAACCAAATTATTATTAAAACGTATTATTTTTTTATTCCCCAGCCATTCTTTTTGTATTTATTTAATTACTCCGACTTTTACCTGCTGGTACGCCGTCCGGTGTTCCCTGTGAAATGAAAGGTGGCATTCTTTAATTATTTATTTATTTATTCATTTATTAATTCATAACTGACAGCTTCGCGCTCCGTTCGTGTCCGGGCGGAAGAGGTGTTCCAATTCGGCTTAACTGTGACACACGCCCGCCCTCCTCCCCCGGAGCTTCCATTCGGTTAAACTTAGGGGCCGCTTGGCACCGCCCGTGCCCGGGGAAGGTGCTCCTCTTCGGCTTACTGTGACGCGAGCATGCCCGCCTCCTCCGGAGCTTCCATTCGGTTAAACTTAGGAGCCGCTTGGAACCGCCCGTGCCCGGCAAAGGTGCTCCTCTTCGGCTTACTGTGACGCGAGCATGCCCTCCTCCTCCGGAGCTTCCATTTGGTTAAACTTAGGGGCCGCTTGGAACCGCCCGTGCCTGGGGAAGGTGCTCCTCTTCGGCTTACTGTGACGCGAGCATGCCCTCCTCCTCCGGAGCTTCCATTCGGTTAAACTTAGGGGCCGCTTGGCACCGCCCGTGCCCGGGGACGGTGCTCCTCTACGGCTTAACTGCCACGCACGCCGGCCGGAGCCTTGGTACGGTCCGAACCGCGCGAAACGTCGCCACCGATCGTGTCCGGGGGAACGTGCTCTTCTTCGTCCACTCTCCTCTTCGCCCACGCTCTTCTTCGGCGCACGCCGGCCGTCTAACCGCTCCAGCGCCCGTCGTGCCGCTCGGCGAAACTACAATGCCCCCGAATATTTTTTATACCCGCGAAGCACTGAACCCGCGAAAGGTGAACCGCGAAGTAGCGAGGGTTCACTGTATGTATAAGACCAAGACCTACAAAAAAGTCTCTTGGAGCAATGAGCTAGGTTTTACAGGAAGTCGGCCATTTTGAATTTACTTAAAAGGGGCGGGTCACCACAATGGACTTTGTGTAGAAATTATTATTGGGGCCCGAGCAGCGACCGCGGCGAGGTCCCTATTGTTTATGTAGAAATTATTATTATTATTATTATTAGGGCCCGAGCAGTGACCGCTGCGAGGTCCCTATTGTTTTTCTAGAAATTGTTATTAGGGCCCGAGCTGCGACGGCTGCGAGGTCCCTATTGTTTTTGTAGAAAATATTATTACTTTTATTATTATTATTATTATTATTATTAGGGCCTGAGCAGCGACCGCTGCGAAGTCCCTGTTGTTTTTGTAGAAATTATTATTATTATTATTTTTCCGATTGTACGATCGCATTTTTGACCCCGAAACATGCACAAAAACTCACCAAACTTGGCAGTCTCATCGGGCATGGCGAGAAATTTGATATTTTAACGTCTAATATGAACAGGAAGTGAGTTATGAATTTTTGAAAGTCCGACTTTTGCCCTTTTTTGCATGTTTACAGGGGTCATTCTTTTGCACCCTGATCCTAAAGGCTTCATCTGATTGCCTTAAAATTCTGTCTGTAGCATCTTAAGACCTGGGACAAACACTGGGGCTAAAATCTTTTGTTTCCGAAATACTATATGACGGGGGCGGGGCTTCAAAGTTTTCACTTAAGATTTCCTTCGCCGCAATGGACAAAATGCTTAATAACTCTCCTGCACATGCTGCTAAAAATCCAAAACTTCACATGTACATAAAGAGTCGGTACCTGAAGACATCTATATGTTTATATTCTGTTATACACCTTGCGCCAATCAATAACATTTTTTACATTTTGACGTACTGCACGGTGCCCTTTTCACGAATCCGATTGAAAATTGGCTAGAAAAGACTCAAGACATTGATCTTACTCTATCCCTATTTTTGTGACTTTCCTTCGAAGGGCGTGGCTATTGCGGTGCCGCAGAGTCTGATTATTCTCCGTGGCAACAAAAGTTCCTGCAAAATGATTCAGATGATCCATCTTCTCGAAATTTTTCACATTTGAGGATATTCAGGCCCTGAAGACGGCTGCCAACTTATTTTTGATCGCAGTGGTAGCGCCACCAACTGGTTAAAACAAATACAAATTATTTTCGTTGATGTTTTTCTCCGGGCAGGTTCACAAAATCTACCTTATATTTGCTCGGATGAGTGTTTAGGCCTTGAGGATGTCACAATACGAAAGTCTTTCGCCTTCTTCAGAGTGTCACATGATGGTGTCTTGTGACCCGTCTTTATCAGCTGATGTTCCATGAGGGCGTGACTTACCTGTCACAAGAATGAAGGCAAGTCACACCCCCCGCTGTCCGTTCACTCCGCCAAGATGCTGCTCTAGGTGGTAGAGAGGATGAAGGCTCCCTTGTCTCTGTTCATGGTTTTTATGCCTCGCTTGCAGATCTCAATGGCCTCTCTGATCCAGCGCTGTTGTTTGTTCTCTTCGGTGCGGATGACCCTGCCCTTCTCCCGGTCCATGATGTGGTTTTCCCTTTTGCAGTGGTCAGTGATTGCTGATTTGTAATGTTCATGTTGTGCTTGTTCTTTTACTGCTCTGATTTTTCATTTTTTTGACAGGTAAGTCACACCCTCATGGAACATCAGCTGATAAAGACGGGTCTCAAGACACCATCATGCGACACTCTGAAGAAGGCGAAAGACTCGCCGAAACATGTCAGGTAAAAAATTAACCTAAAACATAATTGTCTGCTTTTAATGAATCAGTCAAATATCAATAATAAGAAGACAAAATGAACCTAATACAAATAAATGAATGCTTAATAACTCCCCTGCACATGCTCCTGAAAATCCAAATCTTCACCTGTAAATAAAACGTCCCGACCTGAAGACATCTTAATGTTATTATTTTGTTATACACACAGCGCCGCCAAGTGGAATCAAAAATGTGTTTTTATTTTAATTTTCACATCCTGCACGGTGCCCTTTTGACAAATCCGACTGAAAATTAGTCAGAAAAGACTCAAGACAATGATCTTTCTCTCTGCCGAATTTTGTGACGTTTTGGCAAAAGGCGTGGCTATTACGGTGCTGAAAAGTCAGATTGTACTCTGTGGCAACAAAAGCTCCGGCAACATGACTCAGATGATCCTATCTTCTCGAAGTTGTACACATTTGAGGATACTTCAGCCCTGAAGACATCTACCAACTTATTTTTCATCGTAGTAGTAGCGCCACCAACTGGTAAAAGCTAATACAAGTTATTTTCTTGGATGTTTTTCTCCGTGCAACTCAACAAGGCCGCCCTCATATATGCTCGGATGACTGTTTCGGCCATGAGGATGTCACAATACGAAATTCGTCCTTTTTCGTGTAAAGTTGTGGGAGTGGCATTGCACTGTTCGGCAATAAAACAACGCTGATTATGAGGTTCTAAATATGAACGACAACTCGTGAAACTTTACACACACATCAGGCCGAGCAAATTTATCAATATTTTATACGTTAGTTGTGCAGCTTTTTTGAAATGGCTCGCCATGGCCCTCGAGAAATGTTAAAAAAAGCAGCCCTGGTTGAGTGTTTCACCTCGCTTTTTGTAAATTTTATGGAGTACAGTGAACCCTCGGTAATCGCGGTTAATGGGGACAGAGACCACCCGCGAAAACTGAAAATCCGCGAAGTAGCGGCGCACCTTCAAAAATGCTTAAAAAAATATACAATATATATAATAAATATATAAATATATATATATATATATATATATATACATACGGGGAGAGAGAGAGTGAAATTCATGTTATAACAAAAAAACCAAATTATTATTAAAACGTATTATTTTTTTATTCCCCAGCCATTCTTTTTGTATTTATTTAATTACTCCGACTTTTATCTGCTGGTACGCCGTCCGGTGTGCCCTGTGAAATGAAAGGTGGCATTCTTTATTCATTTCTTTATTTATTCTTTTATACATTCATAACTGACAGCTTCGCGCTCCGCTCGTGCCCGGGCGGAAGAGGTGCTCCAATTCGGCTTAACTGTGACACACACCCGCCCTCCTCCCCCGGAGCTTCCATTCGGTTAAACTTAGGGGCCGCTTGGCACCGCCCGTGCCCGGGGAAGGTGCTCCTCTTCGGCTTACTGTGACGCGAGCATGCCCTCCTCCTCCGGAGCTTCCATTCGGTTAAACTTAGGGGCCGCTTGGAATCGCCCGTGCCCGGGGAAGGTGCTCCTCTTCGGCTTACTGTGACGCGAGCATGCCCTCCTCCTCCGGAGCTTCCATTCGGTTAAACTTAGGGGCCGGTTGGCACCGCCCGTGCCCGGGGAAGGTTCTCCTCTACGGCTTAACTGCCACGCACGCCGGCCGGAGCTCTGGTACTGTCCGAACCGCGCGAAACGTCGCCACCGATCGTGTCCGGGGGAACGTGCTCTTCTTCGTCCACTCTCCTCTTCGCCCACGCTCTTCTTCGGCGCACACCGGCCGTCTAACCGCTCCAGCGCCCCGTCGTGCCGCTCGGCGAAACTACAATGCCCCCGAATATTTTTTAGACCCGCGAAGCACTGAACCCGCGAAAGGTGAACCGCCAAGTAGCGAGGGTTCACTGTATGTATAAGACCAAGACCTACAAAAAAGTCTCTTGGAGCAATGAGCTAGGTTTTACAGGAAGTCGGCCATTTTGAATTTACTTAAAAGGGGGCGGGTCACCACAATGGACTTTGTGTAGAAATTATAATTGGGGCCCGAGCAGCGACCGCGGCGAGGTCCCTTATTGTTTTTGTAGAAATTATTATTAGGGCCCGAGCAGCGACCGCTACGAGGTCCCCATTGTTTTTGTGGAAATTATTATTATTATTATTATTAGGGCCCGAGCAGTGACCGCTGCGAGGTCCCTATTGTTTTTCTAGAAATTGTTATTAGGGCCCGAGCTGCGACGGCTGCGAGGTCCCTATTGTTTTTGTAGAAAATATTATTACTTTTATTATTATTATTATTATTATTATTAGGGCCTGAGCAGCGACCGCTGCGAAGTCCCTGTTGTTTTTGTAGAAATTATTATTATTATTATTTTTCCGATTGTTCGATTGCATTTTTGACCCCCGAAACATGCACAAAAACTCACCAAACTTGGCAGTCTCATCGGGCATGGCGAGAAATTTGATATTTTAAACGTCTAATATGAACAGGAAGTGAGTTATGAATTTTTGAAAGTCCGACTTTTGCCCTTTTTTGCATGTTTACAGGGGTCATTCTTTTGCACCCTGATCCTAAAGGCTTCATCTGATTGCCTTAAAATTCTGTCTGTAGCATCTTAAGACCTGGGACAAACACTGGGGCTAAAATTGGGGCTAAAATCTTTTGTTTCGGAAATACTATATGACGGGGGCGGGGCTTCAAAGTTTTCACTTAAGATTTCCTTCGCCGCAATGGACAAAATGCTTAATAACTCTCTTGCACATGCTGCTAAAAATCCAAAACTTCACATGTACATAAAGAGTCGGTACCTGAAGACATCTATATGTTTATATTCAGTTATACACCTTGCGCCAATCAATATCATTTTTTACATTTTGACGTACTGCACGGTGCCCTTTTAACGAATCCGATTGAAAATTGGCTAGAAAAGACTCAAGACATTGATCTTACTCTATCCCTATTTTTGTGACTTTCCTTCGAAGGGCGTGGCTATTACGGTGCCGCAGAGTCTGATTATTCTCCGTGGCAACAAAAGTTCCTGCAAAATGATTCAGATGATCCATCTTCTCGAAATTCTTCACATTTGAGGATATTCAGGCCCTGAAGACGGCTGCCAACTTATTTTTGATCGCAGTGGTAGCGCCACCAACTGGTTAAAACAAATACAAATTATTTTCGTTGATGTTTTTCTCCGGGCAGGTTAACAAAATCTACCTTATATTTGCTCGGATGAGTGTTTAGGCCTTGAGGATGTCACAATACGAAAGTCTTTCGCCTTCTTCAGAGTGTCACATGATGGTGTCTTGTGGCCCGTCTTTATCAGCTGATGTTCCATGAGGGCGTGACTTACCTGTCACAAGAATGAAGGCAAGTCACGCCCCCCGCTGTCCGTTAACTCCGCCAAGATGCTGGTCCAGGTGGTAGAGAGGATGAAGGCTCCCTTGTCTCTGTTCATGGTTTTTATGCCTTGCTTGCAGATCTCAATGGCCTCTCTGATCCAGCGCTGTTGTTTGTTCTCTTCTGTGCGGATGACCCTGCCCTTCTCCCGGTCCATGATGTGGTTTTCCCTTTTGCAGTGGTCAGTGATTGCTGATTTGTAATGTTCATGTTGTGCTTGTTCTTTTACTGCTCTGATTTTTCATTTTTTTGACAGGTAAGTCACACCCTCATGGAACATCAGCTGATAAAGACGGGTCTCAAGACACCATCATGCGACACTCTGAAGAAGGCGAAAGACTCGCCGAAACATGTCAGGTAAAAAATTTACCGAAAACATAATTGTCTGCTTTTAATGAATCTGTCAAATATCAATAATAAGAAGACAAAATGAACCTAATACAAATAAATGAATGCTTAATAACTCCCCTGCACATGCTCCTAAAAATCCAAACCTTCACCTGTAAATAAAATGTCCCGACCTGAAGACATCTTAATGTTATTATTTTGTTATACACACAGCGCCGCCAAGTGGAATCAAAAATTTGTTTTTATTTTAATTTTCACGTACTGCACCGTGCCCTTTTGACGAATCCGACTGAAAATTAGTCAGAAAAGACTCAAGACAATGATCTTACTCTCTGCCGAGTTTTGTGACGTTTTGGCAAAAGGCGTGGCTATTACGGTGCTGAAAAGTCCGATTGTACTTTGTGGCAACAAAAGCTCCGGCAACATGACTCAGATGATCCTATCTTCTCGAAGTTGTACACATTTGAGGATACTTCAGCCCTGAAGACATCTACCAACTTATTTTTCATCGTAGTAGTAGCGCCACCAACTGGTAAAAGCTAATACAAGTTATTTTCTTGGATGTTTTTCTCCGTGCAACTCAACAAGGCCGCCCTCATATATGCTCGGATGACTGTTTCGGCCATGAGGATGTCACAATACGAAATTCGTCCTTTTTCGTGTAAAGTTGTGGGAGTGGCATTGCACTGTTCGGCAATAAAACAACGCTGATTATGAGGTTCTAAATATGAACGACAACTCGTGAAACTTTACACACACATCAGGCCGAGCAAATTTATCAATATTTTATACGTTAGTTGTGCAGCTTTTTTGAAATGGCTCGCCATGGCCCTCGAGAAAAGTTAAAAAAAGAATAGAATAGAAATAGAAATCCCTTTATTGTCATTGTACTCAAGTGTGCAACGAGATTAGAGGGCTCCCCTCTCCAGTGCAATACAACAATAATACAGACAATATATAAATTAGATAAATAAATAAGACAGTGCAATGGAATTCAGTACTGAATAGGGCATATAGAAACACATCACAATGCTGTTTTGCAAGGTTAGGGTGGTCTCGTGTGTGTGTGAGAGTTCAGTATGGAGATGGCTCTCGGAAAGAAACTGTTTCTCAGTCTATTGGTCCTTGATTTGATGCATCTGTAGCGCCTGCCAGAGGGCAACCGGTCGAACAGGTGTGAGTTTGGGTGGGTATTGTCTTTGACGATGTTGAGAGCCCTTCTGAGGCACCGGGCGGTGTAGATGTCCGACAGCGAGGGGAGAGGGCAGCCAATAATCCTTTGCGCTGTTTTGACTGTCCTCTGGAGCCTCACTCTGTCCGCCTCAGTGCAGCCGCTGTACCAGGTGGAGACACAGTACGTCAGCAGGCTCTCGATGGACGAGTGGTAGAAGGCCAGCAGCAGCTTCCTGTCCAGGTTGAATTTCCTGAGGACTCTCAGGAAGTGCAGACGTTGGCGGACCTTCTTTACCACTGCTGTGGTGTTGTGACTCCAAGAAAGGTCATCGGAGATCTGTACTCCCAGGAACTTGAACGTGTGGACCCTCTCCACACACACGCCTTCGATGCAGAGGGGGGGCGGCAGCGTCTTGTTCCTCCTGAAGTCGACGACAATCTCCTTTGTTTTAGCAGAGTTAAGGTGCAGTCTGTTGTCCTTGCACCAAGTTGTCAGTCTCCCTACCTCCTCTCTGTAGGCTGTCTCGTCACCTTCCGAGATCAGACCGACCACTGTCGTGTCGTCAGCAAACTTGACGATGGTGTTGTTGCCGTGGGCCGGGCTGCAGTCGTAGGTGTAGAGGGCGTACAGGAGAGGGCTCAGCACGCATCCTTGCGGGGAACCGGTGCTCACCATGAGGGTGGAGGACGTGTAGGGGCCGAGCAACACAGTCTGGGGTCTGTTGGTCAGAAAGTCCTTAATCCAGAAGTGTGTGAGGGCAGGGAGGCCGAGAGTGTCCAGTTTGGCGACGAGGATGTCTGGGATGATCGTGTTGAATGCCGAGCTGTAGTCCACAAAGAGCATCCTTGCATAGCTCCGCTGTTGTTCCTGGTGGCCCAGCACAACATGCAGAGCAGCCCTGGTTGAGTGTTTCACCTCGCTTTTTGTAAATTTTATGGAGTACAGTGAACCCTCGGTTATCGCGGTTAATGGGGACCGAGACCACCCGCGAAAACTGAAAATCCGCGAAGTAGCGGCGCACCTTCAAAAATGCTTAAAAAAAAAATACAATATATATATATATATATATATATATATATACGGGGAGAGAGAGAGTGAAATTCATGTTATAACAAAAAAAACAAATTATTATTAAAACGTATTATTTTTTTATTCCCCAGCCATTCTTTTTGTATTTATTTAATTACTCCGACTTTTACCTGCTGGTACGCTGTCCGGTGTGCCCTCTGCAATGAAAGGTGCCATTCTTTATTTATTTATTTATTTATTCATTTATTCATTCATAACTGACAGCTTCGCGCTCCGCTCGTGCCCGGGCGGAAGAGGTGCTCCAATTCGGCTTAACTGTGACACACGCCCACCCTCCTCCCCCGGAGCTTCCATTCGGTTAAACTTAGGGGCCGCTTGGCACCGCCCGTGCCCGGGGAAGGTGCTCCTCTTCGGCTTACTGTGTCGCGAGCATGCCCTCCTCCTCCGGAGCTTCCATTCGGTTAAACTTAGGGGCCGCTTGGAACCGCCCGTGCCCGGGGAAGGTGCTCCTCTTCGGCTTACTGTGACGCGAGCATGCCCTCCTCCTCCGGAGCTTCCATTCCATTAAACTTAGGGGCCGCTTGGCACCGCCCGTGCCCGGGGAAGGTGCTCCTCTTCGGCTTACTGTGACGCGAGCATGCCCGCCTCCTCCGGAGCTTCCATTCGGTTAAACTTAGGGGCCGCTTGGAACCGCCCGTGCCCGGCAAAGGTGCTCCTCTTCGGCTTACTGTGACGCGAGCATGCCCTCCTCCTCCGGAGCTTCCATTTGGTTAAACTTAGGGGCCGCTTGGAACCGCCCGTGCCTGGGGAAGGTGCTCCTCTTCGGCTTACTGTGACGCGAGCATGCCCTCCTCCTCCGGAGCTTCCATTCGGTTAAACTTAGGGGCCGCTTGGCACCGCCCGTGCCCGGGGACGGTGCTCCTCTACGGCTTAACTGCCACGCACGCCGGCCGGAGCCCTGGTACGGTCCGAACCGCGCGAAACGTCGCCACCGATCGTGTCCGGGGGAACGTGCTCTTCTTCGTCCACTCTCCTCTTCGCCCACGCTCTTCTTCGGCGCACGCCGGCCGTCTAACCGCTCCAGCGCCCGTCGTGCCGCTCGGCGAAACTACAATGCCCCCGAATATTTTTTATACCCGCGAAGCACTGAACCCGCGAAAGGTGAACCGCGAAGTAGCGAGGGTTCACTGTATGTATAAGACCAAGACCTACAAAAAAGTCTCTTGGAGCAATGAGCTAGGTTTTACAGGAAGTCGGCCATTTTGAATTTACTTAAAAGGGGCGGGTCACCACAATGGACTTTGTGTAGAAATTATTATTGGGGCCCGAGCAGCGACCGCGGCGAGGTCCCTATTGTTTATGTAGAAATTATTATTAGGGCCCGAGCAGCGACCGCTACGAGGTCCCCATTGTTTTTGTGGAAATTATTATTATTATTATTATTAGGGCCCGAGCAGTGACCGCTGCGAGGTCCCTATTGTTTTTCTAGAAATTGTTATTAGGGCCCGAGCTGCGACGGCTGCGAGGTCCCTATTGTTTTTGTAGAAAATATTATTACTTTTATTATTATTATTATTATTATTATTAGGGCCTGAGCAGCGACCGCTGCGAAGTCCCTGTTGTTTTTGTAGAAATTATTATTATTATTATTTTTCCGATTGTTCGATCGCATTTTTGACCCCGAAACATGCACAAAAACTCACCAAACTTGGCAGTCTCATCGGGCATGGCGAGAAATTTGATATTTTAACGTCTAATATGAACAGGAAGTGAGTTATGAATTTTTAAAAGTCCGACTTTTGCCCTTTTTTGCATGTTTACAGGGGTCATTCTTTTGCACCCTGATCCTAAAGGCTTCATCTGATTGCCTTAAAATTCTGTCTGTAGCATCTTAAGACCTAGGACAAACACTGGGGCTAAAATTGGGGCTAAAATCTTTTGTTTCCGAAATACTATATGACGGGGGCGGGGCTTCAAAGTTTTCACTTAAGATTTACTTCGCCGCAATGGACAAAATGCTTAATAACTCTCCTGCACATGCTGCTAAAAATCCAAAACTTCACATGTACATAAAGAGTCGGTACCTGAAGACATCTATATGTTTATATTCTGTTATACACCTTGCGCCAATCAATATAATTTTTTACATTTTGACGTACTGCACGGTGCCCTTTTAACGAATCCGATTGAAAATTGGCTAGAAAAGACTCAAGACATTGATCTTACTCTATCCCTATTTTTGTGACTTTCCTTCGAAGGGCGTGGCTATTACGGTGCCGCAGAGTCTGATTATTCTCCGTGGCAACAAAAGTTCCTGCAAAATGATTCAGATGATCCATCTTCTCGAAATTTTTCACATTTGAGGATATTCAGGCCCTGAAGACGGCTGCCAACTTATTTTTGATCGCAGTGGTAGCGCCACCAACTGGTTAAAACAAATACAAATTATTTTCGTTGATTTTTTTCTCCGGGCAGGTTCACAAAATCTACCTTATATTTGCTCGGATGAGTGTTTAGGCCTTGAGGATGTCACAATACGAAAGTCTTTCGCCTTCTTCAGAGTGTCACATGATGGTGTCTTGTGACCCGTCTTTATCAGCTGATGTTCCATGAGGGCGTGACTTACCTGTCACAAGAATGAAGGCAAGTCACGCCCCCCGCTGTCCGTTCACTCCGCCAAGATGCTGCTCCAGGTGGTAGAGAGGATGAAGGCTCCCTTGTCTCTGTTCATGGTTTTTATGCCTCGCTTGCAGATCTCAATGGCCTCTCTGATCCAGCGCTGTTGTTTGTTCTCTTCGGTGCGGATGACCCTGCCCTTCTCCCGGTCCATGATGTGGTTTTCCCTTTTGCAGTGGTCAGTGATTGCTGATTTGTAATGTTCATGTTGTGCTTGTTCTTTTACTGCTCTGATTTTTCATTTTTTTGACAGGTAAGTCACACCCTCATGGAACATCAGCTGATAAAGACGGGTCTCAAGACACCATCATGCGACACTCTGAAGAAGGCGAAAGACTCGCCGAAACATGTCAGGTAAAAAATTAACCTAAAACATAATTGTCTGCTTTTAATGAATCAGTCAAATATCAATAATAAGAAGACAAAATGAACCTAATACAAATAAATGAATGCTTAATAACTCCCCTGCACATGCTCCTGAAAATCCAAACCTTCACCTGTAAATAAAACGTCCCGACCTGAAGACATCTTAATGTTATTATTTTGTTATACACACAGCGCCGCCAAGTGGAATCAAAAATGTGTTTTTATTTTAATTTTCACATCCTGCACGGTGCCCTTTTGACGAATCCGACTGAAAATTAGTCAGAAAAGACTCAAGACAATGATCTTTCTCTCTGCCGAATTTTGTGACGTTTTGGCAAAAGGCGTGGCTATTACGGTGCTGAAAAGTCAGATTGTACTCTGTGGCAACAAAAGCTCCGGCAACATGACTCAGATGATCCTATCTTCTCGAAGTTGTACACATTTGAGGATACTTCAGCCCTGAAGACATCTACCAACTTATTTTTCATCGTAGTAGTAGCGCCACCAACTGGTAAAAGCTAATACAAGTTATTTTCTTGGATGTTTTTCTCCGTGCAACTCAACAAGGCCGCCCTCATATATGCTCGGATGACTGTTTCGGCCATGAGGATGTCACAATACGAAATTCGTCCTTTTTCGTGTAAAGTTGTGGGAGTGGCATTGCACTGTTCGGCAATAAAACAACGCTGATTATGAGGTTCTAAATATGAACGACAACTCGTGAAACTTTACACACACATCAGGCCGAGCAAATTTATCAATATTTTATACGTTAGTTGTGTAGCTTTTTTGAAATGGCTCGCCATGGCCCTCGAGAAAAGTTAAAAAAAGAATAGAATAGAAATAGAAATCCCTTTATTGTCATTGTACTCAAGTGTGCAACGAGATTAGAGGGCTTCCCTCTCCAGTGCAATACAACAATAATACAGACAATATATAAATTAGATAAATAAATAAGACAGTGCAATGGAATTCAGTACTGAATAGGGCATATAGAAACACATCACAATGCTGTTTTGCAAGGTTAGGGTGGTCTCGTGTGTGTGTGAGAGTTCAGTATGGAGATGGCTCTCGGAAAGAAACTGTTTCTCAGTCTATTGGTCCTTGATTTGATGCATCTGTAGCGCCTGCCAGAGGGCAACCGGTCGAACAGGTGTGAGTTTGGGTGGGTATTGTCTTTGACGATGTTGAGAGCCCTTCTGAGGCACCGGGCGGTGTAGATGTCCGACAGCGAGGGGAGAGGGCAGCCAATAATCCTTTGCGCTGTTTTGACTGTCCTCTGGAGCCTCACTCTGTCCGCCTCAGTGCAGCCGCTGTACCAGGTGGAGACACAGTACGTCAGCAGGCTCTCGATGGACGAGTGGTAGAAGGCCAGCAGCAGCTTCCTGTCCAGGTTGAATTTCCTGAGGACTCTCAGGAAGTGCAGACGTTGGCGGACCTTCTTTACCACTGCTGTGGTGTTGTGACTCCAAGAAAGGTCATCGGAGATCTGTACTCCCAGGAACTTGAACGTGTGGACCCTCTCCACACACACGCCTTCGATGCAGAGGGGGGGCGGCAGCGTCTTGTTCCTCCTGAAGTCGACGACAATCTCCTTTGTTTTAGCAGAGTTAAGGTGCAGTCTGTTGTCCTTGCACCAAGTTGTCAGTCTCCCTACCTCCTCTCTGTAGGCTGTCTCGTCACCTTCCGAGATCAGACCGACCACTGTCGTGTCGTCAGCAAACTTGACGATGGTGTTGTTGCCGTGGGCCGGGCTGCAGTCGTAGGTGTAGAGGGCGTACAGGAGAGGGCTCAGCACGCATCCTTGGGGGGAACCGGTGCTCACCATGAGGGTGGAGGACGTGTAGGGGCCGAGCAACACAGTCTGGGGTCTGTTGGTCAGAAAGTCCTTAATCCAGATGTGTGTGAGGGCAGGGAGGCCGAGAGTGTCCAGTTTGGCGACGAGGATGTCTGAGATGATCGTGTTGAATGCCGAGCTGTAGTCCACAAAGAGCATCCTTGCATAGCTCCGCTGTTGTTCCAGGTGGCCCAGCACAACATGCAGAGCAGACCTGGTTGAGTGTTTCACCTCGCTTTTTGTAAATTTTATGGAGTACAGTGAACCCTCGGTTATCGCGGTTAATGGGGACCGAGACCACCCGCGAAAACTGAAAATCCGCGAAGTAGCGGCGCACCTTCAAAAATGCTTAAAAAAAAATACAATATATATATATATATATATATATACGGGGAGAGAGAGAGTGAAATTCATGTTATAACAAAAAAAACAAATTATTATTAAAACGTATTATTTTTTTATTCCCCAGCCATTCTTTTTGTATTTATTTAATTACTCCGACTTTTACCTGCTGGTACGCCGTCCGGTGTGCCCTCTGCAATGAAAGGTGCCATTCTTTATTTATTTATTTATTTATTCATTTATTCATTCATAACTGACAGCTTCGCGCTCCGCTCGTGCCCGGGCGGAAGAGGTGCTCCAATTCGGCTTAACTGTGACACACGCCCACCCTCCTCCCCCGGAGCTTCCATTCGGTTAAACTTAGGGGCCGCTTGGCACCGCCCGTGCCCGGGGAAGGTGCTCCTCTTCGGCTTACTGTGTCGCGAGCATGCCCTCCTCCTCCGGAGCTTCCATTCGGTTAAACTTAGGGGCCGCTTGGAACCGCCCGTGCCCGGGGAAGGTGCTCCTCTTCGGCTTACTGTGACGCGAGCATGCCCTCCTCCTCCGGAGCTTCCATTCCATTAAACTTAGGGGCCGCTTGGCACCGCCCGTGCCTGGGGAAGGTGCTCCTCTACGGCTTAACTGCCACGCACGCCGGCCGGAGCTCTGGTACGGTCCGAACCGCGCGAAACGTCGCCACCGATCGTGTCCGGGGGAACGTGCTCTTCTTCGTCCACTCTCCTCTTCGCCCACGCTCTTCTTCGGCGCACGCCGGCCGTCTAACCGCTCCAGCGCCCCGTCGTGCCGCTCGGCGAAACTACAATGCCCCCGAATATTTTTTATACCCGCGAAGCACTGAACCCGCGAAAGGTGAACTGCGAAGTAGCGAGGGTTCACTGTATGTATAAGACCAAGACCTACAAAAAAGTCTCTTGGAGCAATGAGCTAGGTTTTACAGGAAGTCGGCCATTTTGAATTTACTTAAAAGGGGCGGGTCACCACAATGGACTTTGTGTAGAAATTATTATTGGGGCCCGAGCAGCGACCGCGGCGAGGTCCCTATTGTTTCTGGAGAAATTATTATTAGGGCCCGAGCAGCGACCGCTACGAGGTCCCCATTGTTTTTGTGGAAATTATTATTATTATTATTATTAGGGCCCGAGCAGTGACCGCTGCGAGGTCCCTATTGTTTTTCTAGAAATTGTTATTAGGGCCCGAGCTGCGACGGCTGCGAGGTCCCTATTGTTTTTGTAGAAAATATTATTACTTTTATTATTATTATTATTAGGGCCTGAGCAGCGACCGCTGCGAAGTCCCTGTTGTTTTTGTAGAAATTATTATTATTATTATTTTTCCGATTGTTCGATCGCATTTTTGACCCCCGAAACATGCACAAAAACTCACCAAACTTGGCAGTCTCATCGGGCATGGCGAGAAATTTGATATTTTAACATCTAATATGAACAGGAAGTGAGTTATGAATTTTTGAAAGTCCGACTTTTGCCCTTTTTTGCATGTTTACAGGGGTCATTCTTTTGCACCCTGATCCTAAAGGCTTCATCTGATTGCCTTAAAATTCTGTCTGTAGCATCTTAAGACCTGGGACAAACACTGGGGCTAAAATCTTTTGTTTCCGAAATACGATATGACGGGGGCGGGGCTTCAAAGTTTTCACTTAAGATTTCCTTCGCCGCAATGGACAAAATGCTTAATAACTCTCCTGCACATGCTGCTAAAAATCCAAAACTTCACATGTACATAAAGAGTCGGTACCTGAAGACATCTATATGTTTATATTCTGTTATACACCTTGCGCCAATCAATATCATTTTTTACATTTTGACGTACTGCACGGTGCCCTTTTAACGAATCCGATTGAAAATTGGCTAGAAAAGACTCAAGACATTGATCTTACTCTATCCCTATTTTTGTGACTTTCCTTCGAAGGGCGTGGCTATTGCGGTGCCGCAGAGTCTGATTATTCTCCGTGGCAACAAAAGTTCCTGCAAAATGATTCAGATGATCAATCTTCTCGAAAATTTTCACATTTGAGGATATTCAGGCCCTGAAGACGGCTGCCAACTTCTTTTTGATCGCAGTGGTAGCGCCACCAACTGGTTAAAACAAATACAAATTATTTTCGTTGATGTTTTTCTCCGGGCAGGTTCACAAAATCTACCTTATATTTGCTCGGATGAGTGTTTAGGACTTGAGGATGTCACAATACGAAAGTCTTTCGCCTTCTTCAGAGTGTCACATGATGGTGTCTTGTGACCTGTCTTTATCAGCTGATGTTCCATGAGGGCGTGACTTACCTGTCACAAGAATGAAGGCAAGTCACACCCCCCGTTTTCCGTTCACTCCGCCAAGATGCTGCTCCAGGTGGTAGAGAGGATGAAGGCTCCCTTGTCTCTGTTCATGGTTTTTATGCCTCGCTTGCAGATCTCAATGGCCTCTCTGATCCAGCGCTGTTGTTTGTTCTCTTCGGTGCGGATGACCCTGCCCTTCACCCGGTCCATGATGTGGTTTTCCCTTTTGCAGTGGTCAGTGATTGCTGATTTGTAATGTTCATGTTGTGCTTGTTCTTTTACTGCTCTGATTTTTCATTTTTTTGACAGGTAAGTCACACCCTCATGGAACATCAGCTGATAAAGACGGACGGGTCTCAAGACACCATCATGCGACACTCTGAAGAAGGCGAAAGACTCGCCGAAACATGTCAGGTAAAAAATTAACCTAAAACATAATTGTCTGCTTTTAATGAATCAGTCAAATATCAATAATAAGAAGACAAAATGAACCTAATACAAATAAATGAATGCTTAATAACTCCCCTGCACATGCTCCTAAAAATCCAAACCTTCACCTGTAAATAAAACGTCCCGACCTGAAGACATCTTAATGTTATTATTTTGTTATACACACAGCGCCGCCAAGTGGAATCAAAAATGTGTTTTTATTTTAATTTTCACGTACTGCACGGTGCCCTTTTGACGAATCCGACTGAAAATTAGTCAGAAAAGACTCAAGACAATGATCTTACTCTCTGCCGAATTTTGTGACGTTTTGGCAAAAGGCGTGGCTATTACGGTGCTGAAAAGTCCGATTGTACTTTGTGGCAACAAAAGCTCCGGCAACATGACTCAGATGATCCTATCTTCTCGAAGTTGTACATATATATATATATATATATATATATATATATATATATATATATATATATATATATATACGGGGAGAGAGAGAGTGAAATTCATGTTATAACAAAAAAAACAAATTATTATTAAAACGTATTATTTTTTTATTCCCCAGCCATTCTTTTTGTATTTATTTAATTACTCCGACTTTTACCTGCTGGTACGCCGTCCGGTGTGCCCTGTGAAATGAAAGGTGGCATTCTTTATTTATTTATTTATTTATTCATTTATTCATTCATAACTGACAGCTTCGCGCTCCGCTCGTGCCCGGGCGGAAGAGGTGCTCCAATTCGGCTTAACTGTGACACACGCCCACCCTCCTCCCCCGGAGCTTCCAATCGGTTAAACTTAGGGGCCGCTTGGCACCGCCCGTGCCCGGGGAAGGTGCTCCTCTTCGGCTTACTGTGTCGCGAGCATGCCCTCCTCCTCCGGAGCTTCCATTCGGTTAAACTTAGGGGCCGCTTGGAACCGCCCGTGCCCGGGGAAGGTGCTCCTCTTCGGCTTACTGTGTCGCGAGCATGCCCTCCTCCTCCGGAGCTTCCATTCGGTTAAACTTAGGGGCCGCTTGGAACCGCCCGTGTACACAAGTTGTACACATTTGAGGATACTTCAGCCCTGAAGACATCTACATACTTATTTTTCATCGTAGTAGTAGTGCCACTAACTGGTAAAAGCTAATACAAGTTATTTTCTTGGATGTTTTTCTCTGTGCAACTCAACAAGGTCGCCCTCATATATGCTCGGATGACTGTTTCGGCCATGAGGATGTCACAATACGAAATTCGTCCTTTTTCGTGAAAAGTTGTGGGAGTGGCATTGCACTGTTCGGCAATAAAACAACGCTGATTATGAGGTTCTAAATATGAACGACAACTCGTGAAACTTTACACACACATCAGGCAGAGCAAATTTATCAATATTTTATACGTTAGTTGTGCAGCTTTTTTTAAATGGCTCGCCATGGCCCTCGAGAAATGTTCAAAAAAGCAGCCCTGGTTGAGTGTTTCACCTCGCTTTTTGTAAATTTTATGGAGTACAGTGAACCCTCGGTTATCGCGGTTAATGGGGACAGAGACCACCCGCGAAAACTGAAAATCCGCGAAGTAGCGGCGCACCTTCAAAAATGCTTAAAAAAAAAATACAATATATATATATATAAATATATATATATACATATATATATATATATATATATATATATATATATATATATATATATATATATATATACATATATATATATATATATATATATATATGTATATATATATATATATATATATATACGGGGAGAGAGAGAGTGAAATTCATGTTATAACAAAAAAAACAAATTATTATTAAAACGTATTATTTTTTTATTCCCCAGCCATTCTTTTTGTATTTATTTAATTACTCCGACTTTTACCTGCTGGTACGCCGTCCGGTGTGCCCTGTGAAATGAAAGGTGGCATTCTTTATTTATTTATTTATTTATTCATTTATTCATTCATAACTGACAGCTTCGCGCTCCGCTCGTGCCCGGGCGGAAGAGGTGCTCCAATTCGGCTTAACTGTGACACACGCCCACCCTCCTCCCCCGGAGCTTCCATTCGGTTAAACTTAGGGGCCGCTTGGCACCGCCCGTGCCCGGGGAAGGTGCTCCTCTTCGGCTTACTGTGTCGCGAGCATGCCCTCCTCCTCCGGAGCTTCCATTCGGTTAAACTTAGGGGCCGCTTGGAACCGCCCGTGCCCGGGGAAGGTGCTCCTCTTCGGCTTACTGTGACGCGAGCATGCCCTCCTCCTCCGGAGCTTCCATTCGGTTAAACTTAGGGGCCGCTTGGCACCGCCCGTGCCCGGGGAAATTGCTCCTCTACGGCTTAACTGCCACGCACGCCGGCCGGAGCTCTGGTACGGTCCGAACCGCGCGAAACGTCGTCACCGATCGTGTCCGGGGGAACGTGCTCTTCTTCGTCCACTCTCCTCTTCGCCCACGCTCTTCTTCGGCGCACGCCGGCCGTCTAACCGCTCCAGCGCCCCGTCGTGCCGCTCGGCGAAACTACAATGCCCCCGAATATTTTTTATACCCGCGAAGCACTGAACCCGCGAAAGGTGAACCGCGAAGTAGCGAGGGTTCACTGTATGTATAAGACCAAGACCTACAAAAAAGTCTCTTGGAGCAATAAGCTAGGTTTTACAGGAAGTCGGCCATTTTGAATTTACTTAAAAGGGGGCGGGTCACCACAATGGACTTTGTGTAGAAATTATTATTGGGGCCCGAGCAGCGACCGCGGCGAGGTCCCTATTGTTTATGTAGAAATTATTATTAGGGCCCGAGCAGCGACCGCTACGAGGTCCCCATTGTTTTTGTGGAAATTATTATTATTATTATTATTAGGGCCCGAGCAGTGACCGCTGCGAGGTCCCTATTGTTTTTCTAGAAATTGTTATTAGGGCCCGAGCTGCGACGGCTGCGAGGTCCCTATTGTTTTTGTAGAAAATATTATTACTTTTATTATTATTATTATTATTATTATTAGGGCCTGAGCAGCGACCGCTGCGAAGTCCCTGTTGTTTTTGTAGAAATTATTATTATTATTATTTTTCCGATTGTACGATCGCATTTTTGACCCTGAAACATGCACAAAAACTCACCAAACTTGGCAGTCTCATCGGGCATGGCGAGAAATTTGATATTTTAACGTCTAATATGAACAGGAAGTGAGTTATGAATTTTTGAAAGTCCGACTTTTGCCCTTTTTTGCATGTTTACAGGGGTCATTCTTTTGCACCCTGATCCTAAAGGCTTCATCTGATTGCCTTAAAATTCTGTCTGTAGCATCTTAAGACCTGGGACAAACACTGGGGCTAAAATTGGGGCTAAAATCTTTTGTTTCCGAAATACTATATGACGGGGGCGGGGCTTCAAAGTTTTCACTTAAGATTTCCTTCGCCGCAATGGACAAAATGCTTAATAACTCTCCTGCACATGCTGCTAAAAATCCAAAACTTCACATGTACATAAAGAGTCGGTACCTGAAGACATCTATATGTTTATATTCTGTTATACACCTTGCGCCAATCAATATCATTTTTTACATTTTGACGTACTGCACGGTGCCCTTTTAACGAATCCGATTGAAAATTGGCTAGAAAAGACTCAAGACATTGATCTTACTCTATCCCTATTTTTGTGACTTTCCTTCGAAGGGCGTGGCTATTGCGGTGCCGCAGAGTCTGATTATTCTCCGTGGCAACAAAAGTTCCTGCAAAATGATTCAGATGATCAATCTTCTCGAAAATTTTCACATTTGAGGATATTCAGGCCCTGAAGACGGCTGCCAACTTCTTTTTGATCGCAGTGGTAGCGCCACCAACTGGTTAAAACAAATACAAATTATTTTCGTTGATGTTTTTCTCCGGGCAGGTTCACAAAATCTACCTTATATTTGCTCGGATGAGTGTTTAGGACTTGAGGATGTCACAATACGAAAGTCTTTCGCCTTCTTCAGAGTGTCACATGATGGTGTCTTGTGACCTGTCTTTATCAGCTGATGTTCCATGAGGGCGTGACTTACCTGTCACAAGAATGAAGGCAAGTCACACCCCCCGCTGTCCGTTCACTCCGCCAAGATGCTGCTCCAGGTGGTAGAGAGGATGAAGGCTCCCTTGTCTCTGTTCATGGTTTTTATGCCTCGCTTGCAGATCTCAATGGCCTCTCTGATCCAGCGCTGTTGTTTGTTCTCTTCGGTGCGGATGACCCTGCCCTTCACCCGGTCCATGATGTGGTTTTCCCTTTTGCAGTGGTCAGTGATTGCTGATTTGTAATGTTCATGTTGTGCTTGTTCTTTTACTGCTCTGATTTTTCATTTTTTTGACAGGTAAGTCACACCCTCATGGAACATCAGCTGATAAAGACGGACGGGTCTCAAGACACCATCATGCGACACTCTGAAGAAGGCGAAAGACTCGCCGAAACATGTCAGGTAAAAAATTAACCTAAAACACAATTGTCTGCTTTTAATGAATCAGTCAAATATCAATAATAAGAAGACAAAATGAACCTAATACAAATAAATGAATGCTTAATAACTCCCCTGCACATGCTCCTAAAAATCCAAACCTTCACCTGTAAATAAAACGTCCCGACCTGAAGACATCTTAATGTTATTATTTTGTTATACACACAGCGCCGCCAAGTGGAATCAAAAATGTGTTTTTATTTTAATTTTCACGTACTGCACGGTGCCCTTTTGACGAATCCGACTGAAAATTAGTCAGAAAAGACTCAAGACAATGATCTTACTCTCTGCCGAATTTTGTGACGTTTTGGCAAAAGGCGTGGCTATTACGGTGCTGAAAAGTCCGATTGTACTTTGTGGCAACAAAAGCTCCGGCAACATGACTCAGATGATCCTATCTTCTCGAAGTTGTACATATATATATATATATATATATATATATATATATATATATATATATATATATATACGGGGAGAGAGAGAGTGAAATTCATGTTATAACAAAAAAAACAAATTATTATTAAAACGTATTATTTTTTTATTCCCCAGCCATTCTTTTTGTATTTATTTAATTACTCCGACTTTTACCTGCTGGTACGCCGTCCGGTGTGCCCTGTGAAATGAAAGGTGGCATTCTTTATTTATTTATTTATTTATTCATTTATTCATTCATAACTGACAGCTTCGCGCTCCGCTCGTGCCCGGGCGGAAGAGGTGCTCCAATTCGGCTTAACTGTGACACACGCCCACCCTCCTCCCCCGGAGCTTCCATTCGGTTAAACTTAGGGGCCGCTTGGCACCGCCCGTGCCCGGGGAAGGTGTTCCTCTTCGGCTTACTGTGTCGCGAGCATGCCCTCCTCCTCCGGAGCTTCCATTCGGTTAAACTTAGGGGCCGCTTGGAACCGCCCGTGCCCGGGGAAGGTGCTCCTCTTCGGCTTACTGTGTCGCGAGCATGCCCTCCTCCTCCGGAGCTTCCATTCGGTTAAACTTAGGGGCCGCTTGGAACCGCCCGTGTACACAAGTTGTACACATTTGAGGATACTTCAGCCCTGAAGACATCTACCAACTTATTTTTCATCGTAGTAGTAGCGCCACCAACTGGTAAAAGCTAATACAAGTTATTTTCTTGGATGTTTTTCTCCGTGCAACTCAACAAGGTCGCCCTCATATATGCTCGGAGGACTGTTT
Source organism: Idiotropiscis lumnitzeri (assembly GCF_059441095.1). Classification (NCBI taxonomy): domain Eukaryota; kingdom Metazoa; phylum Chordata; class Actinopteri; order Syngnathiformes; family Syngnathidae; genus Idiotropiscis; species Idiotropiscis lumnitzeri. Next base: position 834,625 of record NW_028283569.1, read on the forward strand.
CGGCCATGAGGATGTCACAATACGAAATTCATCCTTTTTCGTGAAAAGTTGTGGGAGTGGCATTGCACTTTTTGGCAATAAAACAACGCTGATTATGAGGTTCTAAATATGAACGACAACTCGTGAAACTTGACACACACATCAGGCAGAGCAAATTTATCAATATTTTATACGTTAGTTGTGCAGCTTTTTTGAAATGGCTCGCCATGGCCCTCGAGAAATGTTCAAAAAAGCAGCCCTGGTTGAGTGTTTCACCTCGCTTTTTGTAAATTTTATGGAGTACAGTGAACCCTCGGTTATCGCGGTTAATGGGGACCGAGACCACCCGCGGAGACTGAAAATCCGCGAAGTAGCGGCGCACCTTCAAAAATGCTTAAAAGAAAATACAATATATATAATAAATATATATATATATATATATATATATATATATATATATATATATATATATATATATATATATATATACGGGGGGAGAGAGAGAGAGAGAGAGAGAGTGAAATTCATGTTATAACAAAAAAACCAAATTATTATTAAAACGTATTATTTTTTTATTCCCCAGCCATTCTTTTTGTATTTATTTAATTACTTTTACCTGCTGGTACGCCGTCCGGTGTGCCCTGTGAAATGAAAGGTGGCATTCTTTATTTATTTATTTATTTATTCTTCTATACATTCATAACTGACAGCTTCGCGCTCCGCTCGTGCCCGGGCGGAAGAGGTGCTCCAATTCGGCTTAACTGTGACACACACCCGCCCTCCTCCCCCGGAGCTTCCATTCGGTTAAACTTAGGGGCCGCTTGGCACCGCCCGTGCCCGGGGAAGGTGCTCCTCTTCGGCTTACTGTGACGCGAGCATGCCCTCCTCCTCCGGAGCTTCCATTCGGTTAAACTTAGGGGCCGCTTGGAACCGCCCGTGCCCGGGGAAGGTGCTCCTCTTCGGCTTACTGTGACGCGAGCATGCCCTCCTCCTCCGGAGCTTCCATTCGGTTAAACTTAGGGGCCGCTTGGCACCGCCCGTGCCCTGGGAAGGTTCTCCTCTACGGCTTAACTGCCACGCAGGCCGGCCGGAGCTCTGGTACTGTCCGAACCGCGCGAAACGTCGCCACCGATCGTGTCCGGGGGAACGTGCTCTTCTTCGTCCACTCTCCTCTTCGCCCACGCTCTTCTTCGGCGCACACCGGCCGTCTAACCGCTCCAGCGCCCCGTCGTGCCGCTCGGCGAAACTATAATGCCCCCGAATATTTTTTAGACCCGCGAAGCACTGAACCCGCGAAAGGTGAACCGCCAAGTAGCGAGGGTTCACTGTATGTATAAGACCAAGACCTACAAAAAAGTCTCTTGGAGCAATGAGCTAGGTTTTACAGGAAGTCGGCCATTTTGAATTTATTAAAAGGGGGCGGGTCACCACAATGGACTTTGTGTAGAAATTATTATTGGGGCCCGAGCAGCGACCGCGGCGAGGTCCCTATTGTTTATGTAGAAATTATTATTAGGGCCCGAGCAGCGACCGCTACGAGGTCCCCATTGTTTTTGTGGAAATTATTATTATTATTATTATTAGGGCCCGAGCAGTGACCGCTGCGAGGTCCCTATTGTTTTTCTAGAAATTGTTATTAGGGCCCGAGCTGCGACGGCTGCGAGGTCCCTATTGTTTTTGTAGAAAATATTATTACTTTCAAATTTCCCCATTGTGGGACTAATAAAGGACATCTTATCTTATCTTCTCTTATTATTATTATTATTATTAGGGCCTGAGCAGCGACCGCTGCGAAGTCCCTATTGTTTTTGTAGAAATTATTATTATTATTATTTTTCCGATTGTTCGATTGCATTTTTGACCCCCGAAACATGCACAAAAATTCACCAAACTTGGCAGTCTCATCGGGCATGGCGAAAAATTTGATATTTTAATGTCTAATATGAATAGGAAGTGAGTTATGAATTTTTGAAAGTCCGACTTTTGCCCTTTTTTGCATGTTTACAGGGGTCATTCTTTTGCACCCTGATCCTAAAGGCTTCATCTGATTGCCTTAAAATTCTGTCTGTAGCATCTTAAGACCTGGGACAAACACTGGGGCTAAAATTTTTTGTTTCCGAAATACTATATGACGGGGGCGGGGCTTCGAAGTTTTCACTTAAGATTTCCTTCGCCGCAATGGACAAAATGCTTAATAACTCTCTTGCACATGCTGCTAAAAATCCAAAACTTCACATGTACATAAAGAGTCGGTACCTGAAAACATCTATATGTTTATATTCAGTTATACACCTTGCGCCAATCAATATCATTTTTTACATTTTGACGTACTGCACGGTGCCCTTTTAACGAATCCGATTGAAAATTGGCTAGAAAAGACTCAAGACATTGATCTTACTCTATCCCTATTTTTGTGACTTTCCTTCGAAGGGCGTGGCTATTACGGTGCTGCAGAGTCTGATTATTCTCCGTGGCAACAAAAGTTCCTGCAAAATGATTCAGATGATCCATCTTCTTGAAATTTTTCACATTTGAGGATATTCAGGCCCTGAAGACGGCTGCCAACTTATTTTTGATCGCAGTGGTAGCGCCACCAACTGGTTAAAACAAATACAAATTATTTTCGTTGATGTTTTTCTCCGGGCAGGTTAACAAAATCTACCTTATATTTGCTCGGATGAGTGTTTAAGCCTTGAGGATGTCACAATACGAAAGTCTTTCGCCTTCTTCAGAGTGTCACATGATGGTGTCTTGTGGCCCGTCTTTATCAGCTGATGTTCCATGAGGGCGTGACTTACCATTCACAAGAATGAAGGCAAGTCACGCCCCCCGCTGTCCGTTCACTCCGCCAAGATGCTGCTCCAGGTGGTAGAGAGGATGAAGGCTCCCTTGTCTCTGTTCATGGTTTTTATGCCTCGCTTGCAGATCTCAATGGCCTCTCTGATCCAGCGCTGTTGTTTGTTCTCTTCGGTGCGGATGACCCTGCCCTTCTCCCGGTCCATGATGTGGTTTTCCCTTTTGCAGTGGTCAGTGATTGCTGATTTGTAATGTTCATGTTGTGCTTGTTCTTTTACTGCTCTGATTTTTAATTTTTTTGACAGGTAAGTCACACCCTCATGGAACATCAGCTGATAAAGACGGGTCTCAAGACACCATCATGCGACACTCTGAAGAAGGCGAAAGACTCGCCGAAACATGTCAGGTAAAAAATTAACCTAAAACATAATTGTCTGCTTTTAATGAATCAGTCAAATATCAATAATAAGAAGACAAAATGAACCTAATACAAATAAACGAATGCTTAATAACTCCCCTGCACATGCTCCTAAAAATCCAAACCTTCACCTGTAAATAAAACGTCCCGACCTGAAGACATCTTAATGTTATTATTTTGTTATACACACAGCGCCGCCAAGTGGAATCAAAAATTTGTTTTTATTTAAATTTTCACATTATGCACGGTGCCCTTTTGACGAATCCGACTGAAAATTAGTCAGAAAAGACTCAAGACAATGATCTTACTCTCTGCCGAATTTTGTGACGTTTTGGCAAAAGGCGTGGCTATTACGGTGCTGAAAAGTCAGATTGTACTCTGTGGCAATAAAAGCTCCGGCAACATGACTCAGATGATCCTATCTTCTCGAAGTTGTACACATTTGAGGATACTTCAGCCCTGAAGACATCTACCAACTTATTTTTCATCGTAGTAGTAGCGCCACCAACTGGTAAAAGCTAATACAAGTTATTTTCTTGGATGTTTTTCTCCGTGCAACTCAACAAGGTCGCCCTCATATATGCTCGGATGACTGTTTCGGCCATGAGGATGTCACAATACGAAATTCGTCCTTTTTCTTGTAAAGTTGTGGGAGTGGCATTGCACTGTTCGGCAATAAAACAACGCTGATTATGAGGTTCTAAATATGAACGACAACTCGTGAAACTTTACACACACATCAGGCCGAGCAAATTTATCAATATTTTATACGTTAGTTGTGCAGCCTTTTTGAAATGGCTCGCCATGGCCCTCGAGAAATGTTAAAAAAAGCAGCCCTGGTTGAGTGTTTCACCTCGCTTTTTGTAAATTTTATGGAGTACAGTGAATCCTCGGTTATCGCGGTTAATGGGGACAGAGACCACCCGCGAAAACTGAAAATCCGCGAAGTAGCGGCGCACCTTCAAAAATGCTTAAAAAAATATACAATATATATAATAAATATATATATATATATATATATATATATATATATATACGGGGAGAGAGAGAGTGAAATTCATGTTATAACAAAAAAAACAAATTATTATTAAAACGTATTATTTTTTTATTCCCCAGCCATTCTTTTTGTATTTATTTAATTACTCCGACTTTTACCTGCTGGTACGCCGTCCGGTGTGCCCTGTGAAATGAAAGGTGGCATTCTTTATTTATTTATTTATTTATTCTTTTATACATTCATAACTGACAGCTTCGCGCTCCGCTCGTGCCCGGGCGGAAGAGGTGCTCCAATTCGGCTTAACTGTGACACACACCCGCCCTCCTCCCCCGGAGCTTCCATTCGGTTAAACTTAGGGGCCGCTTGGCACCGCCCGTGCCCGGGGAAGGTGCTCCTCTTCGGCTTACTGTGACGCGAGCATGCCCTCCTCCTCCGGAGCTTCCATTCGGTTAAACTTAGGGGCCGCTTGGAACCGCCCGTGCCCGGGGAAGGTGCTCCTCTTCGGCTTACTGTGTCGCGAGCATGCCCTCCTCCTCCGGAGCTTCCATTCGGTTAAACTTAGGGGCCGCTTGGAACCGCCCGTGCCCGGGGAAGGTGCTCCTCTTCGGCTTACTGTGACGCGAGCATGCTCTCCTCCTCCGGAGCTTCCATTCGGTTAAACTTAGGGGCCGCTTGGCACCGCCCGTGCCCGGGGAAGGTGCTCCTCTACGGCTTAACTGCCACGCACGCCGGCCGGAGCTCTGGTACGGTCCGAACCGCGCGAAACGTCGCCACCGATCGTGTCCGGGGGAACGTGCTCTTCTTCGTCCACTCTCCTCTTCGCCCACGCTCTTCTTCGGCGCACGCCGGCCGTCTAACCGCTCCAGCGCCCCGTCGTGCCGCTCGGCGAAACTACAATGCCCCCGAATATTTTTTATACCCGCGAAGCACTGAACCCGCGAAAGGTGAACCGCGAAGTAGCGAGGGTTCACTTTATGTATAAGACCAAGACCTACAAAAATGTCTCTTGGAGCAATGAGCTAGGTTTTACAGGAAGTCGGCCATTTTGAATTTATTAAAAGGGGGCGGGTCACCACAATGGACTTTGTGTAGAAATTATTATTGGGGCCCGAGCAGCGACCGCGGCGAGGTCCCTATTGTTTATGTAGAAATTATTATTAGGGCCCGAGCAGCGACCGCTACGAGGTCCCCATTGTTTTTGTGGAAATTATTATTATTATTATTATTAGGGCCCGAGCAGTGACCGCTGCGAGGTCCCTATTGTTTTTCTAGAAATTGTTATTAGGGCCCGAGCTGCGACGGCTGCGAGGTCCCTATTGTTTTTGTAGAAAATATTATTACTTTCAAATTTCCCCATTGTGGGACTAATAAAGGACATCTTATCTTATCTTCTCTTATTATTATTATTATTATTAGGGCCTGAGCAGCGACCGCTGCGAAGTCCCTATTGTTTTTGTAGAAATTATTATTATTATTATTTTTCCGATTGTTCGATTGCATTTTTGACCCCCGAAACATGCACAAAAATTCACCAAACTTGGCAGTCTCATCGGGCATGGCGAAAAATTTGATATTTTAATGTCTAATATGAATAGGAAGTGAGTTATGAATTTTTGAAAGTCCGACTTTTGCCCTTTTTTGCATGTTTACAGGGGTCATTCTTTTGCACCCTGATCCTAAAGGCTTCATCTGATTGCCTTAAAATTCTGTCTGTAGCATCTTAAGACCTGGGACAAACACTGGGGCTAAAATTTTTTGTTTCCGAAATACTATATGAACGGGGGCGGGGCTTCGAAGTTTTCACTTAAGATTTCCTTCGCCGCAATGGACAAAATGCTTAATAACTCTCTTGCACATGCTGCTAAAAATCCAAAACTTCACATGTACATAAAGAGTCGGTACCTGAAAACATCTATATGTTTATATTCAGTTATACACCTTGCGCCAATCAATATCATTTTTTACATTTTGACGTACTGCACGGTGCCCTTTTAACGAATCCGATTGAAAATTGGCTAGAAAAGACTCAAGACATTGATCTTACTCTATCCCTATTTTTGTGACTTTCCTTCGAAGGGCGTGGCTATTACGGTGCCGCAGAGTCTGATTATACTCCGTGGCAACAAAAGTTCCTGCAAAATGATTCAGATGATCCATCTTCTTGAAATTTTTCACATTTGAGGATATTCAGGCCCTGAAGACGGCTGCCAACTTATTTTTGATCGCAGTGGTAGCGCCACCAACTGGTTAAAACAAATACAAATTATTTTCGTTGATGTTTTTCTCCGGGCAGGTTAACAAAATCTACCTTATATTTGCTCGGATGAGTGTTTAAGCCTTGAGGATGTCACAATACGAAAGTCTTTCGCCTTCTTCAGAGTGTCACATGATGGTGTCTTGTGGCCCGTCTTTATCAGCTGATGTTCCATGAGGGCGTGACTTACCATTCACAAGAATGAAGGCAAGTCACGCCCCCCGCTGTCCGTTCACTCCGCCAAGATGTTGCTCCAGGTGGTAGAGAGGATGAAGGCTCCCTTGTCTCTGTTCATGGTTTTTATGCCTCGCTTGCAGATCTCAATGGCCTTCTGATCCAGCGCTGTTGTTTGTTCTCTTCGGTGCGGATGACCCTGCCCTTCTCCCGGTCCATGATGTGGTTTTCCCTTTTGCAGTGGTCAGTGATTGCTGATTTGTAATGTTCATGTTGTGCTTGTTCTTTTACTGCTCTGATTTTTCATTTTTTTGACAGGTAAGTCACACCCTCATGGAACATCAGCTGATAAAGACGGGTCTCAAGACACCATCATGCGACACTCTGAAGAAGGCGAAAGACTCGCCGAAACATGTCAGGTAAAAAATTAACCTAAAACATAATTGTCTGCTTTTAATGAATCAGTCAAATATCAATAATAAGAAGACAAAATGTACCTAATACAAATAAATGAATGCTTAATAACTCCCCTGCACATGCTCCTAAAAATCCAAACCTTCACCTGTAAATAAAACGTCCCGACCTGAAGACATCTTAATGTTATTATTTTGTTATACACACAGCGCCGCCAAGTGGAATAAAAAATGTGTTTTTATTTTAATTTTCACGTACTGCAACGTGCCCTTTTGACGAATCCGACTGAAAATTAGTCAGAAAAGACTCAAGACAATGATCTTACTCTCTGCCGAATTTTGTGACGTTTTGGCAAAAGGCGTGGCTATTACGGTGCTGAAAAGTCCGATTGTACTTTGTGGCAACAAAAGCTCCGGCAACATGACTCAGATGATCCTATCTTCTCGAAGTTGTACACATTTGAGGATACTTCAGCCCTGAAGACATCTACCAACTTATTTTTCATCGTAGTAGTAGCGCCACCAACTGGTAAAAGCTAATACAAGTTATTTTCTTGGATGTTTTTCTCCGTGCAACTCAACAAGGTCGCCCTCATATATGCTCGGATGACTGTTTCGGCCATGAGGATGTCACAATACGAAATTCATCCTTTTTCGTGAAAAGTTGTGGGAGTGGCATTGCACTGTTCGGCAATAAAACAACGCTGATTATGAGGTTCTAAATATGAACGACAACTCGTGAAACTTTACACACACATCAGGCAGAGCAAATTTATCAATATTTTATACGTTAGTTGTGCAGCTTTTTTGAAATGGCTCGCCATGGCCCTCGAGAAATGTTCAAAAAAGCAGCCCTGGTTGAGTGTTTCACCTCGCTTTTTGTAAATTTTATGGAGTACAGTGAACCCTCGGTTATCGCGGTTAATGGGGACCGAGACCACCCGCGGAGACTGAAAATCCGCGAAGTAGCGGCGCACCTTCAAAAATGCTTAAAAAAAAATACAATATATATAATAAATATATAAATATATATATATATATATATATATATACGGGGAGAGAGAGAGAGAGTGAAATTCATGTTATAACAAAAAAACCAAATTATTATTCAAACGTATTATTTTTTTATTCCCCAGCCATTCTTTTTTAATTTATTTAATTACTCTGACTTTTACCTGCTGGTACGCCGTCCGGTGTGCCCTGTGAAATGAAAGGTGCCATTCTTTATTTATTTATTTATTTATTCATTTATTCATTCATAACTGACAGCTTCGCGCTCCGCTCGTGCGCGGAAGAGGTGCTCCGATTCGGCTTAACTGTGACACACGCCCACCCTCCTCCCCCGGAGCTTCCATTCGGTTAAACTTAGGGGCCGCTTGGCACCGCCCGTGCCCGGGGAAGGTGCTCCTCTTCGGCTTACTGTGTCGCGAGCATGCCCTCCTCCTCCGGAGCTTCCATTCGGTTAAACTTAGGGGCCGCTTGGCACCGCCCGTGCCCGGGGAAGGTGCTCCTCTACGGCTTAACTGCCACGCACGCCGGCCGGAGCTCTGGTACGGTCCGAACCGCGCGAAACGTCGCCACCGATCGTGTCCGGGGGAACGTGCTCTTCTTCGTCCACTCTCCTCTTCGCCCACGCTCTTCTTCGGCGCACGCCGGCCGTCTAACCGCTTCAGCGCCCCGTCGTGCCGCTCGGCGAAACTACAATGCCCCCGAATATTTTTTATACCCGCGAAGCACTGAACCCGCGAAAGGTGAACCGCGAAGTAGCGAGGGTTCACTGTATGTATAAGACCAAGACCTACAAAAAAGTCTCTTGGAGCAATGAGCTAGGTTTTACAGGAAGTCGGCCATTTTGAATTTACTTAAAAGGGGGCGGGTCACCACAATGGACTTTGTGTAGAAATTATTATTGGGGCCCGAGCAGCGACCGCGGCGAGGTCCCTATCGTTTATGTAGAAATTATTATTAGGGCCCGAGCAGCGACCGCTACGAGGTCCCCATTGTTTTTGTGGAAATTATTATTATTATTATTATTAGGGCCCGAGCAGTGACCGCTGCGAGGTCCCTATTGTTATTAGGGCCCGAGCTGCGACGGCTGCGAGGTCCCTATTGTTTTTGTAGAAAATATTATTACTTTTATTATTATTATTATTATTATTATTAGGGCCTGAGCAGCGACCGCTGCGAAGTCCCTATTGTTTTTGTAGAAATTATTCTTATTATTATTTTTCCGATTGTTCGATCGCATTTTTGACCCCCGAAACATGCACAAAAATTCACCAAACTTGGCAGTCTCATCGGGCATGGCGAAAAATTTGATATTTTAACGTCTAATAGGAACAGGAAGTGAGTTATGAATTTTTGAAAGTCCGACTTTTGCCCTTTTTTGCATGTTTACAGGGGTCATTCTTTTGCACCCTGATCCTAAAGGCTTCATCTGATTGCCTTAAAATTCTGTCTGTAGCATCTTAAGACCTGGGACAAACACTGGGGCTAAAATTTTTTGTTTCCGAAATACTATATGAACGGGGGCGGGGCTTCGAAGTTTTCACTTAAGATTTCCTTCGCCGCAATGGACAAAATGCTTAATAACTCTCCTGCACATGCAGCTAAAAATCCAAAACTTCACATGTACATAAAGAGTCGGTACCTGAAGACATCTATATGTTTATATTCAGTTATACACCTTGCGCCAATCAATATCATTTTTTACATTTTGACGTACTGCACGGTGCCCTTTTAACGAATCCGATTGAAAATTGGCTAGAAAAGACTCAAGACATTGATCTTACTCTATCCCTATTTTTGTGACTTTCCTTCGAAGGGCGTGGCTATTACGGTGCCGCAGAGTCTGATTAATCTCCGTGGCAACAAAAGTTCCTGCAAAATGATTCAGATGATCCATCTTCTCGAAATTTTTCACATTTGAGGATATTCAGGCCCTGAAGACGGCTGCCAACTTATTTTTGATCGCAGTGGTAGCGCCACCAACTGGTTAAAACAAATACAAATTATTTTCGTTTATGTTTTTCTCCGGGCAGGTTAACAAAATCTACCTTATATTTGCTCGGATGAGTGTTTAGGCCTTGAGGATGTCACAATACGAAAGTCTTTCGCCTTCTTCAGAGTGTCACATGATGGTGTCTTGTGACCCGTCTTTATCAGCTGATGTTCCATGAGGGCGTGACTTACCTGTCACAAGAATGAAGGCAAGTCACGCCCCCCGCTGTCCGTTCACTCTGCCAAGATGCTGCTCCAGGTGGTAGAGAGGATGAAGGCTCCCTTGTCTCTGTTCATGGTTTTTATGCCTCGCTTGCAGATCTCAATGGCCTCTCTGATCCAGCGCTGTTGTTTGTTCTCTTCGGTGCGGATGACCCTGCCCTTCTCCCGGTCCATGATGTGGTTTTCCCTTTTGCAGTGGTCAGTGATTGCTGATTTGTAATGTTCATGTTGTGCTTGTTCTTTTACTGCTCTGATTTTTAATTTTTTTGACAGGTAAGTCACACCCTCATGGAACATCAGCTGATAAAGACGGGTCTCAAGACACCATCATGCGACACTCTGAAGAAGGCGAAAGACTCGCCGAAACATGTCAGGTAAAAAATTAACCTAAAACATAATTGTCTGCTTTTAATGAATCAGTCAAATATCAATAATAAGAAGACAAAATGAACCTAATACAAATAAATGAATGCTTAATAACTCCCCTGCACATGCTCCTAAAAATCCAAACCTTCACCTGTAAATAAAACGTCCCGACCTGAAGACATCTTAATGTTATTATTTTGTTATACACACAGCGCCGCCAAGTGGAATCAAAAATGTGTTTTTATTTTAATTTTCACATACTGCACGGTGCCCTTTTGACGAATCCGACTGAAAATTAGTCAGAAAAGACTCAAGACAATGATCTTACTCTCTGCCGAATTTTGTGACGTTTTGGCAAAAGGCGTGGCTATTACGGTGCTGAAAAGTCAGATTGTACTCTGTGGCAACAAAAGCTCCGGCAACATGACTCAGATGATCCTATCTTCTCGAAGTTGTACACATTTGAGGATACTTCAGCCCTGAAGACATCTACCAACTTATTTTTCATCGTAGTAGTAGCGCCACCAACTGGTAAAAGCTAATACAAGTTATTTTCTTGGATGTTTTTCTCCGTGCAACTCAACAAGGTCGCCCTCATATATGCTCGGAGGACTGTTTCGGCCATGAGGATGTCACAATACGAAATTCATCCTTTTTCGTGAAAAGTTGTGGGAGTGGCATTGCACTTTTTGGCAATAAAACAACGCTGATTATGAGGTTCTAAATATAAACGACAACTCGTGAAACTTGACACACACATCAGGCAGAGCAAATTTATCAATATTTTATACGTTAGTTGTGCAGCTTTTTTGAAATGGCTCGCCATGGCCCTCGAGAAATGTTCAAAAAAGCAGCCCTGGTTGAGTGTTTCACCTCGCTTTTTGTAAATTTTATGGAGTACAGTGAACCCTCGGTTATTGCGGTTAATGGGGACCGAGACCACCCGCGGAAACTGAAAATCCGCGAAGTAGCGGCGCACCTTCAAAAATGCTTAAAAGAAAATACAATATATATAATAAATATATATATATATATATATATATATATATATATATATATATATCTGTATATATATATATATATATATATATATGTATATATATATATATATATATGTATATATATATATATATATATATGTATATATATATACGGGGAGAGAGAGAGAGTGAAATTCATGTTATAACAAAAAAAACAAATTATTATTAAAACGTATTATTTTTTTATTCCCCAGCCATTCTTTTTGTATTTATTTAATTACTCCGACTTTTACCTGCTGGTACGCCGTCCGGTGTTCCCTGTGAAATGAAAGGTGGCATTCTTTATTTATTTATTTATTTATTCATTTATTCATTCATAACTGACAGCTTCGCGCTCCGTTCGTGCCCGGGCGGAAGAGGTGTTCCAATTCGGCTTAACTGTGACACACGCCCGCCCTCCTCCCCCGGAGCTTCCATTCGGTTAAACTTAGGGGCCGCTTGGCACCGCCCGTGCCCGGGGAAGGTGCTCCTCTTCGGCTTACTGTGACGCGAGCATGCCCGCCTCCTCCGGAGCTTCCATTCGGTTAAACTTAGGGGCCGCTTGGAACCGCCCGTGCCCGGCGAAGGTGCTCCTCTTCGGCTTACTGTGACGCGAGCATGCCCTCCTCCTCCGGAGCTTCCATTTGGTTAAACTTAGGGGCCGCTTGGAACCGCCCGTGCCCGGGGAAGGTGCTCCTCTTCGGCTTACTGTGACGCGAGCATGCCCTCCTCCTCCAGAGCTTCCATTCGGTTAAACTTAGGGGCCGCTTGGCACCGCCCGTGCCCGGGGACGGTGCTCCTCTACGGCTTAACTGCCACGCACGCCGGCCGGAGCCCTGGTACGGTCCGAACCGCGCGAAACGTCGCCACCGATCGTGTCCGGGGGAACGTGCTCTTCTTCGTCCACTCTCCTCTTCGCCCACGCTCTTCTTCGGCGCACGCCGGCCGTCTAACCGCTCCAGCGCCCGTCGTGCCGCTCGGCGAAACTACAATGCCCCCGAATATTTTTTATACCCGCGAAGCACTGAACCCGCGAAAGGTGAACCGCGAAGTAGCGAGGGTTCACTGTATGTATAAGACCAAGACCTACAAAAAAGTCTCTTGGAGCAATGAGCTAGGTTTTACAGGAAGTCGGCCATTTTGAATTTACTTAAAAGGGGCGGGTCACCACAATGGACTTTGTGTAGAAATTATTATTGGGGCCCGAGCAGCGACCGCGGCGAGGTCCCTATTGTTTATGTAGAAATTATTATTAGGGCCCGAGCAGCAACCGCTACGAGGTCCCCATTGTTTTTGTGGAAATTATTATTACTTTTATTATTATTATTATTATTATTATTAGGGCCTGAGCAGCGACCGCTGCGAAGTCGCTATTGTTTTTGTAGAAATTGTTATTAGGGCCCGAGCTGCGACGGCTGCGAGGTCCCTAATGTTTTTGTAGAAAATATTATTACTTTTATTATTATTATTATTATTATTATTATTAGGGCCTGAGCAGCGACCGCTGCGAAGTCGCTATTGTTTTTGTTGAAATTATTATTATTATTATTTTTCCGATTGTTCGATCGCATTTTTGACCCCCGAAACATGCACAAAAACTCACCAAACTTGGCAGTCTCATCGGGCATGGCGAAAAATTTGATATTTTAACGTCTAATATGAACAGGAAGTGAGTTATGAATTTTTGAAAGTCCGACTTTTGCCCTTTTTTGCATGTTTACAGGGGTCATTCTTTTGCACCCTGATCCTAAAGGCTTCATCTGATTGCCTTAAAATTCTGTCTGTAGCATCTTAAGACCTGGGACAAACACTGGGGCTAAAATCTTTTGTTTCCGAAATACTATATGACGGGGGCGGGGCTTCAAAGTTTTCACTTAAGATTTCCTTCGCCGCAATGGACAAAATGCTTAATAACTCTCATGCACATGCTGCTAAAAATCCAAAACTTCACATGTACATAAAGAGTCGGTACCTGAAGACATCTATATGTTTATATTCGTTTCCTGTCTTTTTTACGTCATAGTGTACATAAGGGTCTGATGCAACCTCTGACTGAGAATCAGCCTTGTCCGCATTGTGAATCATGTAAAAATCACCCAGCAGGGGGCAGAGGTGCAAAAGATCCGCCTTGAATCTGCGCCAGAGGTACAAATGGGGGGCGGGATCCTGGGGTAGACTTATAAGTGTGGAGAGCAGCGTGGGTAGCAGCAGCATCGGCAGCACTAGCAGCAGTCGCATTAGTAGCGTTAGCAATGAAATCCTCCAAGCAAATGACGATCGAGGAATGCTTTTTTTGTAAAAAAAAAAAGCTTCCTAAAAGCATCAAGGCGATGGAGACGCTTTGGTTGAGAGGATGACGCTTCGTCGTCGTCTCAACAAACAGGCGTCTAAAGAGGGTGCGCGTGCCTTGCGGCCTGCATCGCCTGCCTTCGGACAATAGCCAAAGCAGCTGAGAGTCCTCACCAGATCCCCCCGAACGAGGAGGTAAGCGCTCGCAAGTTACCATTGAACATGTGGTTTTACCCCTCGTGCTTTTATTGTACATATCATGCATCTTGCGGGCAGAAAATGTCGCATAAATGTGCAGTTAGACGCGAGCGTATCTCCTCCCCGACGAGGAAACAACAATACTGAATGGTGTGGTAATCATGCATACTTTCTAAAATTCACAGATTGTGCATCCCGCGGCAAGAAAGTTCCTCCTCGTCTTGTTGGTGTAAAGAAAGGTAAATTATAATATGAAACTTCACACGCCAGCAATAAAATGCAGCAATAAATATATATTTCCAATTGTTTATATTTCTGTAATTTACAGGTTGTGCATCAGGAAGCAGTGGTTCCGGATGGCGTCACACTGGATGGCAACCGAGGAAAATCGACTTTACAGCAACCCCTGGACCACTGAATGCCGCTGCCCATTTGGAGTCTGAGGAGCCAGCTGATTTCCTGCAGCTGTTTCTCACGGATGAGCTTCTGCAGCACATAGCGGATGCCAGCAATCACTTCCCAGACAATTATTTTCACACAAACCCCAGTGGACAAACACAAGCTCGCCTATTTTCCACGGACCAGCAAAGCCAGACCACAACGAAAGTGTCGGGTCTGTTTGCGCAAAGGCAAACGGAGTGAAACAAGAATGTGGTGTGAACTATGTTGTGTGCCCTTGCATCAAGGCAACTGTTTTATTTTATATCACACAAAAAAAAAGTATGTATGACACTGATGTATTTCATTTTTGTACATAGTTCAACAGTTCAGTCGTTTAGTGTTATGTGCAAATAAATTTATTTTATCAAAAACATATTTTTTGTGCTTTTTTTTATTTTATAGAAGGCATGCATTATTTAGATGTTAGAGGTGTCATAAAAGCCATAAATAATAGTGTCAAAGTTCAAATTATGGTCAAAATGCATCAGTTTACAAAAAGCTCATTTTCTCAGTTTTTTCCCCAGGGATTGGAGTTTTCATGAAATTTAGCTATTTTCAAATGCCGATTGTTCAAGAATGGAAAAAGATAGGAACAAACATTTTTTTTCTGTTGAAAGAAGAGAGTCTCATCTTTCTTCGGGTGTGCTCCATGTCTATATAGCATTAGAATACAATATTCTGTGGGCCTTGCAATATTAGTCAAAACCCAGGAAAACTCTGGGATTGAGTGGGTTGCTCCAGTGAAAATGGCTGGTATTTAATGAGTTAAGACTGGTTAGGACATCCGGCTCGCAGTCCCAAGGTGCAGGGTTCGATCCCGGGACCCAGCTTTCCTGTGTGGAGGTTGCATTTGTGAGTGAGTTTGAGCGCAGATGGTTGTTCGTCTTTGCGTGCCCTGCGATTGGCTGGCAACCACTTCAGGGTGTGCCCCGCCTACTGCCCGTTGACAGCTGGGTAGGCTCCAGCACGCTATCCTTGTGAGAATAAGCGGATTGGATATTACATGTATGTGTTTATGCCCTAGGCCAGGCGAGGGCAAACTACGGCCCGGGGGCCACATGCGGCCCGTTAAAAGTTTTAATCCGGGCCGCCGAACTTGAAAAAAATTTAATGAATAAACCTTGTTAATGTTTTATTTTCTAAACACTGTGGTTTTCAAAGACAAATATTATTGTTGGAATGCTTTTATTCACTTTCATATAAAATTAAATGTATTTTTTTTCTCAGATGAGGTGAGGTTTCCAAAACACTCCATCCATCTGCTCCTGGTCCGGCCCCTCTGTCATATTTTAGAACCCATTGTGGTCCTCCAATCAAAAAGTTTGCCCGCCCCTGCCCTAGGCTTTGTGTCTTTGCTTGGTTGACTGTGTAATGAGTGTATGAATGCATTTCTTTCTACCAGACACCTTGGACTTCCCATGGCAGATTAATAATCTATTTTATCTATCCATCAGGGTCACGAATGTCATTTGATGAGTAGAGAATTTAGAGTCTCCAATTAACCTAATATACATGGATTTGCGCATGGAAACCTGAGAAAAAGCCCTTAGTCCTACTTTTCCATCTGAACCACTTTATCCTCACGAGGGTCACAGCCGTGACATCCCAGCTGACTTCAGAAAGTAAGTGGGCGACGACTCATGATCTCTTGGTTGAATAATATTGTTAGGGGCTCAAAATGGCCCTCTACAATAAAATGGCAGAAGAATATTACATACTCTCTGGCAGAAGAATATTGCGTTTTTTTGTTTTGTCCAATTAACTTAAATAACTTGGGAAAATTTAATGATTACATGTAAACCAGCTGGTCTTCCCCATACCAAGCCCTGGCTAAAACTGACTGAAAAATGCATGATGTGTGCCTTTTAAACTCCTCGGCCCATCCACTATGCCAGGGATGGGCAAACTTTTTGATTGGGAGGGGGGGGGGCACAATGAGTCCTAAAATACATTTAATTTTAAACGAAAGTGAACAAAAGCATTCCAACAATATATATGTCTTTGAAAAACCACAGTATTTAGAAAATAAACCATTAACAAGGCTTATTCATTTAATTTTTTTCAAGTTTGGGGGGCTGGATTGAAACGTTTAACGGGCCACAAGTGGCCCCCGGGCCGTAGTTTGCCCAAGTGCCCTAAGCCAATTGATTCTAAAAAATAACAGTTTTCTTCATCAAAACAACATTTTATGATCAACATAAATGTTAGTGAGTACATAAAGGTATACTCATTCGATCTATCATAACCCCATGCACTTAGACTGTACAAAAAAAAGAAAATTTTTATTTTAAAACCTAGTATTTCGCCATGACGTCACACGCTAGCGTCAAGTGCTTGGCGCTAAAAACCCGGAAGTAACAGCGGCGCTCGGTTTGAAAGTGGAGAGTTGTGCATGGTAGGCGAATTCGGGAGAAATGTTTGTTGAACACGAGGACTGTGGCGTAGAAGATGGTTTAACAGCGATCTAGTGCGCACCCAACCGTGATGGCTGACCAACGAAATAAATGCGGACCGACGGAGTGGACTGACAGGACGTGGAAAACAGGTGTGTGGCATGTGTGCGTGTGCACGAATGTGGGAGTGCGTTCACTATGGTGGCAGCGATCGCAAAGCAGCAGCACCACTCCTTGACAAAAGTATTGTACTTTCTCTGATGTTTTGGGTTTGCTCTGCTTTGGGGTTTGTAGTTCTGGCCACGCAAAAGTAACAAAGCAAGTTCTTGGATGTCTGCTTTTTTCTTGAACTGTTAATTGGTTAACATCGTGGCTCTTATTTTTATCTAATGTATGGAGTTTGGTGGCTATCTATATGCACAACTATATTAGTTGCACTTGAAATTGCATACAGAAAATTTGTATAAATAGGTTACGCTATAAAGTATAACAATATTAACAATCGTTATTGTTGTTACTGTTTATTTATTTTATTTTGCAATAACTGTGCTCCAAGCTTAGCTGTTGTGCCAGCTGCCAAGTAAAAATATGTAATCTCACTCAATAATAGGAATAAATACTTAACTAACATCTCAATTTTTCGGGTTGGGCTGTGGGGGAGGGGAGGGTGGCTGCCTGACAAAAAGCAGACTGTCCTGCACATGCGCAGACCAGCCGAGTGTGTGAAGTGTGCGTAAGTGCAGTACCGGGACCGACCACTAGACAGCGATCCTGAGTAATTTTTCCGCACACACATTTCTAGCACACTCGTCTTGTTTTTGTGACCTTCCTGGGAAGCCCTGAAACTTTGACAGGACCTCCCCCTGAGCTTCTTATCACTGAATTCAATGCTCTTTTTTGTGGGGCCCAGATTTTTGGTCCCCACAAAAATTTTGGTCCCCTACAGTGGGTGTGCTGTCCGATGTTGGTCCCCAACATGTAGCTTATACAAACACACACACACACCCCTACTTGTTTTTTTTGACATTGTTGGGCCACCTGAGCAAAACTCACATTGTGGGAACCACCCTTTCTAGTGGTTGTACAGCTCTGAAAAAAATCAGGCAGTGTCCAGGAATTTAGTTAAACACAAAAACCACTTCAAATTACCAATTAATGACCTGGAGGTCAAATGAGTGACTCAAGTGCATGTAATTCAGTCACTGAAGCCCAAAGATTCTCTGGGCCAGTGGATGAACCATTATTCGTCTTGGACAGCATTGAAGCAGGCCGTAGCCTGGTTTCTAAAGCTGAAAGACTTACTGACAGAGTAAAGGAAAATAGAAAGGAGTTAATCACATTAGGTGAAGAAGGCAAGAAGAATTTATTCAAGAGAACTGTCAAAGGAAAGTATTTGACCTGCGACGACTTGGATAAAGCAGAAAGAGAACTTGTGAAATACTGTCAAAGGCGAAGTTTCAAAAAAGATTTAGCCATATTTGAAAAACAAAAAAGGGTGAAGAAAAGTAGCCCACTTTACAAGTTCAATATAGTACTTCAAGATGGTGTCATGAGGGTTGGTGGACAGTTGAGCCACGCAGCCATGCCTGAAACAGCAAAACAGCAAGCCATCTTGCCAAGGATTCACATAACACAAAGCTAGTCCTGAGATACATTCATGAGATTCCAGCTCACGCTGGAAGGAACCACATGATGGCTAATCTGCATCAACAGTTTTGGATACCTCGAGCTGCTAGAGTCATCAGAAGAGTGCTACCTGACGATCCGCCTTTCAAGAGAATTGGCGTTGATTATTTTGGTCCATTCTAAGTAAGTAGGGTTAGAGGACAAGTAAAGAGATACGGCGTGATTTTTACATGTTTCGCTGTACGAGCCGTACATCTGGAAATTGCATCTTCACGTGACACAGATGCTTGTCTCAACGCAATCCGAAGATTTCTTGTCAGAAGAGGACAAGTGAGAGAGATGTATTCTGATAACGGAACCAACTTAAGATCAGCTGACAGTGAAATGAAGAAATCAATCAAAGAATGGAACACTAAGTAAATCGAGAAACACTTGCTGCAAAAAGGTATTCAGTGGCATAGCAATCCCCCAGCAGGTTCCCACCACGGAGGAAGCTGTGAGCGACTTATTTGGTCTGTGAGAAAAATCCTGAATGTCACTGTAAAAGAACAAATTTCGGGTGAAGAAAGTCAATATACCTTGCTTGGTGAGGCTGAAGCAGTTATAAACAGCAGGCCTATCACAAGGACATCTTCCGACCTCAACGACTTGGAAGCACTCACACCCAACACTCTGTTGTGGCTGAAGGTCAAACCTGAGTTACCTCCTGGAGTCTTCTGTAAAGACGACCAATACGCCCCAATACGTACCTCTGGGAATGAGCTGGTCAGCTCTTTAAAGAGTATTATGTAAGTTGAAATACATTAATCCATTTTTCTTTTTTGGACCATCTTTAACTGTGTAGTGTGTAATGTCTAAAATACAAAATGATCTGATTTTAGGGTGCAGTTGACGACTGTGGCACAGGTCCTCGCTCTACAAGTGCTAATAGTCTTCGGCAAAGAGAAAAATCTGCCATAAGGTACAGAAAACATTGGCATCAGAGTATGGATGCATGTTTTTGCAATGTGCGAGGAAACTGGCGAACTCAGAGAAAACTACGCAGGCTTGGGAGAACATGCAAACTCTACACAGGAAGGCCGGAGCCGGAATCGATCCCACAACCTCTGCATTGTGAGACCATCGTGCTCACAAGTCGCCCACCGTGGCGGCCGTCCATTATGAATGCCATCCCACCATCCATTATCTGTACGGCTTCTCCTCACAAGGGTTGCAGGGGGTGCTGGAGCCTATCCCAGCTATCTTGGGGCAGTAGGTGGGGTACACCCTAAACTGGTTGCCAGCCAATCGCAGGTCACACAAAGACAAACAACCATCCGCGCTCACACTCACACCAATTTAGGGTGTCCAAACAACCTGCCATGCATGTGTTTGGAATGTGGGAGGAAACCGGAGAACCCACGCAGGCGTGTGGGAAACATGCAAACTCCAAACAGGAAAGCCGGAATCAATCCCGCGACCTCTGCATTGTGAGACCATCGTGCTAACAAGTCGCCCACCATGCATCCCTGCTAAATAAATGATTAATTTTTACATTTTAGTATTTGTAAGCGATCTTGTGTTCATGACAGCATTTTCAACAGTGTGGGTGTTTGTATGAAAGCATTTCACTCGTGTATGGGCATGAGCATGTTTCAGTTGTATTTATGAATAACAATAATTTCACAATTGTGCCTGAGCGCCTTTCACTGGTGTGTATGAGAATGTTTCACCTATGTGTATGAGCGCATTTGACGAGTGTATGAGCAACAACTATTTCACTAGTGTGTATGAGAGCGTTTCACTCGTATGTATGATAGCGTTTCATAAGTATGCATGAGCAACAACAATTTCACTGGTGTGTAAGAGTGCATTTCAGAAGTGTGAAGCGATTCCTGACTTTTGTCCCCAACGGCACCTCATACTCCCCATCTCCCGCTCACTTCTCCTGACCCCATGAGCCATCCCCGTTGCTACTACATGGAGATTTGATGTGTTTTTTTGTTTTTTTTGTTATTAGCTTCTTCAACATCTCTTCTGATTCTCATCTCTTCTCTGGCGCTCGTCTCCGCCTGTCTGATTTGAAGTCGACCTCAGAATTTGCACTATTTTGACATGACTTCTGTGGTAATCACTACTGACATATTGTGTCATTTGCTCAATAATACATTAAAATTATAATAAATAATTAAAATGGGTCCGGTGCCGAGCTCTGGCTTCATATCTTTAAAAGTGGTCTTCTCAAATCTGTTACTAATGGCCTCTAAATCAGTTGTGGTAGAGAAGGGGCAAATTAGACCTTATGGCATCTTAATTTGGTCAAGTCTTGTACCCATTTTCAAGGCCAGCGACTATTGCTTTAGCTATATACAAGAAAAGGATTACTCTGAATATACACAACAACAAATCCCAGATGTCCAACCCAAATGTTGTTTCAAAATAATCCAGTTCAGATGATAAACAAATGTATTGGTATGTTGAGGTCATTATTTCAAATCAAAATATACACTTCTTTTTCAGACAATGGGGAGGATCGAAGAAGTGGAAAAGTTGCAGGAGTAACTTCAAAACAATGCAAAGAGACAGAATCTGGAAGAATGTCAAGTTTGTCCATGTTTATATTTCTGGAATTTAGTGGACGTGCATCTCGAAATGTTTGGGGATGGTTCGGGCTGCCAGACAAGACTTTCACTGCGAGCGCTGGACCACTGGATGCTGCGGCAAACAGCGGACTTCTTGCAGCTATTTATTACCAACAAGCTACTCCTGCACATCAATGATGCGGATGGCACAGACTGCTTTGCAGACAATTATTTTGAGGCAAAACCAAGAGGTCTGTAAGCACTCTGAAAACAAAGTAAAATATTTGACACCCACGGCAAAAAAAGCCATGCTACAGCATAGGGCTGGGCGATAAACCGAAAATTTACCGTTACCGAAATTTATTACAATGACCGAAATCATTTTGCCCATGTCGGTAAATTCGATGAATAAAAAAAGAAAAGCCTTTTGTCTGCGGCAATGTTCATGCCCCTTTAAGACCGCTACAGCGCCTCTAGTCATGTGACTCCACCCGTCTGTCGCTCTCGTTGCTGGCGATTCAAATCCAGAAGCTTTCTCACCACCCACAACACAACCATGCTGTGCTGAAAGTTCAAAGTGAGAAGCAAGGTTCGACAAGTGACAACAGCCCATGAACGGAGGCGACACCATACGAGAGAACGTCTCAGAGGTGGACGCGATAGCTTAGCACATAGCTAAAGATAAAGCTCCTCTAGTTACGTGGCGCGCACAGGATTTAAACGCTTCATGAAAGCCGTATTTCCCGATATGGACTACATCGGGCCGGGAGCTTAGACATGTCAAGCATTTTGCATCTACATCCGACTTGTGGTCGGGTCGCAACATGGATCCCTGATTGAGCCTAACTGTGCATTACATAGATGACAAGTGGCGACTGCGCAGCAGAGTACTCGAGACGGCACATTTTCCCCGATAATACCCACTTGTTTATTTGGCTTGCATTGACATTTTCTTTCATTTTATTTCGCGTTTTTTTATTTGCCATTATTTACATCACGAGAGCATCTTGGCGCAATCTATTTGCAGAAAAAGATTTCGCAAGAGGTACCCTTTTTCTTTGTGACATTGTTCAAGTCATGCAAAGCAAGCTCAGGGTTCGCGGTTAACCGCTTCCCGATTGCCCGGGGCAAGTGAAATTTGGCCACGGGCAAGGTAAAATTATGGGCAACTTGCCCAACCGGGCAAGCATTTTTTAAAGCAGCCAAATATCTTTAATTTTGACGAAAACGGTGGTGTGATCTGTTTGTGTGCACTGTATGGTGATGGTTTAACCCAGACAACCCCTTATGTTTTGGTATGGTCCATTGGCCTTATCGGGGGTAATGGGCGGGCGCTACGGGGATCAGTTAGTTCAGTGAATGTCGAGTTAAAGTGGACGTCAATAAATCCCGCAGTATTGGAACTCGCTGTCGTAGCATCCTCATTTGAAGTTTGAAAAACACAACAAAAACCTACGATATTTTGGCCGAAAATTGACAGCCGGAAGTTTTCTTACCTTCTGCGCATGTTTACGAGTGGCGACGAGTTCGTTCAAATCCGAACATTTCGGATTCCTCTGACATGACTAAAATAGCTCGAATATTTTTAAGTAGACAATTCAGTTGTGAGTAAGGAAGGGAGTAATATTTGATTATTGGCTGTTAATTCATTAGCTCCATGATGTGACCTGACATAGTGTCAGTGACTGTGTTCTGTTTATGCTATGAAACTTATGGAGGCAGCACCACAGGCACTGGTCTTAAAGGAATACACAAATTTGCCACACTCATAATTTACTCATGTGATTCCTCAATTAATACGCTCTCCTGGACTTAAAATTGATCATCTGGATTGCTGTAATATCATTTTCCCAATTTAACATGCAGATTTGTTAATTATTAAAACTACAATTAACATTTTCAATAACTGCACAGGATGATACATTTGCTCTTGTGAGTAGGGTTTCATGGTTGATGATGAAAACAAGATTAATTTATGCTTATCAGATTATATGTTTATTTACATTTGTGGCGCACATTTTACAACCATAAACATTTTATTCTTAGAGAAAAAAAATTGTCACTTGCCCAAGTCGGGCAAGTAATTTGGCCACTCGGGCAAGGCAAATTTTAGTGGCACTTGCCCTATGGGCAAGCAGTTTTTAAAGTTAACCGCGAACCCTGCAAGCTATTTGGAATGTTCATACAAATGATTTTTGTACTTTTATTTTTCATTGAAAGTAAAGTGTACCAGTTGGTCAATAAAAAAAACAGTCAATATGCAATTCCTGCATTTATTTTGATTTTAGTCCACGTGGGAATTTATTGTGCATTTATCGTTATCGAGGTAAAATTGCTCGATTTCTCGCGATATTGATTTGAGGTCATATCGCCCAGCCCTTCTACAGCATGTATACAGTGTGAGACGTGTTGTGTTCACTTGCTCCAAGGCAATTGTTTTTAAGTGTATACCACATACCCAACGAATTGTGTAATTTGTATGGCGGGGTGTACACATGCGTTGCAAAAACACATGCACACACTGTCACTCACGCACTTCCGTATATAGTTTATTTCAGCACCTTTTGTCATGCTGTTTTTATTTTATAGAAGGAAAGCATTATTTTGATGTCTGAGCTGTCACAAAAGAAAAAATAGAACTGTTGAAGTCAAGTCAAGCTTGTGCTTGAAATGTTTGTTCTTAGTTTCTCAGTTTTTCGTGAGCAATGGGAATTCAGTTATATTCAAACGCTGTCAGGTAAAGGCTCCATATTTTTATAGCATTATAGCACACTATTCTGTGGGCGCTAGAATTGAAGGGTTTGCGTTAGTAAAAATAGGTGGGATTAAATGAGCTGAAGTGTATCTCTTGAGTGCTCCTTAAATATTTGCCTGTGTTGGTATATTTTATTTTGGTCGTGTCATGTTTATTCTTACGCTGAAAGAGACATGAGGTGTTCGAAAAAAATAAATGATTTTTTTTTTCCCGGTCAAAACTACCAATGGTGTCTGTTTTTTTTCCCTCCGTGAAATGTACGAGTTATCACTTTGACGCGCATGATGTCACGTGGCTGGAGGACTGGAAACTTGCACGAACAACATTTACGTTGAAATGTAACAATGACACATATATCGACATCTAACAAACATGCATGGGCATCTAACATTGACACTTACATTGACGTCTATAACATAAACCATTACAATCACATCTAACAAACACGGACATCTAACAGACACATCGACATCCATCATAAACATTTACATAGACATCGACATCTAACCAACCTCTACATAGACATCTTACACACATCGACATCTAACAAACATTTACATAGACATCTAACATAAACACATCTAATATAGACACATAGATTGACATCTAACATCGACACATTGAGATCTAACATAGACATACATTGACATCTAACATAAGACTGTTACATCGACAACTAACATCGACACAAGGCTTTGTCAAATGACACGTCATGACGACATATACAGAGACACAAGGCACAACAGCATATTTTTGGTACAAATTGAACCCGATATGTTAGCTACCTCGTTCGACTTAAAGGGTTAGCGAACTTGTTATGGTGGTTGAGGCGTGGTGGCTACCCAGCTCGTGTAGTGTATATTAAACTTAAGTTAATAATTTATGACCAGTAAACACGGATGTTGTAACGCAAAACAATGTTCAAATGTTAGTTTTTTTTCAACACATTTCATGAGAAAAAGCTCTACTTGTCTGTGAGAAATGTATGTTGTAGACCCATTATATAACACAATATTACACAATTTTACATTGGAATTTCATTTAATAAAACATTGACAATTATCTTTACAAACACTGTGTATGATTCATCTTTTCATTTGTTGTTCAATGAGCAAAACAGTGGCGATCAAAACAGTGCAAATTAAATGACATTTTATAGGTATCTGGTTGCAATACAGTGAACCCTCGCTACTTCGCGGTTCACCTTTCGCGGGTTCAGTGCTTCGCGGGTCTAAAAAATATTCGGGGGCATTGTAGTTTCGCCGAGCGGCACGACGGGGCGCTGGAGTGGTTAGACGGCCGGCGTCCGCCGAAGAAGAACGTGGGCGAAGAGGAGAGTGGACAAAGAAGAGCACGTTCCCCCGGGCACGATTTGGGGCGACGTTTCGCGCGGTTCGGACCGTACCAGAGCTCCGGCCAGCGTGCGTGGCAGTTAAGCCGAAGAGGAACAACTTCCGCCCGGGCACTAGCGGGGCGACATTTCGCTCCGTTCGGGACCGTGCGAGAGCTCCGGAGGAGACCGGCCGGCGTGCGTGGTTGTTAAGCCGAAGAGGAACACCTTCCGCCCGAGGCTGTCAGTTATGAATGAATAAATGAATAAATAAATGAAGAATGCCAGGGCACACCGGACGGCGTACCAGCAGGTAAAAGTCGAAGTAATTAAATAAATACAAAAAGAAGTAATTGAATAAATACAAAAATAATGGCTGGGGAATAAAAAAATGTTTTAATAATTTTTTTTTTTTGTTATAACATGAATTTCACCCTCTCTCTCTCTACCCGTATATATATATATATATATATATATATATTATTATTTTATTTATTTATTTTTTTAAGCATTTTTGAAGGTGCGCCGCTACTTCGCACTTTTTTTTAAAAGCATTTTTGAAGGTGCGCCGCTACTTCGCACTTTTTTTTTTTTAAGCATTTTTGAAGGTGCGCCGCTACTTCGCGGATTTTCAGTTTTCGCGGGTGGTCTCGGTCCCCATTAACCGCGATAACCGAGGGTTCACTGTAGTAAGTTACATTCTAATTTACATTGACAGGTAATGGAAATGACTACTGGTAACCTCAATTGAACTGTATTTCAGTCAGAATGCCTCAAACATCATAAAAAAATAAAACGTTGAGTATTATTTCTCCTTCAAAATGTCAGAAGAAATACTCTATAATGGCCTGACGACATTAACATAGCTTATAGTATATAGCAGGGGTGGGAAAACTTTTTTATTGGCGGGCCACAATGGGTTCTAAAATTTGACAGAGGGGCTGGACCAGGAGCAGATGGATGGAGTGTTTTGGTAACCTCATCTCATCTGAGAAAAAAAATACATTTAATTTTAAATGAAAGTGAACAAAAGCTTGTCTTTGAAAAACCACACTATTTTGAAAATAAAACATTAACAAGGTTTTTTTTTTTTTTTTTCAAATTCGGCGGGCCGGATTAAAACGTTTAACGGGCCGCATGTGGCCCCCGGGCCGTAGTTTTCTCACGTCGGTATATAGCATAGCGGCATAGGTTCCCTCGTCAACATCAAGTGAGTTACCCTCTTACCAAGACCAAAATACGGGGCTCTCCATCTCCCGGTCACTTCTCCAGACCCCAACAGTCACCCTCGTTGCGAGAACTTGGAGATTCGATGTTTATTTTTTTTCGCTTCTTCAACTTCGTGTCTGATTCTTTTCTCTTCTCTGGCTCCAGGATTCCGCTGTCAATCAGATGACGATTGAGGCGGGACTTCCGGTTCAAAGTCACCCTCAGAGTTTGCAACCATTTGAGATGGCTTCTGTGGTAATAACAACTGTCATAGGTGCAATTTGCTCTATAAAGCATTAAAAAAAAATAATAATAATAAATTACAAAAAATAGTCAAGTACAGCACTCGTCTCATAAACTAGGTAAGAATTTAGCGTTACTAACGTTGCTACACTATAAAGAGTGTTTTACTGACTAGCTAAACCCAGTTTGCTTAAACTGATCGTACACTGGACGAAATCTTACCGTTGTCTTTTTACAAATGGATTATGAAATTGTTGCAGAAATTGTTTTGCTGTGACGGAGGGCAAGTTTTATAAGGTTCGTTCATCGGGAAGGTTTTATATTAGACGAGGATGGTCTTGTTCTTCGGATTTTTTTTTTATTTATAAAAGGCCGAGCATTTGTATTTGCGCTCAGACTGTGTTGCACAGTGCACACGAACCAAAAGCTCTAAAGAAAACACAATACCCGATCCAAACGGAGGGACGTGTTATCTTTATCTTCCACACCGCCTATCTTGTACTGGCTTGCGGGGAGGTGCTGCCGCCTATCCCGTCTGACTTTGGGCGAAATGCGGGAGGGACGACCTGAACAGAGAAATACAAAAAGAAGCAGTACAGCGTCAGTGTAACTCCTTACGGGATAATATCCTCGTCGCATAAACAAGGTAAGAATTTCACGGTATGCATTTTGGTGAACTATAAAGCGTGCTTTACTGACTGGAGCGACGTCGAGTTAGCCTAAATGTATCGTGCATTGGACTAAATCTAGCAAGTTAGAATTATACGATTTGTTCTTCGGGAAGGTTTTATATTAGAGGAGGAATTAAGATCTTGCCCTTCGGACATTTTTTGTGATAAAAGGCCGAGCATTTGCATTTGCGCACAGTATTAGTCCACGAAACAAGAAATACCCATGTACAAATAACTTGCAATTATAATAGTTGGAGCTGTAACAAAGTGTTTTTCATACGGTGTTGTATAAATTAGCAGGAAATTAGAACACAAATTAAAACACGTACAGTAGATACAAGAAGAACAACGACAGTCACATGTTGAGTCGAAAGCTAAAGAATAAAAATGTGTCTTCAAAACGTTTTAAAAGTGGACAGAGAGGGGGCTTGCCTAACATTCAATGGAGAGTCAGGGAATGGACTCCGAGTGCAAGTTTCAGGCCATCTATCTCAAGAAAGAGCTTCTGATGCATCTCAAACGGGTACTGCAAATTTAGTAAGTTCAGCGCATAGTTAATTCCCATGAGCAGGAGACTGGCAACATTTCCACAACCTCATTTTCTTAAGCAACAATGGAAACAGAGGCATGGGATGTGTCTTCTTGTCCCTCACTTGCTTGGAAGACATAGAGTACGTGTGTCAAACTCAAGGCCCGGGGCCAGATCTGGCCCACAACCTAATTTTATGTTGCCCGCAAAGGGCAAATCATCTGCATCAACTTCCTGTTTCTAGCATATTTTCTTCACAACAACACTGAGATATGAGATATTGCCAATTATTTGTTACCAATCCTCCCCTTTTAAAATAAATTGAAAAATTGTTGAACAATTACTTACTAGCTTCTGATTTCAAAACTGGCTTTCCAATCAATTTATATGGGTTCACAGTCCCTCTGAGGGAAACCACAACTACGATGTGGCCCGTCCATAAAAATGAGTTTGACACCCCTGACATAGACCTTCAGTACTTGCTTGGCCTGGTCCTCTTTTGCTTGTTCTCTGCTGACTTCCTGAAAGAGCATATACATCCATGGTTAGGTGCATAATGTCCCAAATTTGTGTTTGCTTTTTATAGTTCTGAATATCGCTGTCTTCAGGCAGTATCCAAGAAGCTCCAGAATCTTCACCTTGCAGGAGACTTCCAATGGCACGTTTTTGCAATCATTAACACTGCATCATCCAAAGAGAGCAAACCATTTTCAACATTTGAGATTGGTCAGTAATATTTACAAGTAACACCCACTCGTGTGGATTGACCAATAGATTAGATCTAGAAAAACATGAAATTACTCAAATTATGACAACATGTTTCAGCCGGACACCAGTGATATGTGACAGTATTTGCAATCTGCATTACATGTTTATAACAGCATATATGAGAATCAAAAAATAAATAAAAAGGGCAATGAAAACGGAAATTAAAATAGAAACCTCAACCTCAAGGATAGGATTTTTGTCGAAATCTCAAAATCGAAACTTTGGACCTTCTGATTTATTTTGTCAATTACCCGAAAGTAACCTTTGCCAAATGCCAACCCTTTAGCCAGAGCAGGTCACATACTGGCAGCAATTAATTTATTTGAATATTGTGACAAATAAAAATGTTTGCTGCACAGTCTATGAGTTAATTGCAGCTTTAAAAACGTAATACTGTTGTAATTTACCTGGTAGTCCGTGATGAGTTCCTCTGCAGACTGTCCGAGGAATTTCATCAAGGAATGGATTATGCCCTCCCTTCCAGCTTCAACGTTTTGCTATTTAAAAAGACACAAGATGATTAAGTGTCTTAAATAAATAAAAGCTCACATATGCATTGCTTACATCCCAAAAAGTGCATCTCAACTTTAAATAAAAAAAATAGCAAGATATCCATAAGCTCTAACAGATCTTTTATTGTTTTATTCTGTTAATGCTTATGATGGACTTATCCAAAATAGTTTGATGCAAATTATATTTGCAGTAATAAAACACAACCCTCTTACATGACTGAGTGAACTGAGCATAGGTCTTATTTCAGTGCCAGTAACTCGGCCTTTTTTTCCAAGTATCTCCTTCAATTCCAGGGTGTAAAGTTCCATCTTGGTTAGCCAGGTTCTCTCAAATTGAACATATGTAATTTGTTTGAACTCTTTCTTAATCTGAAACATTTTTCCCTCAATTAGAACATTTTCAAAATTAAGAAATCTAAATCACGATTTAAATTTTGATTAATCGTCCAGCACTAGAAGATACAGCAGCAGGTATTACTCCTCCTCTAAAATAATAAAGGCAGTACAATCATCACTTAATTTGACACAGAGTTTGGATTAATTGCTGGACTATGGTCTGATATTTGTCCCACTTGAAACTAAATCTGAATATTGGTTATTTGAATGTGAATATCTTAACTTTGATATTTGAATTGAAACCTGAATGTTTTTAATTGAACACTGAATTATTGAATTGAAAAACTGAATTCGAATTACATAAATTGTATATTTTTAATTTGATTCTGAATTTTTCGATCATAATGTTTTTGTTAAGAACTATATCCCAATAAACTTGAATGTAGGACTTTAAAATGCGTTTTTAATTCCTCAAAAAAAAGGTCTCCTCACCAAAAATTCAATACTGCATATGCTCAAATTCAGTTTACTAAGTAAAAATTCAAGACTCAGTGACAGACATACGGGAGCTTTAGGGTGCCTCAAGGATGTGCAATGGATTCCAATCACCTTCCACCTATCACATCAACCCCCCATCCTTCAGCAGATCCACTGGCTTCCAGTCAATCAACAAATCATTTTCAAAATTCTTCTATATATTTTCAAATCTATGGCTGGCGACCAGTTCAGGGTGTAGTGCGCCTTTCGCCCGTAGTCAGCTGGGATAGGCTCCAGCACCCTCCCGTGACCCTGTACCGGATAAGCGGTGTGGATAATGACATGACACATGACTTTCAAATCTCTTCACAACCTCGCCCCTCCCTACCTTTCAGACATCATCCATATTCCCACTCCATCCCGCGCTCTCCGGTCTTCATCCTCCTCACTCCACCCCTTGCCTGCCACCATGGGGGACAGAGCCTTCAGCGATTCGGTTCTCCAGCTCTGGAACTCTCTCCACCTGACCTCTGTAATTGCACCACCCTCCCTGTGTTTAAAACTAAACTCAAAACCAATCTGTTCCGCCTTAATTACTCTCTCCAATTCCAGATATGTCCCTCATCCACTTTATTGTATTTTATCCTGCTTGATTTACGTGTTGGTGTTTCTACCCGTATTTGTGTTTTTACTTTCGTATTTTACTCTGTACAGCGGCCTTGAGTGTCCTGAAAGATGCTTCCAAAAAAAAAAAAAAAAAAAATATATATATATATATATAAACACACACACACACACACACACACACACACACATATATATGTTGTTTGTTTTTTTTTCATGGTGGAAAAAAATTTCATCTAAATAACTCTAATGAATTTGTCTTTTATCATGGTGGTCTGTAGGATGAATTGGATCAAGAGCCTGCCAAGTGCACCATGGTGGTGTTTGTTGTCCGGGAGGAAGAGGATCTTCAGCCACCACATTACATCGGGGCAGTTATTGTAGGTGTGAAGGTTCTTTGTCAGTTGCCATCTCTTGCACATAGATGTGTGATGCTGTTTGGCCTCATCTCTCCACTAAACCTGTCTTACCTAAGTAAGTTAAAACACGCTTTTGATGCACCACAAAAAAATACTCATGGAGATAGAACCAAACAAATTGACACGAATAGTGTGCGGTTTGAGTGTCAAACTAAATATTTGATAGCCCAAAAAAAAACCATTTCAGAATGTCCTTTTTAACCGTTTGTAGGTTGTATTCAGAGAAAAAAACTACAGCATTTTTCTAAAACAAAATTACATCAATTTAATGTCTTTATTCCAAAGTAACAAATATATATATATATATATATATATATATATATATGTGTATATATATATATATACACAGACCAGTTGTCCTTTCATTTTACCATGAAGAGTCCTGAGACCTCTATGGCCCTGGTTAGACGACCACCCACCGCTGTGTTGTTGGGAATAAATGTGCAACATTGTTCACCGAACATAGCACAAACACCACCTCTCTCATTCAACAATACATCAACAGTCATCCTGTTTCGGAATGCCATTAGAGATTGGTTGATAGCCGTTCATGCACAGTTTCAAACCCACTTTGCGTCCAATTACCTAATTTTTGCACGTTGTGATGATGCAGTTGACCTGTCTGCGTTCTTTGTTCTTCGTTCGAGGACTCAAATCCTGTTACTTGATCTGTTAATTTACACTTACTTACTTACTTACACTAAGGAGAACACCGATGGCTTCCATGTATGTTGAATCATTTATTTATTTTTTTTTGCCGTGATACTCTGCTTTCTCTTTTTTAACGTCACCGATGTCCTGTCATGACATTGGACAGTTCACACAGTTTATTAACAAACAATATAAAACATACCATTTACGATCAATCAATTACATTTTGTGAAATGGCACTCTCCAGAAACTACCAATAATTTATAAGCAGGGCCTAGTTATGAAAAACACATACAGATATGCACTAAGTCTCAAAACCTTTTACATTTTTGGGTGATTTATCAAATGATCTATCATATCCACACCACCACCAGATTTCCCCTCTTGATAGTGATTGAAGTTTATTTCAACCACTATCAAAACCAGACACAGTGGTGGTGAAAAGATTCCTAACCGCTTAGCTCTGTCAGCAACATTAATGCTATTTAAATTTTCAAGAGCAACTATCATAGAAAACATGTTCATCTACATCAACTCTAGTCACAGGATACACGCTGACCCAATCCATACATGTATTATCAAGATAAGCATTAATATAATATCAATAATACAATTTCATTTGCTTATTTTGGATATCTCGTTGTCCAATTGCTATCTTTTCACGAAAGTACAGACTTTCTCCTGTAACTTTGTTCTGTGGACCAATAGTTGCCCACTTGAGTATTACTCATGGTTCCAACTCAAATCTATCAACATGTCGTCCAAGCTCCACAAATATGTCCCATCACTTTTTTTTTTTTCAATTATCTGCTTGGTGTTTGCAAATCCATTTTGATTAGTAATTGGGATTCTTACTGTTGGTATTGTACTATAGTCACATCATAGTTTGTTTATGTAACTCTGGGTTGTTCCCACATATAACACAACAACAAAAATATCAGAATAAAATTGTATACATCCAACATAGAACAGCTGCTTTTAACCACTTCAGGGTCATTTTGTCTGAAATATCCCCTCTACTTAGTCTGGTGTCTTATGAAATAAGACCACCCTATCATCAGACTTCCGCTCATCTCCTTTGTAGGAGATTTCAACCAAAATGACCTTTTTACATGTGTCAAATGAACCAATGTTGACTCTTCTACTATATTTACAGCTGTGAGAGCTGTCAATAAAACTAAACATGGCATTCCCCCTTGGGTAATTACATATGTCTTATCTTCAAACTTCTTTCAAGCATCCAGTCTCCTGGCTCCACTAGTTTAGTGCCCTGCTAGGAGACAGAAAGATCCTCACCACTCTAAATTTGTGCCTGTCTTTGTTTTTCTAACACTTTTCACATGTAGTCAGCTAAAGTTGCTTCAGCATCTATTTCCCATTTGTTCTTAAATTTGAGGTATTCTATAAGGCCTTCCAAACAATGTTTTACAACGTCTCGGTCCTAAATACAATGAAATACAATACAGTGCAACTCTCTGTATATAACTCAAATTAACTCACATAAACACATTTACAGTAGATACCAGAAAAACAACAGAACAGCAACAGTCTCATGCTGAGTCAAAGGCCCGAATATTCATCTTCAAGCGAGGTTTAAAAGTGGACAGAGAGGCGACTCGCATAACATTCAATGGAAAGTCACAGTGCTTGTCGTTTTTACAAACAGTTTTACTAATTTCCATACACTGTGTCCACTGCCTCCCCGTTTCCTCAATGCATAGCCTTTTCACTTTTTTTTTTTTTGTTCATTCTTTTCACCAATCCAGAGCTTTGAGGGTGGTAAGCACAATTATCTTTCAAATCAACGTGAAACATTCCTATCTCTTTCACAAGTTAGTTAACAAAATGGGTACTATTATCACTGTTTATTATTTTCAGGAATACCATATCTCGGAATGATATCCTTACAAAGTACTTTTGCCACTGTCAATGCATCTGGATTTGTTGGTTAGAAAGAGTTCTAACCATTTCGAATTCACATCTATGATGACCAAACATTTATTTTATTTTTTTTCTTCACTTTGGTTTTTATCAAATAAGTCCATATGAATAATTTGAAATGGATATTGTGGTGTAGGAAAGCGTCCTCTGCGTGGACTCAAATTACCTTGTGAATTGTGTTTCGCACACGTTAAACATGCCCTACAAAAATGTTTCGAATAAGCATTAAAGCCGTAAGCCGTATAATAACGTAATATCTGATGCACCATTTCCCCTGTTGAGACATGTGTTATCCCATGACTCAATATAGCAGCCCATTTGTAAAGATTATTGTTTGGTCATACAGAGATCACGTAGCGATGTTACACCATTTTCCTCCAAAGCCTTTGTTTAACTTTGGGACTTCTATCACTAAAACGTGTATGTCCGCAACAGCTTCTTTAGCTGTATTGTCTGCAATGTGTATTCAAGGAAAACACTTATGCAATGTATGCGCTACACATTTTAAGACGACTATATGTGTAAATAGTAACACAATTTACTCTCTTTAGTTTACACGCTTTTGTTTAAGATACTAATTCTGTTGCATGAGCTGAGTAATTTGAGGAGTAACTGCTAAGTTCTTTTTCCCAGTGTCATTTGATACAACTACAGTATTTTATTTATTTATTTATTTATTTATTTCCATCTACAAATAGCACTTCTCCGTTTTCTGAAGGCGAATCTTTACTTTTGGTTACTTTTTTCTACTAACTCATAACAATCTAGTTTTGTACCATCCTCCTGACATAATAATGACAGCCGGGTTTAATGTTGTACATCTCTCTATAATCAGATGTGGTTTTGATAACAATGTATTCATACACTATAAATGTCCCGCCGGTGACAAAAACGTCATGTTCATCAGCAAAAGCAATGCAGAAACCGCACGTGGTACTCTCAAAACCAGAGGATGGAACAAAACTATGGTTGCACTTGTTTCTGCAATTTCCAGATTGTGGGACTAATAAAAGACCATCTTTATCTTAATCTTATATCTACAGCAATAGATACTGCATTAACTGTTCTCATGCAGTGCTTCAATGCACATTCTACGTTGTCTAGTTTGGAATAGCTGCCAGGATGGCCGAGTGGTCTAAGGCGCCGCGTTCAGGACCCAGTCTCCCCAGGAGGCCTGGGTTCGAATCTCGAATTTCCCCATTGTGGGACTAATAAAGGCAATATTATTATTATTATTATAGAAGTATGCGATTGGTTTCATCTTATCTCCATGTTTCTACACTAAAACTAAGGCCTTTTGCATCTGGACAAAGGGTCAGTGCCATACTTAATACGAACACTTGTTTCCTTTCACAAAAGCTGAATATGCTTTATCAGTCCAGTGTAAGGACAATGTCATTTAGAGGTTTTCCTCATTCATCATTTTACTCAGTGGCACAGTAATTTCTGCATAATTTGGAACTCAGACTTTACAATAATTTGTTAATCTTAAGCATGTTAATTTTATTTTTATTTCCTATTTTTCTAACTTTATGACTCATTTTACTTCAACCAGTTCTACCTCAAAGTGAACAAGTACACATCAATGTTATTTGTAGTCTCTAATTTCTTCTCTGCTTTAATTCCTTGGATGTTAAGATGGCGGCGCGCATGGACGCAGCGGCTAACAGCTCCCCCTCACAGTGCTCCTTATTACTTTTTATTAGTGTTTGCTTGCTCTTATTGGCATCAACTGAGGCACAACATCGATATACCCGCCAGGACATCGTGAACATTGGATATCGATGCGAAATAACCATCACAGAGGAATTTTGCTATGATCGCAAAATTCCGAACAAACTGGCGAGGCTGCCCGGCTCACCGTGGCTGGTCATCGGGACCGGGAGGCGGCGCAGGCGACGCAGAGAGAGGAAGCAGAAGCGAGGCTGCAGGTCCGGTGTCTTGCAACGGCTGCGACGGCAGCCCCATAGGCAACCACTACCGAGTCTGCACCTCACCAACGCCAGATCCGTGGTCCACAAAATCGACGACCTGGGATTACAAATCCTGGGAAACCGCTATGTGCGCGATAGCAGTGTGATCGTCGTCACGGAAACCTGGCTGCACGCAGACGTCCCCGACGCTAGCATCCAGCTGGCCGGGCGCTCGCTACATCGCGCGGATCGGACGAGGGACACCGGTAAGAGGAGGGGCGGGGGGCTCTGTGTTTACGTGCATGAGAACTGGTGCGGCGATAGCACGATCGTCGAGAAGCACTCTTCCCCCGACATCGAGTTCATGTCCGTTAAATGCCGGCCTTATTTTCTCCCGAGGGAGCTAACGGTAGTGATTCTCACAGCTGTTTACATCCCTCCCGACGCTAGCACTAGCATGGCGCTCTCGCTACTCGCGTGCGTCATCAATAAACATCAGCGGGCGCACCCTGATGGCGGTCACATTGTAGCGGGAGACTTTAATAAGGCCAATTTAAAGACTGTACTCCCAGAGTTTCACCAGCATGTCAAGTGCCCGACGAGGGGAGACAACACTCTCGACCATGTGTACTCGAACATCAAGCACGCATACAGAGCCCTCCCACTCGCCCCCCTCGGCCAGTCAGACCACCTGTCCTTGCAGCTCGCACCTGCGTACACCCCTCTCAGGCGCAGATTCAGGCCTACCACAAAGACTGTGAAAACCTGGCGTGACGACGCCATGAGTGAATTACAGGACTGCTTTCATGACACAAACTGGGACCTCTTTGATCATCAGGACCTTGATGTCTACACGCATTGTGTACTGGACTACATCAAGTTCTGCATGGAAACTGTGTCCCAACAAAAGACTATACGGACCTTCCCAAATGCGAAGCCCTGGATGTCCAGCAGGGTTCGCGCTCTCCTCAAGGCCCGTGACGCTGCCTTCAGGTCAGGCGACAAAGCCCAGTACAGGGTGGCTCGTGCTGACCTGAGCAAAGGCATCAAGCTAGCAAAGGCAACCTACAAGGGGAGGCTGGAGGCCCACCTTGCCAGTAACAGACCACGGGAGGTGTGGCAGGGTCTACGGAGCATCACCAACTTCCGTGGCAGCAGCACGACCTCTGTAGACCCGAGTGCATCGCTGGCAGAGGAGCTTAACTGCTTCTTCGCTCGCTTTGACTCGCCCCAACCATCACACCCCCGCACTTCAAGCTCCAACTCCCCCCCACTCATCGTAGAGGAACACGGTCAACCCCAGGAAAAGCTACTGGATCCGACGGAATACCAGGCAAGGTCCTCAGAGCATGTGCCCACCAACTGTCACATGTTTTCTGCAGGATCTTCAACCGCTCCCTGGCTCAGGCAGTCATCCCCTCCTGCTTGAAAACCTCCACCATTATTCCTGTCCCCAAAAAGTCACCAGCCGTCCACCTGAATGACTACCGTCCTGTTGCTCTCACACCAGTCATTATGAAGTGCTTCGAGAGGCTGGTTCTCCAGCACATCAGGGACTGCCTTCCTCCCACTCTGGACCCCTACCAGTTTGCATACCGGGCTAACAGATCCACTGAGGACGCCATCGACACTGCTCTGCATGTTGTACTGGGCCACCTGGAACAACAGCGGAGCTATGCAAGGATGCTCTTTGTGGACTACAGCTCGGCATTCAACACGATCATCCCAGACATCCTCGTCGCCAAACTGGACACTCTCGGCCTCCCTGCCCTCACACGCATCTGGATTAAGGACTTTCTGACCAACAGACCCCAGACTGTGTTGCTCGGCCCCTACACGTCCTCCACCCTCATGCTGAGCACCGGTTCCCCCCAAGGATGCGTGCTGAGCCCTCTCCTGTACGCCCTCTACACCTACGACTGCAGCCCGGCCCACGGCAACAACACCATCGTCAAGTTTGCTGACGACACGACAGTGGTCGGTCTGATCTCGGAAGGTTACGAGACAGCCTACAGAGAGGAGGTAAAGAGACTGACAACTTGGTGCAAGGACAACAGACTGCACCTTAACTCTGCTAAAACAAAGGAGATTGTCGTCGACTTCAGGAGGAACAAGACGCTGCCGCCCCCCCTCTGCATCGAAGGCGTGTGTGTGGAGAGGGTCCACACGTTCAAGTTCCTGGGAGTACAGATCTCCGATGACCTTTCTTGGAGTCACAACACCACAGCAGTGGTAAAGAAGGTCCGCCAACGTCTGCACTTCCTGAGAGTCCTCAGGAAATTCAACCTGGACAGGAAGCTGCTGCTGGCCTTCTACCACTCGTCCATCGAGAGCCTGCTGACGTACTCTGTCTCCACCTGGTACAGCGGCTGCACTGAGGCGGACAGAGTGAGGCTCCAGAGGACAGTCAAAACAGCGCAAAGGATTATTGGCTGCCCTCTCCCCTCGCTGTCGGACATCTACACCGCCCGGTGCCTCAGAAGGGCTCTCAACATCGTCAAAGACAATACCCACCCAAACTCACACCTGTTCGACCTGTTGCCCTCTGGCAGGCGCTACAGATGCATCAAATCAAGGACCAATAGACTGAGAAACAGTTTCTTTCCGAGAGCCATCTCCATACTGAACTCTCACACACACACGAGACCACCCTAACCTTGCAAAACAGCATTGTGATGTGTTTCTATATGCCCTATTCAGTCTTATTTATTTATCTAATTTATATATTTGTCTGTATTATTGTTGTATTGCACTGGAGAGGGGAGCCCTCTAATCTCGTTGCACACTTGAGTACAATGACAATAAAGGGATTTCTATTTCTATTTCTATTTCTATTTCTAATGTAAATACTAGCCCTTCTTATCAAATTACCATCTTTTTTTTCCGTGTCATTTCCATCTGTGCATTTCATTCCAGTTACTAACTACAGTTACCTTAATAGAAAGATCATCAACTGAAGTATGAAACATAACATATTTATTTCTTCAAATCATCCTTACAGCAGAACCTAATTCTTATCCTTATTCATTTGTTCAAGTCACACCTTCTTCAATCACCAAACTCTCTCTCTGACTTCCTCCCCCTACTTGGGAACGAGCATCTAACTTCAAAGAGCTGTTAACTCTTTGTTACAGCACACTCATGAGTTACGATTACACCAATACCCATTGCCCTCTGTCAAACTTTCCTCACTCCTTTTTTTTTTTTAATTTTCCAAATTCACTGTAGCCTTACCAAAGCCACTCAAAACTATCAAGGTATCAAATCAAAAACTACAAAATCAGGAAACACCTATGCTCCTACAAGGGTTTCTCATGCTCACTTCTTCATTCAATTAAGATTTCACAACACCTACTCCTCTCTTTCTGAAAAAGACACAAGTATACAATTAAGTAAAACCCATCATCAGAATGATATACCTTGTCTGTCGGATCATGTAAGTATAAATTGTGCCATCAATAATCTTTTTCTGTAAATTAATCACATCCCCACAACTTGGGCTCTCATTGTTCTGTAAAAGTAAACCTAATTTCAATTCATGCAACCAACTCAGTGTCCTTCTGGGTCCCTCAACCACACAGGTTCTAATTCTGTTACTCTAGACAGTTTTCCACTTGCAAATCTGACTATGACACATTTCTCTTGCTCTATCATTTGGAATTAATTTATTACAAGCAATCCTACATGCACCAGTGTCACATAAAAAGGTAATTGGTGACCCATTTACCAATAAGGTTATTTCAGCTCAGTTATTTCATCAAAGGCCAATATCTCTTGTAAATTTAGGAGGACCTCTTCATCTAGAAACTCATCTGTTCCTTGATCAGCCTCTAAATCCTGTTTAGATGCTTCCTATCCTAGTCATGCTGAAGGTTGCTTTTTCTCAGGGCAATCTCTTGCTATATGGCCTTCTTTACCACAACGCCAGCAGCCTGATGTATTTTGCCTGTTTGCTCCTCTTCCTATTCTTCCTCCTCTCTGTCGTCTGCCCCTTTGTCCTCTAAAGCTACCTAGGCCCTTTCCACCTCGATAAAAGACCTCCTGTCCTACCTGTCCTACCTGACCTGTCCTGTCTATAGACCTCTGCTTCTTTTTATTTTCTATCTTCTCAGCATGGAGGGCGTGATTTACATACTCCTCCAGGGTACCTGTTGGCAGGCAAATGAAATGTTTATTTACCCACTTATGAATTACCTCTCTTGAGCCTGCATGTAAAGCATTCTTCAACTGCTGTTGAAATGGCCCATTTACATTACCATTTTCCTGTAGCCCGCTGTGATTTTTAAACACAGCTGTCATTCTCACTTTGTGTTGCTCAAAAGTCTCATCATCCTTTTGTTTTACTCTTCCTATTTCAGTGTAATTTGCTCTATCTGACTTTTCGCATTCCTTTCCTTTGCTTATTTTGTTTTCATTCTCTTTTTGTTTCCTGTATCCCTCTTCTCTTTTTAAGGCTACCCTCATCCAATATTCTGTTTCCTCAAAGCCATTTTTCTTCATCTTTTTGGGGTCTTTTTCGTCTTTCCTATGATTGATCCCTGCAATGCGGCTATTTTTTGTGTATTTAACTGACCATTAAAGCCATGTTCAGTTATCCATGTATCTAAATACTGAGTTTTATCAGGATCCTGTTTTTCGATGAACTTCCAATCTCTACACTGCAGCGTATCCCTGGGTTTTATTTTACTACCTAATATCCCCATTTTAGAAAATTTGGACCAGTTTGTCAACACCTAAGGTGTTCTAAAAACTGGTTTCTCATCAGTAGGACAGCAACTCAAATTTCCTGTTGTGGTAATTCTCAATTCAACCTTTTCAGGTGGAGAATTATTGCCTTTGCATCCACACCAGTCTGCTGTGTACAACCCTACTGTATTACATCGGATAAAATACCAAGTGGTATTTGTAATCCCCAATCACACCGTTCACTCACTTTACATACGGTTTGCGCAAACATTCACACACGGAATTTAAGTGTACACACAGACTCCGCCGTCCTACTTTCTCCACGGAATTTCTCGGACTCCGCCGTCATATACCTGCCATTGACTAGTATTCACAGGGTTTTTTTATTTCTCACTCCACTGTCCTTCATGGACCTGCCATCGACTAGTATGCACAGGATTTCTTATCTATACACAATTTCTTTCTCTTTTCTCTATCTATCTTTCTTTCTTTCTCTTTTCTTATTTCATCTCTACTTCATGTCTTTCTTTGCTTTTTTTTCTTTTTTATGTTTTATTTTTATTTATTTATTCTTAATGCTCATTTATTTATTCTGAACACTTATTTATTTATTCTTAACGCGCAATGACCTCCAGTCAGTCACTTCCCCCCTAAAAAAAAATATCTCACCACTGTTGTCTTCCCTCCATTGGATCGCCGTCAACCGCCAGATCCCAGCTGGTGGGGTGAGGTCCAGTCCTGGAAAAGGATTTTTAGGCTCTCTCTAGTGAGCCTGCCATGGCCATGGTCTTTCTGGAGTTCACCACACCCGCTGGAATCCTCAGGTATCTTGGCTTCCCGCTCGAAGGACCAAAATAATGTCAGGTTCAATCACCTTAGCATTCACTGAACAAAGGCAAAATGAATGAAAGGAAGACAAGAGTTGATCTTTTACTCGCGAGGAGAACGAACGGAGGTGTGCTCAGTTACATCTCCAACTTCGTTCTGGAGCACACTCCGCCGAGCCCTCTATTTTATTTGGGAAGTCCCTAAACAATACAATGTATTTGCACTAAGGAACGAAGGGGGGAGCACCAGCAGGAACATGTAAACATTTCAGACACAAGAGGAAAGACAGACATCAATGGCAGTCATTTACTGATTGAAAAGGCAGATATGCCTTTTAGTGCTCTGGCACTAAAGTCTCAGTCCTTTTGGTTCAGAGGTGTGTCTCGGCACACCTCCTTTGATGTTGTAGACGTTGATCCTGTCTTCAGGCATCCGCTTCTCTTGAAGTCTTCTCATCCATATGGTCAAACATAGGTCACGCTGTGGAACAATTCTTTTGCAATACTAATAGAGTAAAATATGGGATAAAATATATCTTCAACCTAACAATAGTGTAAACTGACATACTGAAGACTGGACAGTCATTAATTTGATTGTCCAGTCTTTCCCTCATGAGATAATGCTTCACTTAGAAAATGTGTACAGCGCGAGCTGAAAATGCATTTGCAGTACTAAACTACCACATTTCTATAACAGCTTAATTCAACGTTTCCAATGTAAATTTCTTCCTTTATATAGTGTAAACTGACATACTGAAGACTGGACAGTCATTAATTTGATTGTCCAGTATTTCCCTTATGAGATATTGCCTCACTTTGCAAATGTGCACAGCGCAAGCTGAAAATGCATTTGCAGCACAATAAAAACCCAAACTTCTATAACAGCTAAACCAAACGTTTCCAATGAAAGATTCCACCTTTATATCGTGGAAAAAGACATCCTGAAGCCTGGACAGTCATTAATTTGATTGTCCAGTATTTCCCTTATGAGATAATGCCTCACATAGCAGAATCATAAAAACATGGACGTGATGGTAAACTGTCCATTGTGCCGATAGATGGTATTCTCATGAGGTTAGGCTTGCTATGGAGAGTGGCATGGGGGTTGTGTCTCATGGTTGGAATGGGAAAGATGTCAATTTGGGACACATCGTCAGTAGTGTTCCATCAAATCACTGGGTGTTTCGGCCTTTATCACTAGACACCCTCATCGATGGTGGCCAGCGGCCGGTTGATCACGCCCGCGCTTATGTCCCATGCCCAATTAACTGTGGTGGATGGTTCTGCCCTGGGTACTCAAGTGGGATGACGCAGATTAGTGGTGGGATGGGGAGGGGGGACGGGGGTCATGTTGCTGATCTATGAGCCCAGTAGGGGTCCTTCCTCTTCATCCAGATCCACTGGCTGCTTCTTTCAGCCGCTTTAGAGAGCGATCTGACTGTGTGCCGCAGAGCCTGTCCATGGATTCCCAGGTCTTTCAGCAGCTTGATGGTTGATGAGGCCAGAAACCCTCTGCATCCAACTTCGACGGGATAGACCTTGGCTTTCCACCCTCGTTGTTGTGCGTCCGCCGCCAGTTCAGTGTAGCGCAACTTCTTACGCTCATAGGCCTCTTCAACTGCATTTTCCCACGGGACTGTGAGCTCTGCAATGTAGACAGTCTTCAATGAATGGGACCACAGCACTAAGTCTGGCCTTAGGGTGGTGGTTGCAATCTCTGCTGGGAAGATTAGTTGCTGACCTATATCGACCAGCATCTTCCAATCCCGAGCCTTGGTTAGCTGACCAACTTCTGGCTTGAGAAAAGGATGGTTGGGCTTTTCCTGTCCCTCTCGGACAAATTTTGGTGCTGTAATGGTAGTGGTGGCTCTTAAGGGCAAGGAGTTGATGGTAGTTCTCCTGCTTTCAAGCACTGCTGCCAAGCTCTTGAGGACCTGGTTGTGCCTCCAGGTATAGCGGCCTTGTGTGAGGCTGGTCTTACAACCAGTCAGGATGTGTTTGAGAGTTGCTGGTGTTGGGCAGAGGGCACAGGTTGGATCTTCGCCATACCACTGGTGGAGGTTTTTTGGGGATGGCAGCACGTCATTGGTAGCTCTGATGATGAAGCTGATGTTGCTAGCTTCCATCTCCCAGAGATCCCTCCAGCCAAGCTTTCTTTTCTCCAGGCCTTCCCACCTCATCCACTGTCCCTGCTTGGCAAGCGAGACAGCCTTTGCAGACCTTTCAGCCTCTTCCTGGCGGCGCACCTCCTCCACGACCATTTTTTTCCTCTCTGCGGTTGAGGCCTTACACCAAGTTGGTTTGCTTGCTGTAAGGCCAAAGCCTCCTCTTCCCCTCTGGACGTGTCCCACAATATCGCTGTGCCTCAGGGCTGCTGTGGCATGCTGCACTGCACTGGATGGTGTCCATTTCCGTGCAGTTGACAGGGGTGGTGCCGTTTCACTGATGGTCCGGTCTCTGGAGTCCGTCAGCGTCATCTGTAGTCTCACTTTAGAGCACTTGTATTCTTCAGTGAGACTTGTGATGGGCAGTTCGAGGACTCCTTTGCCATAGAGGCTGATGTTATTCAGACAGCGTGGGACACCAAGCCACTGTTTCACATATACTGTGATGGCTCGCTCCATCTTCTCCACAGTTGTTAGTGGGACCTCGTAGACAGTGAGTGGCCACATCACGAGAGGGAGAAGCCCAAATTGCAGACACCAGAGCTTGAGCTTCCCTGGTAGTGGAGTCTTGTTGAT
This sequence comes from Idiotropiscis lumnitzeri, assembly GCF_059441095.1. Lineage (NCBI taxonomy): Eukaryota > Metazoa > Chordata > Actinopteri > Syngnathiformes > Syngnathidae > Idiotropiscis > Idiotropiscis lumnitzeri. The sequence continues at coordinate 878,403 of NW_028283569.1, forward strand.
GTTGTTCAGGTCGTTGATGATATCCTGTCTTAGCTGCTGCACCTGGTTTTTATCCTTAAGACTTGAGTCATACCATCTGCCCAGGCTTTTGACAGGTTGTTCTGCCACCGTTGGTATTGGTTCGTCACCAATGCAGAACTTCACGTCTTTTAGCTCTCCCTTGATTATCGAGATGCTACGTGACTTGTTCGGCTTGATTTTCATCCGGGCCCAGCTGATGTTTTCCTGCAGCTTACCAAGTAGCCGCCTGGTGCAAGCTGCAGTGGTGGTCAGAGTGGTCATGTCGTCCATATATACTCGGACGGTGGAAGGCGGATCCCGTTCCTGGTTCGCTCACCCCGCCACCCATTTTGAGGCCCTGATGATGACCTCCATGGCCATTGTAAAGGCCAGGGGTGAGATCGTGCAACCTGCCATGATGCCTACTTCTACTTGCTGCCATGATGTTTTGAAGTCGGGTGTTGTGAAGCACAGCTGCAGGTCTTCAAAGTAGGATTTTACCAAGGTAGTGATGGATGTTGGAACGCGGAAGAAGTTGAAGGACTCCCAGAGAAGGCTATGCGGAACTGAACCAAAGGCATTGGCTAGGTCGAGAAAGATGACATGAAGATCCCCTTTGTTCTTCTTCGCTGCTTGAATCTGATGCCAGATCATACTGGTGTGCTCCAAGCAGCCAGAGAATCCAGAAATTCCAGCCTTTTGTACGGATGTGTCAATGTACTCGTTTTTTCTCCAGGTAGGTGGTGTGTGTCAAGACGCTGAAAAAGATTTTCCCTTCAACGTTGAGAAGGCTGATTGGCCGAAATTGACTGATATCTGCGTCCTTCTCTTTTGGAATTAGTACACCTCCAGCCCTTCGCCATGCCTTTGGTATTATCCCCTTCTGCCAGACGATTCTCATTAGCCTCCAAAGATAGCGTAGGACATCTGGTGAGTTCTTGTAGAGCTTATATGACACTCCATTTGGTCCTGGTGCAGATCCTGATCTTGCACGCCCACCATGTTCTCCACTTCTTTCCATTTTGGAGGGCCGGTCTCGATGTTGACCTCTGGTGGTCGAATGGGGGGGATATCATGTGGGATGGCTAGCTGTTCATGCCTTTTCGTGTCTTGGTAGACCTTTTCCAGGTGCTCTTCAAGTTCCTTCTTTGAAGTTTGCAGGAACCCGCTTTTGTCCTTAGCGAAGAGATCTTTGACAAACTTGAAGGGATTTTTATAGAACAGGGTTCTTGTGTGTTCCTTCTTCCTGCGAAGTTTCCTCAAGTTCTCTGCTCTTCGTAAGGTTTTCAACCGGAGCTTGATGTCCCCATGGAGCAGCATGAGACCTTCTCTCTCTGGATCAGAGGCTTTTCTCCACTGTTTCCGGAGGTCCCTTCTTTCCCTGATCAGTCTCTCTATCTCTTGTTGCCTCCTAGGTTTGGTTGGTGGTGGTATTTTGTTGGTGGTTTTCCAGCTGTTCACTCCAAAGCGCTCCTCTCCATAGTGGTAGATGATGTCACCGATGTGTTCCAGCTTTCTCTCTGCAGTGCCCACTTGTTGCTCCAACATTTTCACCAGGTCGTTATTGACGGTTTCCCACTCTCTCTTCTCAATAGTTTTGGGCCACCTCACACTCTGTCTGTGCCCTTTGATCTTGTTCTCTTTGGGAGGTCTCTGTGGCTGGGTGGGTTCTACCTCCTGCAATTCTGTGCTTATAATACCCTCCTCAGTGACAGGGGGGCTGATGCTCTGCGAACTTTGGGTTTTTTCCCGTCGCTGTGCTTCACTCGACTGATTTGACGCATTACTTCGTAAGAAGTATTGGTCAATGCGAGGCCCTTGACTCGGCTTTCCCAAACACCGCTTCTTTCCTTGGTGGATCTTCAACCCTGTAACTGATGTTACTTTTGCCCAGCCACAGGTGCAGACCTGAAGTGAGTGTCCTGCTGCCATTGTCTCATGCACCGTGTTCTTGCTCGTAGTCATGTTTGTTCCTAGGTCTGTAACCGTGTGGTCAGTCATTGAGCCATCTTGCGCCCCCGCTCTCGCAGGCTGTAGGGGTGTCATTCTTTGTAGACTTTCTGTAGCACTTGGCGGGTGTCTCCAACAAACTGAACACAGTGTCAGAGACTGCCAGCATGGGTAGCTAGCCCATGTCAGCCCCAGTGGGGTCTATTCCCTCCTGTCAGCAGTCTCTCCAGGCTGTCACACAGACTTTTTCTAAGTGTTGCTGTATCTCATGAAGGAAATACTGGACAAAGAAATTAATGACTTCCCAGGCTTCAGGATGCATTTTTACACTATATAAATGTGGAAATTTACATTGGAAACGTTTGGTTTAGCTGTTAATGAAGTTTCGTTTTTTTAGTGCTGCAAATTCATTGTCTGCTGGCGCTGTACACTTTTTCTAAGTGTTGCAATATCTCATGAAGGAAATACTGGACAATCAAATTAATGACTTCCCAGGCTTCAGGATGCCTTTTTACACTATATAAATGTGGAAATTTACATTGGAAACGTTTGGTTTAGCTGTTAATGAAGTTTCGTTTTTTTAGTGCTGCAAATTCATTGTCTGCTGGCGCTGTACACTTTTTCTAAGTGTTGCAATATCTCATGAAGGAAATACTGGACAATCAAATTAATGACTTCCCAGGCTTCAGGATGCCTTTTTACACTATATAAAGGTGGAAATTTACATTGGAAACGTTTGGTTTAGCTGTTATAAAAGTTTGGTTTTTTAGTGCTGTAAATGCATTTTCAGCTCGCGCTGTACACATTTGCTATGTGAGGCATTATCTCAAAAGGGAAATACTGGACAATCAAATTAATGACTTCCCAGGCTTCAGGATGCCTTTTTACACTATATAAAGGTGGAAATTTACATTGGAAACGTTTGGTTTAGCTGTTATAAAAGTTTGGTTTTTTAGTGCTGTAAATGCATTTTCAGCTCGCGCTGTACACATTTGCTATGGTGAGGCATTATCTCATAAGGGAAATACTGGACAATCAAATTAATGACTTCCCAGGCTTCAGGATGTCTTTTTACACTATATAAAGGTGGAAATTTACATTGGAAACGTTTGGTTTAGCTGTTATAAAAGTTTGTTTTTTTTGTGCTGTAAATGCATTTTCAGCTCACGCTGTACACATTTGCTATGAGAGGCATTATCTCATAAGGGAAATATTGGACAATCAAATTAATGACTGCCCAGGCTTCAGGATGCCTTTCTACACTATATAAAGGTGGAAATTTACATTGGAAACGTTTGGTTTAGCTGTTAATGAAGTTTCGTTTTTTTAGTGCTGCAAATTCATTGTCTGCTGGCGCTGTACACTTTTTCTAAGTGTTGCAATATCTCATGAAGGAAATACTGGACAATCAAATTAATGACTTTCCAGGCTTCAGGATGCCTTTCTACACTATATAAAGGTGGAAATTTACATTGGAAACGTTTGGTTTAGCTGTTATAAAAGTTTGGTTTTTTAGTGCTGTAAATGCATTTTCAGCTCGCGCTGTACACATTTGCTATGAGAGGCATTATCTCATAAGGGAAATATTGGACAATCAAATTAATGACTGCCCAGGCTTCAGGATGTCTTTTTACACTATATAAAGGTGAAAATTTACATTGGAAACGTTTAGTTTAGCTGTTATAAAAGTTTGTTTTTTTAGTGCTGTAAATGCATTTTCAGCTCGCGCTGTACACATTTGCTATGTGAGGCATTATCTCATAAGGGAAATACTGGACAATCAAATTAATGACTTCCCAGGCTTCAGGATGCCTTTTTACACTATATAAATGTGGAAATTTACATTGGAAACGTTTGGTTTAGCTGGAAATGAAGTTTCGTTTTTTTAGTGCTGCAAATTCATTGTCTGCTGGCGCTGTACACTTTTTCTAAGTGTTGCAATATCTCATGAAGGAAATACTGGACAATCAAATTCATGACTTTCCAGGCTTCAGGATGCCTTTCTACACGATATAAAGGTGGAAATTTACATTGGACACGTTTGGTTTAGCTGTTATAAAAGTTTGGTTTTTTAGTGCTGTAAATGCATTTTCAGCTCGCGCTGTACACATTTGCTATGTGAGGCATTATCTCATAAGGGAAATACTGGACAATCAAATTAATGACTTCCCAGGCTTCAGGATGCCTTTTTACACTATATAAATGTGGAAATTTACATTGGAAACGTTTGGTTTAGCTGTTATAAAAGTTTGTTTTTTTCGTGCTGTAAATGCATTTTCAGCTCGCACTGTACACATTTGCTATGTGAGGCATTATCTCATAAGGGAAATACTGGACAATCAAATTAATGACTTCCCAGGCTTCAGGATGCCTTTTTACACTATATAAAGGTGGAAATGTACATTGGAAACGTTTGGTTTAGCTGTTATAAAAGTTTGGTTTTTTAGTGCTGTAAATGCATTTTCAGCTCGCGCTGTACTCATTTGCTATGTGAGGCATTATCTCATAAGGGAAATACTGGACAATCAAATTAATGACTTCCCAGGGTTCAGGATGCCTTTTTACACTATATAAATGTGGAAATTTACATTGGAAACGTTTGGTTTAGCTGTTAATGAAGTTTTGTTTTTTTAGTGCTGAAAATTCATTGTCTGCTGGCGCTGTACACTTTTTCTAAGTGTTGCAATATCTCATGAAGGAAATACTGGACAATCAAATTAATGACTTTCCAGGCTTCAGGATGCCTTTCTACACTATATAAAGGTGGAAATTTACATTGGAAACGTTTGGTTTAGCTGTTATAAAACTTTGGTTTTTTAGTGCTGTAAATGCTATGTGAGGCATTATCTCATAAGTGAAATATTGGACAATCAAATTAATGACTGCCCAGGCTTCAGGATGTCTTTTTTACACTATATAAAGGTGGAAATTTACATTGGAAACGTTTAGTTTAGCTGTTATAAAAGTTAGTTTTTTTAGTGCTGTAAATGCATTTTCAGCTCGCGCTGTACACATTTGCTATGTGAGGCATTATCTCATAAGGGAAATACTGGACAATCAAATTAATGACTTCCCAGGCTTCAGGATGCCTTTTTACACTATATAAATGTGGAAATTTACATTGGAAACGTTTGGTTTAGCTGTTAATGAAGTTTCGTTTTTTTAGTGCTGCAAATTCATTGTCTGCTGGCGCTGTACACTTTTTCTAAGTGTTGCAATATCTCATGAAGGAAATACTGGACAATCAAATTAATGACTTCCCAGGCTTCAGGATGCCTTTTTACACTATATAAATGTGGAAATTTACATTGGAAACGTTTGGTTTAGCTGTTAATGAAGTTTCGTTTTTTTAGTGCTGCAAATTCATTGTCTGCTGTCGCTGTACACTTTTTCTAAGTGTTGCAATATCTCATGAAGGAAATACTGGACAATCAAATTAATGACTTTCCAGGCTTCAGGATGCCTTTTTACACTATATAAAGGTGGAAATTTACATTGGAAACGTTTGGTTTAGCTGTTATAAACGTTTGTTTTTTTAGTGCTGTAAATGCATTTTCAGCTCGCGCTGTACACATTTGCTATGTGAGGCATTATCCCATAAGGGAAATACTGGACAATCAAATTAATGACTTACCAGGCTTCAGGAGACCTTTTTACACTATATAGAGGTGGAAATTTACATTGGAAACGTTTAGTTTAGCTGTTATAAAAGTTTGTTTTTTTAGTGCTGTAAATGCATTTTCAGCTCGCGCTGTACACATTTGCTATGTGAGGCATTATCTCATAAGGGAAATAATGGACAATCAAATTAATGACTTCCCAGGCTTCAGGATGCCTTTTTACACTATATAAATGTGGAAATTTACATTGGAAACGTTTGGTTTAGCTGTTAATGAAGTTTCGTTTTTTTAGTGCTGCAAATTCATTGTCTGCTGGCGCTGTACACTTTTTCTAAGTGTTGCATTTTCTCATGAAGGAAATACTGGACAATCAAATTAATGACTTTCCAGGCTTCAGGATGCCTTTTTACACTATATAAAGGTGGAAATTTACATTGTAAACGTTTGGTTTAGCTGTTATAAAAGTTTGTTTTTTTAGTGCTGTAAATGCATTTTCAGCTCGCGCTGTACACATTTGCTATGTGAGACATTATCTCATAATGGAAATGCTGGACAATCAAATTAATGACTTCCCAGGCTTCAGGAGACCTTTTTACACTATATAATTGTGGAAATTTACATTGGAAACGTTTGGTTTAGCTGTTATAAAAGTTTGGTTTTTTAGTGCTGTAAATGCATTTTCAGCTCGCGCTGTACACATTTGCTATGAGAGGCATTATCTCATAAGGAAAATATTGGACAATCAAATTAATGACTGCCCAGGCTTCAGGATATCTTTTTACACTATATAAAGGTGGAAATTTACATTGGAAACGTTTGGTTTAGCTGTTAATGAAGTTTCGTTTTTTTAGTGCTGCAAATTCATTGTCTGCTGGCGCTGTACACTTTTTCTAAGTGTTGCAATATCTCATGAAGGAAATACTGGACAATCAAATTAATGACTTTCCAGGCTTCAGGATGCCTTTCTACACTATATAAAGGTGGAAATTTACATTGGAAACGTTTGGTTTAGCTGTTATAAAAGTTTGGTTTTTTAGTGCTGTAAATGCATTTTCAGCTCGCGCTGTACACATTTGCTATGAGAGGCATTATCTCATAAGGGAAATATTGGACAATCAAATTAATGACTGCCCAGGCTTCAGGATGTCTTTTTACACTATATAAAGGTGAAAATTTACATTGGAAACGTTTAGTTTAGCTGTTATAAAAGTTTGTTTTTTTAGTGCTGTAAATGCATTTTCAGCTCGCGCTGTACACATTTGCTATGTGAGGCATTATCTCATAAGGGAAATACTGGACAATCAAATTAATGACTTCCCAGGCTTCAGGATGCCTTTTTACACTATATAAATGTGGAAATTTACATTGGAAACGTTTGGTTTAGCTGTAAATGAAGTTTCGTTTTTTTAGTGCTGCAAATTCATTGTCTGCTGGCGTTGTACACTTTTTCTAAGTGTTGCAATATCTCATGTAGGAAATACTGGACAATCAAATTAATGACTTTCCAGGCTTCAGGATGCCTTTCTACACTATATAAAGGTGGAAATTTACATTGGAAACGTTTGGTTTAGCTGTTATAAAAGTTTGGTTTTTTTAGTGCTGTAAATGCATTTTCAGCTCGCGCTGTACACATTTGCTATGAGAGGCATTATCTCATAAGGGAAATATTGGACAATCAAATTAATGACTGCCCAGGCTTCAGGATGTTTTTTTTACACTATATAAAGGTGGAAATTTACATTGGAAACGTTTGGTTTAGCTGTTATAAAAGTTTGGTTTTTTAGTGCTGTAAATGCATTTTCAGCTCGCGCTGTACACATTTTCTATGAGAGGCATTATCTCATAAGGGAAATATTGGACAATCAAATTAATGACTGCCCAGGCTTCAGGATGTCTTTTTACACTATATAAAGGTGGAAATTTACATTGGAAACGTTTAGTTTAGCTGTTATAAAAGTTTGTTTTTTTAGTGCTGTAAATGCATTTTCTGCTCGCGCTGTACACATTTGCTATGTGAGGCATTATCTCATAAGGGAAATACTGGACAATCAAATTAATGACTTCCCAGGCTTCAGGATGCCTTTTTACACTATATAAATGTGGAAATTTACATTGGAAACGTTTGGTTTAGCTGTTATAAAAGTTTGTTTTTTTCGTGCTGTAAATGCATTTTCAGCACTAAAAAAACATACTTTTATAACAGCTAAACCAAACGTTTCCAATGTAAATTTCCACCTTTATATAGTGTAAAAAGACATCCTGAAGCCTGGGCAGTCATTAATTTGATTGTCCAATATTTCCCTTATGAGATAATGCCTCTCATAGCAAATGTGTACAGCGCGAGCTGAAAATGCATTTACAGCACTAAAAAAACAAACTTTTATTACAGCTAAACCAAACGTTTCCAATGTAAATTTCCACCTTTATATAGTGTAAAAAGGCATCCTGAAGCCTGGAAAGTCATTAATTTGATTGTCCAGTATTTCCTTCATGAGATATTGCAACACTTAGAAAAAGTGTACAGCGCCAGCAGACAATGAATTTTCAGCACTAAAAAACGAAACTTCATTAACAGCTAAACCAAACGTTTCCAATGTAAATTTCCACATTGATAGAGTGTAAAAAGGCATCCTGAAGCCTGGGAAGTCATTAATTTGATTGTCCAGTATTTCCCTTATGAGATAATGCCTCACATAGGAAATGTGTACAGTGCGAGCTGAAAATGCATTTTCAGCACTAAAAAACCAAACTTTTATAACAGCTAAACCAAACGTTTCCAATGTAAATTTCCACCTTTATATAGTGTAAAAAGACATCCTGAAGCCTGGGCAGTCATTCATTTGATTGTCCAATATTTCCCTTATGAGATAATGCCTCTCATAGCAAATGTGTACAGCGCGAGCTGAAAATGCATTTACAGCACTAAAAAACCAAACTTTTATAACAGCTAAACCAAACGTTTCCAATGTACATTTCCACCTTTATATAGTGTAGAAAGGCATCCTGAAGCCTGGAAAGTCATTAATTTGATTGTCCAGTATTTCCTTCATGAGATATTGCAACACTTAGAAAAAGTGTACAGCGCCAGCAGACAATGAATTTTCAGCACTAAAAAAACGAAACTTCATTAACAGCTAAACTAAACGTTTCCAATGTAAATTTCCACCTTTATATAGTGTAAAAAGACATCCTGAAGCCTGGGCAGTCATTAATTTGATTGTCCAATATTTCCCTTATGAGATAATGCCTCTCATAGCAAATGTGTACAGCGCGAGCTGAAAATGCATATACAGCACTAAAAAACCAAACTTTTATAACAGCTAAACCAAACGTTTCCAATGTAAATTTCCACCTTTATATAGTGTAGAAAGGCATCCTGAAGCCTGGAAAGTCATTAAATTGATTGTCCAGTATTTCCTTCATGAGAAATTGCAACACTTAGAAAAAGTGTACAGCGCCAGCAGACAATGAATTTTCAGCACTAAAAAAACGAAACTTCATTAACAGCTAAACCAAACGTTTCCAATGTAAATGTCCACATTTATAGAGTGTAAAAAGGCATCCTGAAGCCTGGGAAGTCATTAATTTGATTGTCCAGTATTTCCCTTATGAGATAATGCCTCACATAGCAAATGTGTACAGTGCGAGCTGAAAATGCATTTTCAGCACTAAAAAACCAAACTTTTATAACAGCTAAACCAAACGTTTCCAATGTAAATTTCCACCTTTATATAGTGTAAAAAGACATCCTGAAGCCTGGGCAGTCATTAATTTGATTGTCCAATATTTCCCTTATGAGATAATGCCTCTCATAGCAAATGTGTACAGCGCGAGCTGAAAATGCATTTACAGCACTAAAAAACCAAACTTTTATAACAGCTAAACCAAACGTTTCCAATGTAAATTTCCACCTTTATATAGTGTAGAAAGGCATCATGAAGCCTGGAAAGTCATTAATTTGATTGTCCAGTATTTCCTTCATGAGATATTGCAACACTTAGAAAAAGTGTACAGCGCCAGCAGACAATGAATTTTCAGCACTAAAAAAACGAAACTTCATTAACAGCTAAACCAAACGTTTCCAATGTAAATTTCCACATTTATAGAGTGTAAAAAGGCATCCTGAAGCCTGGGAAGTCATTAATTTGATTGTCCAGTATTTCCCTTATGAGATAATGCCTCACATAGCAAATGTGTACAGTGCGAGCTGAAAATGCATTTTCAGCACTAAAAAACCAAACTTTTATAACAGCTAAACCAAACGTTTCCAATGTAAATTTCCACCTTTATATAGTGTAAAAAGACATCCTGAAGCCTGGGCAGTCATTAATTTGATTGTCCAGTATTTCCCTTATGAGATAATGCCTCACATAGCAAATGTGTACAGCGCGAGCTGAAAATGCATTTACAGCACTAAAAGAACAAACTTTTATAACAGCTAAACCAAACGTTTCCAATGTAAATTTCCACCTTTATATAGTGTAGAAAGGCATCCTGAAGCCTGGGCAGTCATTAATTTGATTGTCCAATATTTCCCTTATGAGATAATGCCTCTCATAGCAAATGTGTACAGCGCGAGCTGAAAATGCATTTACAGCACTAAAAAACCAAACTTTTATAACAGCTAAACCAAACGTTTCCAATGTAAATTTCCACCTTTATAAAGTGTAGAAAGGCATCCTGAAGCCTGGAAAGTCATTAATTTGATTGTCCAGTATTTCCTACATGAGATATTGCAAAACTTAGAAAAAGTGTACAGCGCCAGCAGACAATGAATTTTCAGCAATAAAAAAACGAAACTTCATTAACAGCTAAACCAAACGTTTCCAATGTAAATTTCCACATTTATAGAGTGTAAAAAGGCATCCTGAAGCCTGGGAAGTCATTAATTTGATTGTCCAGTATTTCCCTTATGAGATAATGCCTCACATTGCAAATGTGTACAGTGCGAGCTGAAAATGCATTTTCAGCACTAAAAAACCAAACTTTTATAACACCTAAACCAAACGTTTCCAATGTAAATTGCCACCTTTATATAGTGTAAAAAGACATCCTGAAGCCTGGGCAGTCATTAATTTGATTGTCCAATATTTCCCTTATGAGATAATGCCTCTCATAGCAAATGTGTACAGCGCGAGCTGAAAATGCATTTACAGCACAAAAAAAACAAACTTTTATAACAGCTAAACCAAACGTTTCCAATGTAAATTTCCACCTTTATATAGTGTAGAAAGGCATCCTGAAGCCTGGAAAGTCATTAATTTGATTGTCCAGTATTTCCTTCATGAGATATTGCAACACTTAGAAAAGGTGTACAGCGCCAGCAGACAATGAATTTTCAGCACTAAAAAAACGAAACTTCATTAACAGCTAAACCAAACGTTTCCAATGTACATTTCCACCTTTATATAGTGTAGAAAGGCATCCTGAAGCCTGGGCAGTCATTAATTTGATTGTCCAGTATTTCCCTTATGAGATAATGCCTCACATAGCAAATGTGTACAGCGCGAGCTGAAAATGCATTTACAGCACTAAAAAACCAAACTTTTATAACAGCTAAACCAAACGTTTCCAATGTAAATTTCCACCTTTATATAGTGTAAAAAGACATCCTGAAGCCTGGGCAGTCATTAATTTGATTGTCCAATATTTCCCTTATGAGATAATGCCTCTCATAGCAAATGTGTACAGCGCGAGCTGAAAATGCATTTACAGCACTAAAAAAACAAACTTTTATAACAGCTAAACCAAACGTTTCCAATGTAAATTTCCACCTTTATATAGTGTAGAAAGGCATCCTGAAGCCTGGAAAGTCATTAATTTGATTGTCCAGTATTTCCTTCATGAGATATTGCAACACTTAGAAAAAGTGTACAGCGCCAGCAGACAATGAATTTTCAGCACTAAAAAAACGAAACTTCATTAACAGCTAAACTAAACGTTTCCAATGTATATTTCCACCTTTATATAGTGTAAAAAGACATCCTGAAGCCTGGGCAGTCATTAATTTGATTGTCCAATATTTCCCTTATGAGATAATGCCTCTCATAGCAAATGTGTACAGCGCGAGCTGAAAATGCATTTACAGCACTAAAAAACCAAACTTTTATAACAGCTAAACCAAACGTTTCAAATGTAAATTTCCACCTTTATATAGTGTAGAAAGGCATCCTGAAGCCTGGAAAGTCATTAATTTGATTGTCCAGTATTTCCTTCATGAGATATTGCAACACTTAGAAAAAGTGTACAGCGCCAGCAGACAATGAATTTTCAGCACTAAAAAAACGAAACTTCATTAACAGCTAAACCAAACGTTTCCAATATAAATTTCCACATTTATAGAGTGTAAAAAGGCATCCTGAAGCCTGGGAAGTCATTAATTTGATTGTCCAGTATTTCCCTTATGAGATAATGCCTCACATAGCAAATGTGTACAGTGCGAGCTGAAAATGCATTTTCAGCACTAAAAAACCAAACTTTTATAACAGCTAAACCAAACGTTTCCAATGTAAATTTCCACCTTTAGATAGTGTAAAAAGACATCCTGAAGCCTGGGCAGTCATTAATTTGATTGTCCAGTATTTCCCTTATGAGATAATGCCTCACATAGCAAATGTGTACAGTGCGAGCTGAAAATGCATTTTCAGCACTAAAAAAACCAAACTTTTATAACAGCTAAACCAAACGTTTCCAATGTAAATTTCCACCTTTATATAGTGTAAAAAGACATCCTGAAGCCTGGGCAGTCATTAATTTGATTGTCCAATATTTCCCTTATGAGATAATGCCTCTCATAGCAAATGTGTACAGCGCGAGCTGAAAATGCATTTACAGCACTAAAAAACCAAACTTTTATAACAGCTAAACCAAACGTTTCCAATGTAAATTTCCACCTTTATATAGTGTAGAAAGGCATCCTGAAGCCTGGAAAGTCATTAATTTGATTGTCCAGTATTTCCTTCATGAGATATTGCAACACTTAGAAAAAGTGTACAGCGCCAGCAGACAATGAATTTTCAGCACTAAAAAAACGAAACTTCATTAACAGCTAAACCAAACGTTTCCAATGTAAATTTCCACATTTATAGAGTGTAAAAAGGCATCCTGAAGCCTGGGAAGTCATTAATTTGATTGTCCAATATTTCCCTTATGAGATAATGCCTCTCATAGCAAATGTGTACAGCGCGAGCTGAAAATGCATTTACAGCACTAAAAAACAAACTTTTATTACAGCTAAACCAAACGTTTCCAATGTAAATTTCCACCTTTATATAGTGTAAAAAGGCATCCTGAAGCCTGGAAAGTCATTAATTTGATTGTCCAGTATTTCCTTCATGAGATATTGCAACACTTAGAAAAAGTGTACAGCGCCAGCAGACAATGAATTTTCAGCACTAAAAAACGAAACTTCATTAACAGCTAAACCAAACGTTTCCAATGTAAATTTCCACATTTATAGAGTGTAAAAAGGCATCCTGAAGCCTGGGAAGTCATTAATTTGATTGTCCAGTATTTCCCTTATGAGATAATGCCTCACATAGGAAATGTGTACAGTGCGAGCTGAAAATGCATTTTCAGCACTAAAAAACCAAACTTTTATAACAGCTAAACCAAACGTTTCCAATGTAAATTTCCACCTTTATATAGTGTAAAAAGACATCCTGAAGCCTGGGCAGTCATTCATTTGATTGTCCAATATTTCCCTTATGAGATAATGCCTCTCATAGCAAATGTGTACAGCGCGAGCTGAAAATGCATTTACAGCACTAAAAAACCAAACTTTTATAACAGCTAAACCAAACGTTTCCAATGTACATTTCCACCTTTATATAGTGTAGAAAGGCATCCTGAAGCCTGGAAAGTCATTAATTTGATTGTCCAGTATTTCCTTCATGAGATATTGCAACACTTAGAAAAAGTGTACAGCGCCAGCAGACAATGAATTTTCAGCACTAAAAAAACGAAACTTCATTAACAGCTAAACTAAACGTTTCCAATGTAAATTTCCACCTTTATATAGTGTAAAAAGACATCCTGAAGCCTGGGCAGTCATTAATTTGATTGTCCAATATTTCCCTTATGAGATAATGCCTCTCATAGCAAATGTGTACAGCGCGAGCTGAAAATGCATATACAGCACTAAAAAACCAAACTTTTATAACAGCTAAACCAAACGTTTCCAATGTAAATTTCCACCTTTATATAGTGTAGAAAGGCATCCTGAAGCCTGGAAAGTCATTAAATTGATTGTCCAGTATTTCCTTCATGAGAAATTGCAACACTTAGAAAAAGTGTACAGCGCCAGCAGACAATGAATTTCAGCACTAAAAAAACGAAACTTCATTAACAGCTAAACCAAACGTTTCCAATGTAAATTTCCACATTTATAGAGTGTAAAAAGGCATCCTGAAGCCTGGGAAGTCATTAATTTGATTGTCCAGTATTTCCCTTATGAGATAATGCCTCACATAGCAAATGTGTACAGTGCGAGCTGAAAATGCATTTTCAGCACTAAAAAACCAAACTTTTATAACAGCTAAACCAAACGTTTCCAATGTAAATTTCCACCTTTATATAGTGTAAAAAGACATCCTGAAGCCTGGGCAGTCATTAATTTGATTGTCCAATATTTCCCTTATGAGATAATGCCTCTCATAGCAAATGTGTACAGCGCGAGCTGAAAATGCATTTACAGCACTAAAAAACCAAACTTTTATAACAGCTAAACCAAACGTTTCCAATGTAAATTTCCACCTTTATATAGTGTAGAAAGGCATCATGAAGCCTGGAAAGTCATTAATTTGATTGTCCAGTATTTCCTTCATGAGATATTGCAACACTTAGAAAAAGTGTACAGCGCCAGCAGACAATGAATTTTCAGCACTAAAAAAACGAAACTTCATTAACAGCTAAACCAAACGTTTCCAATGTAAATTTCCACATTTATAGAGTGTAAAAAGGCATCCTGAAGCCTGGGAAGTCATTAATTTGATTGTCCAGTATTTCCCTTATGAGATAATGCCTCACATAGCAAATGTGTACAGTGCGAGCTGAAAATGCATTTTCAGCACTAAAAAACCAAACTTTTATAACAGCTAAACCAAACGTTTCCAATGTAAATTTCCACCTTTATATAGTGTAAAAAGACATCCTGAAGCCTGGGCAGTCATTAATTTGATTGTCCAGTATTTCCCTTATGAGATAATGCCTCACATAGCAAATGTGTACAGCGCGAGCTGAAAATGCATTTACAGCACTAAAAAAACAAACTTTTATAACAGCTAAACCAAACGTTTCCAATGTAAATTTCCACCTTTATATAGTGTAGAAAGGCATCCTGAAGCCTGGGCAGTCATTAATTTGATTGTCCAATATTTCCCTTATGAGATAATGCCTCTCATAGCAAATGTGTACAGCGCGAGCTGAAAATGCATTTACAGCACTAAAAAACCAAACTTTTATAACAGCTAAACCAAACGTTTCCAATGTAAATTTCCACCTTTATAAAGTGTAGAAAGGCATCCTGAAGCCTGGAAAGTCATTAATTTGATTGTCCAGTATTTCCTACATGAGATATTGCAAAACTTAGAAAAAGTGTACAGCGCCAGCAGACAATGAATTTTCAGCACTAAAAAAACGAAACTTCATTAACAGCTAAACCAAACGTTTCCAATGTAAATTTCCACATTTATAGAGTGTAAAAAGGCATCCTGAAGCCTGGGAAGTCATTAATTTGATTGTCCAGTATTTCCCTTATGAGATAATGCCTCACATAGCAAATGTGTACAGTGCGAGCTGAAAATGCATTTTCAGCACTAAAAAACCAAACTTTTATAACACCTAAACCAAACGTTTCCAATGTAAATTTCCTTCTTTATATAGTGTAAAAAGACATCCTGAAGCCTGGGAAGTCATTAATTTGATTGTCCAATATTTCCCTTATGAGATAATGCCTCTTATAGCAAATGTGTACAGCGCGAGCTGAAAATGCATTTACAGCACAAAAAAAACAAACTTTTATAACAGCTAAACCAAACGTTTCCAATGTAAATTTCCACCTTTATATAGTGTAGAAAGGCATCCTGAAGCCTGGAAAGTCATTAATTTGATTGTCCAGTATTTCCTTCATGAGATATTGCAACACTTAGAAAAGGTGTACAGCGCCAGCAGACAATGAATTTTCAGCACTAAAAAAACGAAACTTCATTAACAGCTAAACCAAACGTTTCCAATGTACATTTCCACCTTTATATAGTGTAGAAAGGCATCCTGAAGCCTGAAAAGTCATTAATTTGATTGTCCAGTATTTCCCTTATGAGATAATGCCTCACATAGCAAATGTGTACAGCGCGAGCTGAAAATGCATTTACAGCACTAAAAAACCAAACTTTTATAACAGCTAAACCAAACGTTTCCAATGTAAATTTCCACCTTTATATAGTGTAAAAAGACATCCTGAAGCCTGGGCAGTCATTAATTTGATTGTCCAATATTTCCCTTATGAGATAATGCCTCTCATAGCAAATGTGTACAGCGCGAGCTGAAAATGCATTTACAGCACTAAAAAAACAAACTTTTATAACAGCTAAACCAAACGTTTCCAATGTAAATTTCCACCTTTATATAGTGTAGAAAGGCATCCTGGAGCCTGGAAAGTCATTAATTTGATTGTCCAGTATTTCCTTCATGAGATATTGCAACACTTAGAAAAAGTGTACAGCGCCAGCAGACAATGAATTTTCAGCACTAAAAAAACGAAACTTCATTAACAGCTAAACTAAACGTTTCCAATGTATATTTCCACCTTTATATAGTGTAAAAAGACATCCTGAAGCCTGGGCAGTCATTAATTTGATTGTCCAATATTTCCCTTATGAGATAATGCCTCTCATAGCAAATGTGTACAGCGCGAGCTGAAAATGCATTTACAGCACTAAAAAACCAAACTTTTATAACAGCTAAACCAAACGTTTCAAATGTAAATTTCCACCTTTATATAGTGTAGAAAGGCATCCTGAAGCCTGGAAAGTCATTAATTTGATTGTCCAGTATTTCCTTCATGAGATATTGCAACACTTAGAAAAAGTGTACAGCGCCAGCAGACAATGAATTTTCAGCACTAAAAAAACGAAACTTCATTAACAGCTAAACCAAACGTTTCCAATGTAAATTTCCACATTTATAGAGTGTAAAAAGGCATCCTGAAGCCTGGGAAGTCATTAATTTGATTGTCCAGTATTTCCCTTATGAGATAATGCCTCACATAGCAAATGTGTACAGTGCGAGCTGAAAATGCATTTTCAGCACTAAAAAACCAAACTTTTATAACAGCTAAACCAAACGTTTCCAATGTAAATTTCCACCTTTATATAGTGTAAAAAGACATCCTGAAGCCTGGGCAGTCATTAATTTGATTGTCCAATATTTCCCTTTTGAGATAATGCCTCTCATAGCAAATGTGTACAGCGCGAGCTGAAAATGCATTTACAGCACTAAAAAACCAAACTTTTATAACAGCTAAACCAAACGTTTCCAATGTACATTTCCACCTTTATATAGTGTAGAAAGGCATCCTGAAGCCTGGAAAGTCATTAATTTGATTGTCCAGTATTTCCTTCATGAGATATTGCAACACTTAGAAAAAGTGTACAGCGCCAGCAGACAATGAATTTTCAGCACTAAAAAAACGAAACTTCATTAACAGCTAAACTAAACGTTTCCGATGTAAATTTCCACCCTTATATAGTGTAAAAAGACATCCTGAAGCCTGGGCAGTCATTAATTTGATTGTCTAATATTTCCCTTATGAGATAATGCCTCTCATAGCAAATGTGTACAGCGCGAGCTGAAAATGCATTTACAGCACTAAAAAACCAAACTTTTATAACAGCTAAACCAAACGTTTCCAATGTACATTTCCACCTTTATATAGTGTAGAAAGGCATCCTGAAGCCTGGAAAGTCATTAATTTGATTGTCCAGTATTTCCTTCATGAGATATTGCAACACTTAGAAAAAGTGTACAGCGCCAGCAGACAATGAATTTTCAGCACTAAAAAAACGAAACTTCATTAACAGCTAAACTAAACGTTTCCAATGTATATTTCCACCTATATATAGTGTAAAAAGACATCCTGAAGCCTGGGCAGTCATTAATTTGATTGTCCAATATTTCCCTTATGAGATAATGCCTCTCATAGCAAATGTGTACAGCGCGAGCTGAAAATGCATTTACAGCACTAAAAAAACAAACTTTTATAACAGCTAAACCAAACGTTTCCAATGTAAATTTCCACCTTTATATAGTGTAAAAAGACATCCTGAAGCCTGGGCAGTCATTAATTTGATTGTCCAGTATTTCCCTTATGAGATAATGCCTCACATAGCAAATGTGGACAGTGCGAGCTGAAAATTCATTTTCAGCACTAAAAAAACCAAACTTTTATAACAGCTAAACCAAACGTTTCCAATGTAAATTTCCACCTTTATATAGTGTAAAAAGACATCCTGAAGCCTGGGCAGTCATTAATTTGATTGTCCAGTATTTCCCTTATGAGATAATGCCTCACACAGCAAATGTGTACAGTGCGAGCTGAAAATGCATTTTCAGCACTAAAAAAACCAAACTTTTATAACAGCTAAACCAAACGTTTCCAATGTAAATTTCCACCTTTATATAGTGTAAAAAGACATCCTGAAGCCTGGGCAGTCATTAATTTGATTGTCCAATATTTCCCTTCTGAGATAATGCCTCTCATAGCAAATGTGTACAGCGCGAGCTGAAAATGCATTTACAGCACTAAAAAACCAAACTTTTATAACAGCTAAACCAAACGTTTCCAATGTACATTTCCACCTTTATATAGTGTAGAAAGGCATCCTGAAGCCTGGAAAGTAATTAATTTGATTGTCCAGTATTTCCTTCATGAGATATTGCAACACATAGAAAAAGTGTACAGCGCCAGCAGACAATGAATTTTCAGCACTAAAAAAACGAAACTTCATTAAGAGCTAAACTAAACGTTTCCAATGTAAATTTCCACCTTTATATAGTGTAGAAAGGCATCCTGAAGCCTGGAAAGTCATTAATTTGATTGTCCAGTATTTCCTTCATGAGATATTGCAACACTTAGAAAAAGTGTACAGCGCCAGCAGACAATGAATTTTCAGCACTAAAAAAACGAAACTTCATTAACAGCTAAACTAAACGTTTCCAATGTAAATTTCCACCCTTATATAGTGTAAAAAGACATCCTGAAGCCTGGGCAGTCATTAATTTGATTGTCCAATATTTCCCTTATGAGATAATGCTTCTCATAGCAAATGTGTACAGCGCGAGCTGAAAATGCATTTACAGCACTAAAAAACCAAACTTTTATAACAGCTAAACCAAACGTTTCCAATGTAAATTTCCACCTTTATATAGTGTAGAAAGGCATCCTGAAGCCTGGAAAGTCATTAATTTGATTGTCCAGTATTTCCTTCATGAGATATTGCAACACTTAGAAAAAGTGTACAGCGCCAGCAGACAATGAATTTTCAGCACTAAAAAAACGAAACTTCATTAACAGCTAAACCAAACGTTTCCAATGTAAATTTCCACATTTATAGAGTGTAAAAAGGCATCCTGAAGCCTGGGAAGTCATTAATTTGATTGTCCAGTATTTCCCTTATGAGATAATGCCTCACATAGCAAATGTGTACAGCGCGAGCTGAAAATGCATTTTCAGCACTAAAAAAACCAAACTTTTATAACAGCTAAACCAAACGTTTCCAATGTAAATTTCCACCTTTATATAGTGTAAAAAGACATCCTGAAGCCTGGGCAGTCATAAATTTGATTGTCCAATATTTCCCTTATGAGATAATGCCTCTCATAGCAAATGTGTACAGCGCGAGCTGAAAATGCATTTACAGCACTAAAAAACCAAACTTTTATAACAGCTAAACCAAACGTTTCCAATATAAATTTCCACCTTTATATAGTGTAGAAAGGCATCCTGAAGCCTGGAAAGTCATTAATTTGATTGTCCAGTATTTCCTTCATGAGATTTTGCAACACTTACAAAAAGTGTACAGCGCCAGCAGACAATGAATTTTCAGCATTAAAAAAACGAAACTTCATTAACAGCTAAACCAAACGTTTCCAATGTAAATTTCCACATTTATAGAGTGTAAAAAGGCATCCTGAAGCCTGGGAAGTCATTAATTTGATTGTCCAGTATTTCCCTTATGAGATAATGCCTCACATAGCAAATGTGTACAGTGCGAGCTGAAAATGCATTTTCAGCACTAAAAAAACCAAACTTTTATAACAGCTAAACCAAACGTTTCCAATGTAAATTTCCACCTTTATATAGTGTAAAAAGACATCCTGAAGCCTGGGCAGTCATTAATTTGATTGTCCAATATTTCCCTTCTGAGATAATGCCTCTCATAGCAAATGTGTACAGCGCGAGCTGAAAATGCATTTACAGCACTAAAAAACCAAACTTTTATAACAGCTAAACCAAACGTTTCCAATGTACATTTCCACCTTTATATAGTGTAGAAAGGCATCCTGAAGCCTGGAAAGTAATTAATTTGATTGTCCAGTATTTCCTTCATGAGATATTGCAACACATAGAAAAAGTGTACAGCGCCAGCAGACAATGAATTTTCAGCACTAAAAAAACGAAACTTCATTAACAGCTAAACTAAACGTTTCCAATGTAAATTTCCACCTTTATATAGTGTAGAAAGGCATCCTGAAGCCTGGAAAGTCATTAATTTGATTGTCCAGTATTTCCTTCATGAGATATTGCAACACTTAGAAAAAGTGTACAGCGCCAGCAGACAATGAATTTTCAGCACTAAAAAAACGAAACTTCATTAACAGCTAAACTAAACGTTTCCAATGTAAATTTCCACCCTTATATAGTGTAAAAAGACATCCTGAAGCCTGGGCAGTCATTAATTTGATTGTCCAATATTTCCCTTATGAGATAATGCTTCTCATAGCAAATGTGTACAGCGCGACCTGAAAATGCATTTACAGCACTAAAAAAACAAACTTTTATAACAGCTAAACCAAACGTTTCCAATGTAAATTTCCACCTTTATATAGTGTAGAAAGGCATCCTGAAGCCTGGAAAGTCATTAATTTGATTGTCCAGTATTTCCTTCATGAGATATTGCAACACTTAGAAAAAGTGTACAGCGCCAGCAGACAATGAATTTTCAGCACTAAAAAAACGAAACCATTAACAGCAAAACCAAACGTTTCCAATGTAAATTTCCACATTTATAGAGTGTAAAAAGGCATCCTGAAGCCTGGGAAGTCATTAATTTGATTGTCCAGTATTTCCCTTATGAGATAATGCCTCACATAGCAAATGTGTACAGTGCGAGCTGAAAATGCATTTTCAGCACTAAAAAACCAAACTTTTATAACAGCTAAACCAAACGTTTCCAATGTAAATTTCCACCTTTATATAGTGTAAAAAGACATCCTGAAGCCTGGGCAGTCATTAATTTGATTGTCCAGTATTTCCCTTATGAGATAATGCCTCACACAGCAAATGTGTACAGTGCGAGCTGAAAATGCATTTTCAGCACTAAAAAAACCAAACTTTTATAACAGCTAAACCAAACGTTTCCAATGTAAATTTCCACCTTTATATAGTGTAAAAAGACATCCTGAAGCCTGGGCAGTCATTAATTTGATTGTCCAATATTTCCCTTCTGAGATAATGCCTCTCATAGCAAATGTGTACACGCGAGCTGAAAATGCATTTACAGCACTAAAAAACCAAACTTTTATAACAGCTAAACCAAACGTTTCCAATGTACATTTCCACCTTTATATAGTGTAGAAAGGCATCCTGAAGCCTGGAAAGTCATTAATTTGATTGTCCAGTATTTCCTTCATGAGATATTGCAACACTTAGAAAAAGTGTACAGCGCCAGCAGACAATGAATTTTCAGCACTAAAAAAACGAAACTTCATTAACAGCTAAACCAAACGTTTCCAATGTAAATTTCCACATTTATAGAGTGTAAAAAGGCATCCTGAAGCCTGGGAAGTCATTAATTTGATTGTCCAGTATTTCCCTTATGAGATAATGCCTCACATAGCAAATGTGTACAGTGCGAGCTGAAAATGCATTTTCAGCACTAAAAAACCAAACTTTTATAACAGCTAAACCAAACGTTTCCAATGTAAATTTCCACCTTTATATAGTGTAAAAAGACATCCTGAAGCCTGGGCAGTCATTAATTTGATTGTCCAGTATTTCCCTTATGAGATAATGCCTCACACAGCAAATGTGTACAGTGCGAGCTGAAAATGCATTTTCAGCACTAAAAAAACCAAACTTTTATAACAGCTAAACCAAACGTTTCCAATGTAAATTTCCACCTTTATATAGTGTAAAAAGACATCCTGAAGCCTGGGCAGTCATTAATTTGATTGTCCAATATTTCCCTTCTGAGATAATGCCTCTCATAGCAAATGTGTACAGCGCGAGCTGAAAATGCATTTACAAGCACTAAAAAACCAAACTTTTATAACAGCTAAACCAAACGTTTCCAATGTACATTTCCACCTTTATATAGTGTAGAAAGGCATCCTGAAGCCTGGAAAGTCATTAATTTGATTGTCCAGTATTTCCTTCATGAGATATTGCAACACTTAGAAAAAGTGTACAGCGCCAGCAGACAATGAATTTTCAGCACTAAAAAAACGAAACTTCATTAACAGCTAAACTAAACGTTTCCAATGTAAATTTCCACCCTTATATAGTGTAAAAAGACATCGTGAAGCCTGGGCAGTCATTAATTTGATTGTCCAATATTTCCCTTATGAGATAATGCCTCTCATAGCAAATGTGTACAGCGCGAGCTGAAAATGCATTTACAGCACTAAAAAACCAAACTTTTATAACAGCTAAACCAAACGTTTCCAATGTAAATTTCCACCTTTATATAGTGTAGAAAGGCATCCTGAAGCCTGGAAAGTCATTAATTTGATTGTCCAGTATTTCCTTCATGAGATATTGCAACACTTAGAAAAAGTGTACAGCGCCAGCAGACAATGAATTTTCAGCACTAAAAAAACGAAACTTCATTAACAGCTAAACCAAACGTTTCCAATGTAAATTTCCACATTTATAGAGTGTAAAAAGGCATCCTGAAGCCTGGGAAGTCATTAATTTGATTGTCCAGTATTTCCCTTATGAGATAATGCCTCACATAGCAAATGTGTACAGTGCGAGCTGAAAATGCATTTTCAGCACTAAGAAACCAAACTTTTATAACAGCTAAACCAAACGTTTCCAATGTAAATTTCCACCTTTATATAGTGTAAAAAGACATCCTGAAGCCTGGGCAGTCATTAATTTGATTGTCCAGTATTTCCCTTATGAGATAATGCCTCACACAGCAAATGTGTACAGTGCGAGCTGAAAATGCATTTTCAGCACTAAAAAAACCAAACTTTTATAACAGCTAAACCAAACGTTTCCAATGTAAATTTCCACCTTTATATAGTGTAAAAAGACATCCTGAAGCCTGGGCAGTCATTAATTTGATTGTCCAGTATTTCCCTTATGAGATAATGCCTCACACAGCAAATGTGTACAGTGCGAGCTGAAAATGCATTTTCAGCACTAAAAAAACCAAACTTTTATAACAGCTAAACCAAACGTTTCCAATGTAAATTTCCACCTTTATATAGTGTAAAAAGACATCCTGAAGCCTGGGCAGTCATTAATTTGATTGTCCAATATTTCCCTTCTGAGATAATGCCTCTCATAGCAAATGTGTACAGCGCGAGCTGAAAATGCATTTACAGCACTAAAAAACCAAACTTTTATAACAGCTAAACCAAACGTTTCCAATGTACATTTCCACCTTTATATAGTGTAGAAGGCATCCTGAAGCCTGGAAAGTCATTAATTTGATTGTCCAGTATTTCCTTCATGAGATATTGCAACACTTAGAAAAAGTGTACAGCGCCAGCAGACAATGAATTTTCAGCACTAAAAAAACGAAACTTAATTAACAGCTAAACTAAACGTTTCCAATGTAAATTTCCACCCTTATATAGTGTAAAAAGACATCCTGAAGCCTGGGCAGTCATTAATTTGATTGTCCAATATTTCCCTTATGAGATAATGCCTCTCATAGCAAATGTGTACAGCGCGAGCTGAAAATGCATTTTCAGCACTAAAAAACCAAACTTTTATAACAGCTAAACCAAACGTTTCCAATGTAAATTTCCACCTTTATATAGTGTAGAAAGGCATCTTGAAGCCTGGAAAGTCATTAATTTTATTGTCCAGTATTTCCTTCATGAGATATTGCAACACTTAGAAAAAGTGTACAGCGCCAGCAGACAATGAATTTTCAGCACTAAAAAAACGAAACTTCATTAACAGCTAAACCAAACGTTTCCAATGTAAATTTCCACATTTATAGAGTGTAAAAAGGCATCCTGAAGCCTGGGAAGTCATTAATTTGATTGTCCAGTATTTCCCTTATGAGATAATGCCTCACATAGCAAATGTGTACAGTGCGAGCTGAAAATGCATTTTCAGCACTAAAAAACCAAACTTTTATAACAGCTAAACCAAACGTTTCCAATGTAAATTTCCACCTTTATATAGTGTAAAAAGACATCCTGAAACCTGGGCAGTCATTAATTTGATTGTCCAGTATTTCCCTTATGAGATAATGCCTCACATAGCAAATGTGTACAGTGCGAGCTGAAAATGCATTTTCAGCACTAAAAAAACCAAACTTTTATAACAGCTAAACCAAACGTTTCCAATGTAAATTTCCACCTTTATATAGTGTAAAAAGACATCCTGAAGCCTGGGCAGTCATTAATTTGATTGTCCAATATTTCCCTTCTGAGATAATGCCTCTCATAGCAAATGTGTACAGCGCGAGCTGAAAATGCATTTACAGCACTAAAAAACCAAACTTTTATAACAGCTAAACCAAACGTTTCCAATGTACATTTCCACCTTTATATAGTGTAGAAAGGCATCCTGAAGCCTGGAAAGTCAATAATTTGATTGTCCAGTATTTCCTTCATGAGATATTGCAACACTTAGAAAAAGTGTACAGCGCCAGCAGACAATGAATTTTCAGCACTAAAAAAACGAAACTTCATTAACAGCTAAACCAAACGTTTCCAATGTAAATTTCCACCTTTATATAGTGTAAAAAGACATCCTGAAGCCTGGGCAGTCATTAATTTGATTGTCCAGTATTTCCCTTATGAGATAATGCCTCACATAGCAAATGTGTATAGTGCGAGCTGAAAATGCATTTTCAGCACTAAAAAACCAAACTTTTATAACAGCTAAACCAAACGTTTCCAATGTAAATTTCCACCTTTATATAGTGTAAAAAGACATCCTGAAGCCTGGGCAGTCATTAATTTGATTGTCCAATATTTCCCTTATGAGATAATGCCTCTCATAGCAAATGTGTACAGCGCGAGCTGAAAATGCATTTACAGCACTAAAAAAACAAACTTTTATAACAGCTAAACTAAACGTTTCCAATGTAAATTTCCACCTTTATATAGTGTAGAAAGGCATCCTGAAGCCTGGAAAGTCATTAATTTGATTGTCCAGTATTTCCTTCATGAGATATTGCAACACTTAGAAAAAGTGTACAGCGCCAGCAGACAATGAATTTTCAGCACTAAAAAAACGAAACTTCATTAACAGCTAAACTAAACGTTTCCAATGTAAATTTCCACCTTTATATAGTGTAAAAATGAAGCCTGGGCAGCCATTAATTTGATTGTCCAATATTTCCCTTATGAGATAATGCCTCTCATAGCAAATGTGTACAGCGCGAGCTGAAAATGCATTTACAGCACTAAAAAACCAAACTTTTATAACAGCTAAACCAAACGTTTCCAATGTAAATTTCCACCTTTATATAGTGTAAAAAGACATCCTGAAGCCTGGGCAGTCATTAATTTGATTGTCCAATATTTCCCTTATGAGATAATGCCTCTCATAGCAAATGTGTACAGCGCGAGCTGAAAATGCATTTACAGCACTAAAAAACCAAACTTTTATAACAGCTAAACCAAACGTTTCCAATGTAAATTTCCACCTTTATATAGTGTAGAAAGGCATCCTGAAGCCAGGAAAGTCATTAATTTGATTGTCCAGTATTTCCTTCATGAGATATTGCAACACTTAGAAAAAGTGTACAGCGCCAGCAGACAATGAATTTTCAGCACTAAAAAAACGAAACTTCATTAACAGCTAAACCAAACGTTTCCAATGTAAATTTCCACATTTATAGAGTGTAAAAAGGCATCCTGAAGCCTGGGAAGTCATTAATTTGATTGTCCAGTATTTCCCTTATGAGATAATGCCTCACATAGCAAATGTGTACAGTGCGATCTGAAAATGCATTTTCAGCACTAAAAAAACAAACTTTTATAACAGCTAAACCAAACGTTTCCAATGTAAATTTCCACCTTTATATAGTGTAAAAAGACATCCTGAAGCCTGGGCAGTCATTAATTTGATTGTCCAGTATTTCCCTTATGAGATAATGCCTCACATAGCAAATGTGTACAGCGCGAGCTGAAAATGCATTTACAGCACTAAAAAACCAAACTTTTATAACAGCTAAACCAAACGTTTCCAATGTAAATTTCCACCTTTATATAGTGTAAAAAGACATCCTGAAGCCTGGGCAGTCATTAATTTGATTGTCCAATATTTCCCTTATGAGATAATGCCTCTCATAGCAAATGTGTACAGCGCGAGCTGAAAATGCATTTACAGCACTAAAAAAACAAACTTTTATAACAGCTAAACCAAACGTTTCAAATGTAAATTTCCACCTTTATATAGTGTAGAAAGGCATCCTGAAGCCTGGAAAGTCATTAATTTGATTGTCCAGTATTTCCTTCATGAGATATTGCAACACTTAGAAAAAGTGTACAGCGCCAGCAGACAATGAATTTTCAGCACTAAAAAAACGAAACTTCATTAACAGCTAAACTAAACGTTTCCAATGTATATTTCCACCTTTATATAGTGTAAAAAGACATCCTGAAGCCTGGGCAGTCATTAATTTGATTGTCCAATATTTCCCTTATGAGATAATGCCTCTCATAGCAAATGTGTACAGCGCGAGCTGAAAATGCATTTACAGCACTAAAAAACCAAACTTTTATAACAGCTAAACCAAACGTTTCAAATGTAAATTTCCACCTTTATATAGTGTAGAAAGGCATCCTGAAGCCTGGAAAGTCATTAATTTGATTGTCCAGTATTTCCTTCATGAGATATTGCAACACTTAGAAAAAGTGTACAGCGCCAGCAGACAATGAATTTTCAGCACTAAAAAAACGAAACTTCATTAACAGCTAAACCAAACGTTTCCAATGTAAATTTCCACATTTGTAGAGTGTAAAAAGGCATCCTGAAGCCTGGGAAGTCATTAATTTGATTGTCCAGTATTTCCCTTATGAGATAATGCCTCACATAGCAAATGTGTACAGTGCGAGCTGAAAATGCATTTTCAGCACTAAAAAAACAAACTTTTATAACAGCTAAACCAAACGTTTCCAATGTAAATTTCCACCTTTATATAGTGTAAAAAGACATCCTGAAGCCTGGGCAGTCATTAATTTGATTGTCCAGTATTTCCCTTATGAGATAATGCCTCACATAGCAAATGTGGACAGTGCGAGCTGAAAATGCATTTTCAGCACTAAAAAAACCAAACTTTTATAACAGCTAAACCAAACGTTTCCAATGTAAATTTCCACCTTTATATAGTGTAAAAAGACATCCTGAAGCCTGGGCAGTCATTAATTTGATTGTCCAATATTTCCCTTATGAGATAATGCCTCTCATAGCAAATGTGTACAGCGCGAGCTGAAAATGCATTTACAGCACTAAAAAACCAAACTTTTATAACAGCTAAACCAAACGATTAGAAGGTACATTTCCACCTTTATATAGTGTAGAAAGGCATCCTGAAGCCTGGAAAGTCATTAATTTGATTGTCCAGTATTTCCTTCATGAGATATTGCAACACTTAGAAAAAGTGTACAGCGCCAGCAGACAATGAATTTTCAGCACTAAAAAAACGAAACTTCATTAACAGCTAAACTAAACGTTTCCAATGTAAATTTCCACCCTTATATAGTGTAAAAAGACATCCTGAAGCCTGGGCAGTCATTAATTTGATTGTCCAATATTTCCCTTATGAGATAATGCCTCTCATAGCAAATGTGTACAGCGCGAGCTGAAAATGCATTTACAGCACTAAAAAACCAAACTTTTATAACAGCTAAACCAAACGTTTCAAATGTAAATTTCCACCTTTATATAGTGTAGAAAGGCATCCTGAAGCCTGGAAAGTCATTAATTTGATTGTCCAGTATTTCCTTCATGAGATATTGCAACACTTAGAAAAAGTGTACAGCGCCAGCAGACAATGAATTTTCAGCACTAAAAAAACGAAACTTCATTAACAGCTAAACCAAACGTTTCCAATGTAAATTTCCACATTTGTAGAGTGTAAAAAGGCATCCTGAAGCCTGGGAAGTCATTAATTTGATTGTCCAGTATTTCCCTTATGAGATAATGCCTCACATAGCAAATGTGTACAGTGCGAGCTGAAAATGCATTTTCAGCACTAAAAAAACAAACTTTTATAACAGCTAAACCAAACGTTTCCAATGTAAATTTCCACCTTTATATAGTGTAAAAAGACATCCTGAAGCCTGGGCAGTCATTAATTTGATTGTCCAGTATTTCCCTTATGAGATAATGCCTCACATAGCAAATGTGGACAGTGCGAGCTGAAAATGCATTTTCAGCACTAAAAAAACCAAACTTTTATAACAGCTAAACCAAACGTTTCCAATGTAAATTTCCACCTTTATATAGTGTAAAAAGACATCCTGAAGCCTGGGCAGTCATTAATTTGATTGTCCAATATTTCCCTTATGAGATAATGCCTCTCATAGCAAATGTGTACAGCGCGAGCTGAAAATGCATTTACAGCACTAAAAAACCAAACTTTTATAACAGCTAAACCAAACGATTAGAAGGTACATTTCCACCTTTATATAGTGTAGAAAGGCATCCTGAAGCCTGGAAAGTCATTAATTTGATTGTCCAGTATTTCCTTCATGAGATATTGCAACACTTAGAAAAAGTGTACAGCGCCAGCAGACAATGAATTTTCAGCACTAAAAAAACGAAACTTCATTAACAGCTAAACTAAACGTTTCCAATGTAAATTTCCACCCTTATATAGTGTAAAAAGACATCCTGAAGCCTGGGCAGTCATTAATTTGATTGTCCAATATTTCCCTTATGAGATAATGCCTCTCATAGCAAATGTGTACAGCGCGAGCTGAAAATGCATTTACAGCACTAAAAAACCAAACTTTTATAACAGCTAAACCAAACGTTTCCAATGTAAATTTCCACCTTTATATAGTGTAGAAAGGCGTCCTGAAGCCTGGAAAGTCATTAATTTGATTGTCCAGTATTTCCTTCATGAGATATTGCAACACTTAGAAAAAGTGTACAGCGCCAGCAGACAATGAATTTTCAGCACTAAAAAAACGAAACTTCATTAACAGCTAAACCAAACGTTTCCAATGTAAATTTCCACATTTATAGAGTGTAAAAAGGCATCCTGAAGCCTGGGAAGTCATTAATTTGATTGTCCAGTATTTCCCTTATGAGATAATGCCTCACATAGCAAATGTGTACAGTGCGAGCTGAAAATGCATTTACAGCACTAAAAAAACAAACTATTTATAACAGCTAAACCAAACGTTTCCAATGTAAATTTCCACCTTTATATAGTGTAGAAAGGCATCTGAAGCCTGGAAAGTCATTAATTTGATTGTCCAGTATTTCCTTCATGAGATATTGCAACACTTAGAAAAAGTGTACAGCGCCAGCAGACAATGAATTTTCAGCACTAAAAAAACGAAACTTCATTAACAGCTAAACTAAACGTTTCCAATGTAAATTTCCACCTTTATATAGTGTAAAAAGACATCCTGAAGCCTGGGCAGCCATTAATTTGATTGTCCAATGTTTCCCTTATGAGATAATGCCTCTCATAGCAAATGTGTACAGCGCGAGCTGAAAATGCATTTACAGCACTAAAAAAACAAACTTTTATAACAGCTAAACCAAACGTTTCCAATGTAAATTTCCACCTTTATATAGTGTAAAAAGACATCCTGAAGCCTGGGCAGTCATTAATTTGATTGTCCAATATTTCCCTTATGAGATAATGCCTCTCATAGCAAATGTGTACAGCGCGAGCTGAAAATGCATTTACAGCACTAAAAAACCAAACTTTTATAACAGCTAAACCAAACGTTTCCAATGTAAATTTCCACCTTTATATAGTGTAGAAAGGCATCCTGAAGCCTGGAAAGTCATTAATTTGATTGTCCAGTATTTCCTTCATGAGATATTGCAACACTTAGAAAAAGTGTACAGCGCCAGCAGACAATGAATTTTCAGCACTAAAAAAAACGAAACTTCATTAACAGCTAAACCAAACGTTTCCAATGTAAATTTCCACCTTTATATAGTGTAGAAAGGCATCCTGAAGGCTGGAAAGTCATTAATTTTATTGTCCAGTATTTCCTTCATGAGATATTGCAACACTTAGAAAAAGTGTACAGCGCCAGCAGACAATGAATTTTCAGCACTAAAAAAACGAAACTTCATTAACAGCTAAACCAAACGTTTCCAATGTAAATTTCCACATTTATAGAGTGTAAAACGGCATCCTGAAGCCTGGGAAGTCATTAATTTGATTGTCCAGTATTTCCCTTATGAGATAATGCCTCACATAGCAAATGTGTACAGTGCGAGCTGAAAATGCATTTTCAGCACTAAAAAACCAAACTTTTATAACAGCTAAACCAAACGTTTCCAATGTAAATTTCCACCTTTATATAGTGTAAAAAGACATCCTGAAGCCTGGGCAGTCATTAATTTGATTGTCCAATATTTCCCTTATGAGATAATGCCTCTCATAGCAAATGTGTACAGCGCGAGCTGAAAATGCATTTACAGCACTAAAAAACCAAACTTTTAAAACAGCTAAACCAAACGTTTCAAATGTAAATTTCCGCCTTTATATAGTGTAAAAAGACATCCTGAAGCCTGGGCAGTCATTAATTTGATTGTCCAGTATTTCCCTTATGAGATAATGCCTCACATAGCAAATGTGGACAGTGCGAGCTGAAAATGCATTTTCAGCACTAAAAAAACCAAACTTTTATAACAGCTAAACCAAACGTTTCCAATGTAAATTTCCACCTTTATATAGTGTAAAAAGACATCCTGAAGCCTGGGCAGTCATTAATTTGATTGTCCAATATTTCCCTTATGAGATAATGCCTCTCATAGCAAATGTGTACAGCGCGAGCTGAAAATGCATTTACAGCACTAAAAAACCAAACTTTTATAACAGCTAAACCAAACGTTTCCAATGTAAATTTCCACCTTTATATAGTGTAAAAAGACATCCTGAAGCCTGGGCAGTCATTAATTTGATTGTCCAATATTTCCCTTATGAGATAATGCCTCTCATAGCAAATGTGTACAGCGCGAGCTGAAAATGCATTTACAGCACTAAAAAACCAAACTTTTATAACAGCTAAACCAAACGTTTCAAATGTAAATTTTCACCTTTATATAGTGTAAAAAGACATCCTGAAGCCTGGGCAGTCATTAATTTGATTGTCCAGTATTTCCCTTATGAGATAATGCCTCACGTAGCAAATGTGGACAGTGCGAGCTGAAAATGCATTTTCAGCACTAAAAAAACCAAACTTTTATAACAGCTAAACCAAACGTTTCCAATGTAAATTTCCACCTTTATATAGTGTAAAAAGACATCCTGAAGCCTGGGCAGTCATTAATTTGATTGTCCAATATTTCCCTTATGAGATAATGCCTCTCATAGCAAATGTGTACAGCGCGAGCTGAAAATGCATTTACAGCACTAAAAAACCAAACTTTTATAACAGCTAAACCAAACGTTTCCAATGTACATTTCCACCTTTATATAGTGTAGAAAGGCATCCTGAAGCCTGGAAAGTCATTAATTTGATTGTCCAGTATTTCCTTCATGAGATATTGCAACACTTAGAAAAAGTGTATAGCGCCAGCAGACAATGAATTTTCAGCACTAAAAAAACGAAACTTCATTAACAGCTAAAGCAAACGTTTCCAATGTAAATTTCCACATTTATAGAGTGTAAAAAGGCATCCTGAAGCCTGGGAAGTCATTAATTTGATTGTCCAGTATTTCCCTTATGAGATAATGCCTCACATAGCAAATGTGTACAGTGCGAGCTGAAAATGCATTTACAGCACTAAAAAAACAAACTATTTATAACAGCTAAACCAAACGTTTCCAATGTACATTTCCACCTTTATATAGTGTAGAAAGGCATCCTGAAGCCTGGAAAGTCAATAATTTGATTGTCCAGTATTTCCTTCATGAGATATTGCAACACTTAGAAAAAGTGTACAGCGCCAGCAGACAATGAATTTTCAGCACTAAAAAAACGAAACTTCATTAACAGCTAAACCAAACGTTTCCAATGTAAATTTCCACCTTTATATAGTGTAAAAAGACATCCTGAAGCCTGGGCAGTCATTAATTTGATTGTCCAGTATTTCCCTTATGAGATAATGCCTCACATAGCAAATGTGTACAGTGCGAGC
Source organism: Idiotropiscis lumnitzeri (assembly GCF_059441095.1). NCBI lineage: Eukaryota > Metazoa > Chordata > Actinopteri > Syngnathiformes > Syngnathidae > Idiotropiscis > Idiotropiscis lumnitzeri. The sequence goes on from NW_028283569.1 coordinate 910,731, forward strand.
TGAAAATGCATTTTCAGCACTAAAAAACCAAACTTTTATAACGGCTAAACCAAACGTTTCCAATGTAAATTTCCACCTTTATATAGTGTAAAAAGACATCCTGAAGCCTGGGCAGTCATTAATTTGATTGTCCAATATTTCCCTTATGAGATAATGCCTCTCATAGCAAATGTGTACAGCGCGAGCTGAAAATGCATTTACAGCACTAAAAAAACAAACTTTTTTAACAGCTAAACTAAACGTTTCCAATGTAAATTTCCACCTTTATATAGTGTAGAAAGGCATCCTGAAGCCTGGAAAGTCATTAATTTGATTGTCCAGTATTTCCTTCATGAGATATTGCAACACTTAGAAAAAGTGTACAGCGCCAGCAGACAATGAATTTTCAGCACTAAAAAAACGAAACTTCATTAACAGCTAAACTAAACGTTTCCAATGTAAATTTCCACCTTTATATAGTGTAAAAATGAAGCCTGGGCAGCCATTAATTTGATTGTCCAATATTTCCCTTATGAGATAATGCCTCTCATAGCAAATGTGTACAGCGCGAGCTGAAAATGCATTTACAGCACTAAAAAACCAAACTTTTATAACAGCTAAACCAAACGTTTCCAATGTAAATTTCCACCTTTATATAGTGTAAAAAGACATCCTGAAGCCTGGGCAGTCATTAATTTGATTGTCCAATATTTCCCTTATGAGATAATGCCTCTCATAGCAAATGTGTACAGCGCGAGCTGAAAATGCATTTACAGCACTAAAAAACCAAACTTTTATAACAGCTAAACCAAACGTTTCCAATGTAAATTTCCACCTTTATATAGTGTAGAAAGGCATCCTGAAGCCAGGAAAGTCATTAATTTGATTGTCCAGTATTTCCTTCATGAGATATTGCAACACTTAGAAAAAGTGTACAGCGCCAGCAGACAATGAATTTTCAGCACTAAAAAAACGAAACTTCATTAACAGCTAAACCAAACGTTTCCAATGTAAATTTCCACATTTATAGAGTGTAAAAAGGCATCCTGAAGCCTGGGAAGTCATTAATTTGATTGTCCAGTATTTCCCTTATGAGATAATGCCTCACATAGCAAATGTGTACAGTGCGATCTGAAAATGCATTTTCAGCACTAAAAAAACAAACTTTTATAACAGCTAAACCAAACGTTTCCAATGTAAATTTCCACCTTTATATAGTGTAAAAAGACATCCTGAAGCCTGGGCAGTCATTAATTTGATTGTCCAGTATTTCCCTTATGAGATAATGCCTCACATAGCAAATGTGTACAGCGCGAGCTGAAAATGCATTTACAGCACTAAAAAACCAAACTTTTATAACAGCTAAACCAAACGTTTCCAATGTAAATTTCCACCTTTATATAGTGTAAAAAGACATCCTGAAGCCTGGGCAGTCATTAATTTGATTGTCCAATATTTCCCTTATGAGATAATGCCTCTCATAGCAAATGTGTACAGCGCGAGCTGAAAATGCATTTACAGCACTAAAAAAACAAACTTTTATAACAGCTAAACCAAACGTTTCAAATGTAAATTTCCACCTTTATATAGTGTAGAAAGGCATCCTGAAGCCTGGAAAGTCATTAATTTGATTGTCCAGTATTTCCTTCATGAGATATTGCAACACTTAGAAAAAGTGTACAGCGCCAGCAGACAATGAATTTTCAGCACTAAAAAAACGAAACTTCATTAACAGCTAAACTAAACGTTTCCAATGTATATTTCCACCTTTATATAGTGTAAAAAGACATCCTGAAGCCTGGGCAGTCATTAATTTGATTGTCCAATATTTCCCTTATGAGATAATGCCTCTCATAGCAAATGTGTACAGCGCGAGCTGAAAATGCATTTACAGCACTAAAAAACCAAACTTTTATAACAGCTAAACCAAACGTTTCAAATGTAAATTTCCACCTTTATATAGTGTAGAAAGGCATCCTGAAGCCTGGAAAGTCATTAATTTGATTGTCCAGTATTTCCTTCATGAGATATTGCAACACTTAGAAAAAGTGTACAGCGCCAGCAGACAATGAATTTTCAGCACTAAAAAAACGAAACTTCATTAACAGCTAAACCAAACGTTTCCAATGTAAATTTCCACATTTGTAGAGTGTAAAAAGGCATCCTGAAGCCTGGGAAGTCATTAATTTGATTGTCCAGTATTTCCCTTATGAGATAATGCCTCACATAGCAAATGTGTACAGTGCGAGCTGAAAATGCATTTTCAGCACTAAAAAAACAAACTTTTATAACAGCTAAACCAAACGTTTCCAATGTAAATTTCCACCTTTATATAGTGTAAAAAGACATCCTGAAGCCTGGGCAGTCATTAATTTGATTGTCCAGTATTTCCCTTATGAGATAATGCCTCACATAGCAAATGTGGACAGTGCGAGCTGAAAATGCATTTTCAGCACTAAAAAAACCAAACTTTTATAACAGCTAAACCAAACGTTTCCAATGTAAATTTCCACCTTTATATAGTGTAAAAAGACATCCTGAAGCCTGGGCAGTCATTAATTTGATTTTCCAATATTTCCCTTATGAGATAATGCCTCTCATAGCAAATGTGTACAGCGCGAGCTGAAAATGCATTTACAGCACTAAAAAACCAAACTTTTATAACAGCTAAACCAAACGATTAGAAGGTACATTTCCACCTTTATATAGTGTAGAAAGGCATCCTGAAGCCTGGAAAGTCATTAATTTGATTGTCCAGTATTTCCTTCATGAGATATTGCAACACTTAGAAAAAGTGTACAGCGCCAGCAGACAATGAATTTTCAGCACTAAAAAAACGAAACTTCATTAACAGCTAAACTAAACGTTTCCAATGTAAATTTCCACCCTTATATAGTGTAAAAAGACATCCTGAAGCCTGGGCAGTCATTAATTTGATTGTCCAATATTTCCCTTATGAGATAATGCCTCTCATAGCAAATGTGTACAGCGCGAGCTGAAAATGCATTTACAGCACTAAAAAACCAAACTTTTATAACAGCTAAACCAAACGTTTCCAATGTAAATTTCCACCTTTATATAGTGTAGAAAGGCGTCCTGAAGCCTGGAAAGTCATTAATTTGATTGTCCAGTATTTCCTTCATGAGATATTGCAACACTTAGAAAAAGTGTACAGCGCCAGCAGACAATGAATTTTCAGCACTAAAAAAACGAAACTTCATTAACAGCTAAACCAAACGTTTCCAATGTAAATTTCCACATTTATAGAGTGTAAAAAGGCATCCTGAAGCCTGGGAAGTCATTAATTTGATTGTCCAGTATTTCCCTTATGAGATAATGCCTCACATAGCAAATGTGTACAGTGCGAGCTGAAAATGCATTTACAGCACTAAAAAAACAAACTATTTATAACAGCTAAACCAAACGTTTCCAATGTAAATTTCCACCTTTATATAGTGTAGAAAGGCATCTGAAGCCTGGAAAGTCATTAATTTGATTGTCCAGTATTTCCTTCATGAGATATTGCAACACTTAGAAAAAGTGTACAGCGCCAGCAGACAATGAATTTTCAGCACTAAAAAAACGAAACTTCATTAACAGCTAAACTAAACGTTTCCAATGTAAATTCCCACCTTTATATAGTGTAAAAAGACATCCTGAAGCCTGGGCAGCCATTAATTTGATTGTCCAATGTTTCCCTTATGAGATAATGCCTCTCATAGCAAATGTGTACAGCGCGAGCTGAAAATGCATTTACAGCACTAAAAAAACAAACTTTTATAACAGCTAAACCAAACGTTTCCAATGTAAATTTCCACCTTTATATAGTGTAAAAAGACATCCTGAAGCCTGGGCAGTCATTAATTTGATTGTCCAATATTTCCCTTATGAGATAATGCCTCTCATAGCAAATGTGTACAGCGCGAGCTGAAAATGCATTTACAGCACTAAAAAACCAAACTTTTATAACAGCTAAACCAAACGTTTCCAATGTAAATTTCCACCTTTATATAGTGTAGAAAGGCATCCTGAAGCCTGGAAAGTCATTAATTTGATTGTCCAGTATTTCCTTCATGAGATATTGCAACACTTAGAAAAAGTGTACAGCGCCAGCAGACAATGAATTTTCAGCACTAAAAAAAACGAAACTTCATTAACAGCTAAACCAAACGTTTCCAATGTAAATTTCCACCTTTATATAGTGTAGAAAGGCACCCTGAAGCCTGGAAAGTCATTAATTTTATTGTCCAGTATTTCCTTCATGAGATATTGCAACACTTAGAAAAAGTGTACAGCGCCAGCAGACAATGAATTTTCAGCACTAAAAAAACGAAACTTCATTAACAGCTAAACCAAACGTTTCCAATGTAAATTTCCACATTTATAGAGTGTAAAAAGGCATCCTGAAGCCTGGGAAGTCATTAATTTGATTGTCCAGTATTTCCCTTATGAGATAATGCCTCACATAGCAAATGTGTACAGTGCGAGCTGAAAATGCATTTTCAGCACTAAAAAACCAAACTTTTATAACAGCTAAACCAAACGTTTCCAATGTAAATTTCCACCTTTATATAGTGTAAAAAGACATCCTGAAGCCTGGGCAGTCATTAATTTGATTGTCCAATATTTCCCTTATGAGATAATGCCTCTCATAGAAAATGTGTACAGCGCGAGCTGAAAATGCATTTACAGCACTAAAAAACCAAACTTTTAAAACAGCTAAACCAAACGTTTCAAATGTAAATTTCCGCCTTTATATAGTGTAAAAAGACATCCTGAAGCCTGGGCAGTCATTAATTTGATTGTCCAGTATTTCCCTTATGAGATAATGCCTCACATAGCAAATGTGGACAGTGCGAGCTGAAAATGCATTTTCAGCACTAAAAAAACCAAACTTTTATAACAGCTAAACCAAACGTTTCCAATGTAAATTTCCACCTTTATATAGTGTAAAAAGACATCCTGAAGCCTGGGCAGTCATTAATTTGATTGTCCAATATTTCCCTTATGAGATAATGCCTCTCATAGCAAATGTGTACAGCGCGAGCTGAAAATGCATTTACAGCACTAAAAAACCAAACTTTTATAACAGCTAAACCAAACGTTTCCAATGTAAATTTCCACCTTTATATAGTGTAAAAAGACATCCTGAAGCCTGGGCAGTCATTAATTTGATTGTCCAATATTTCCCTTATGAGATAATGCCTCTCATAGCAAATGTGTACAGCGCGAGCTGAAAATGCATTTACAGCACTAAAAAACCAAACTTTTATAACAGCTAAACCAAACGTTTCAAATGTAAATTTTCACCTTTATATAGTGTAAAAAGACATCCTGAAGCCTGGGCAGTCATTAATTTGATTGTCCAGTATTTCCCTTATGAGATAATGCCTCACATAGCAAATGTGGACAGTGCGAGCTGAAAATGCATTTTCAGCACTAAAAAAACCAAACTTTTATAACAGCTAAACCAAACGTTTCCAATGTAAATTTCCACCTTTATATAGTGTAAAAAGACATCCTGAAGCCTGGGCAGTCATTAATTTGATTGTCCAATATTTCCCTTATGAGATAATGCCTCTCATAGCAAATGTGTACAGCGCGAGCTGAAAATGCATTTACAGCACTAAAAAACCAAACTTTTATAACAGCTAAACCAAACGTTTCCAATGTACATTTCCACCTTTATATAGTGTAGAAAGGCATCCTGAAGCCTGGAAAGTCATTAATTTGATTGTCCAGTATTTCCTTCATGAGATATTGCAACACTTAGAAAAAGTGTATAGCGCCAGCAGACAATGAATTTTCAGCACTAAAAAAACGAAACTTCATTAACAGCTAAACCAAACGTTTCCAATGTAAATTTCCACATTTATAGAGTGTAAAAAGGCATCCTGAAGCCTGGGAAGTCATTAATTTGATTGTCCAGTATTTCCCTTATGAGATAATGCCTCACATAGCAAATGTGTACAGTGCGAGCTGAAAATGCATTTACAGCACTAAAAAAACAAACTATTTATAACAGCTAAACCAAACGTTTCCAATGTAAATTTCCACCTTTATATAGTGTAGAAAGGCATCCTGAAGCCTGGAAAGTCATTAATTTGATTGTCCAGTATTTCCTTCATGAGATATTGCAACACTTAGAAAAAGTGTACAGCGCCAGCAGACAATGAATTTTCAGCACTAAAAAAACGAAACTTCATTAACAGCTAAACTAAACGTTTCCAATGTAAATTTCCACCTTTATATAGTGTAAAAATACATCCTGAAGATTGGGCAGCCATTAATTTGATTGTCCAATATTTCCCTTATGAGATAATGCCTCTCATAGCAAATGTGTACAGCGCGAGCTGAAAATGCATTTACAGCACTAAAAAAACAAACTTTTATAACAGCTAAACCAAACGTTTCCAATGTAAATTTCCACCTTTATATAGTGTAAAAAGACATCCTGAAGCCTGGGCAGTCATTAATTTGATTGTCCAATATTTCCCTTATGAGATAATGCCTCTCATAGCAAATGTGTACAGCGCGAGCTGAAAATGCATTTACAGCACTAAAAAACCAAACTTTTATAACAGCTAAACCAAACGTTTCCAATGTAAATTTCCACCTTTATATAGTGTAGAAAGGCATCCTGAAGCCTGGAAAGTCATTAATTTGATTGTCCAGTATTTCCTTCATGAGATATTGCAACACTTAGAAAAAGTGTACAGCGCCAGCAGACAATGAATTTTCAGCACTAAAAAAAACGAAACTTCATTAACAGCTAAACCAAACGTTTCCAATGTAAATTTCCACATTTATAGAGTGTAAAAAGGCATCCTGAAGCCTGGGAAGTCATTAATTTGATTGTCCAGTATTTCCCTTATGAGATAATGCCTCACATAGCAAATGTGTACAGTGCGATCTGAAAATGCATTTTCAGCACTAAAAAAACAAACTTTTATAACAGCTAAACCAAACGTTTCCAATGTAAATTTCCACCTTTATATAGTGTAGAAAGGCATCCTGAAGCCTGGAAAGTCATTAATTTGATTGTCCAGTATTTCCTTCATGAGATATTGCAACACTTAGAAAAAGTGTACAGCGCCAGCAGACAATGAATTTTCAGCACTAAAAAAACGAAACTTCATTAACAGCTAAACTAAACGTTTCCAATGTATATTTCCACCTTTATATAGTGTAAAAAGACATCCTGAAGCCTGGGCAGTCATTAATTTGATTGTCCAGTATTTCCCTTATGAGATAATGCCTCACATAGCAAATGTGGACAGTGCGAGCTGAAAATGCATTTTCAGCACTAAAAAAACCAAACTTTTATAACAGCTAAACCAAACGTTTCCAATGTAAATTTCCACCTTTATATAGTGTAAAAAGACATCCTGAAGCCTGGGCAGTCATTAATTTGATTGTCCAATATTTCCCTTATGAGATAATGCCTCTCATAGCAAATGTGTACAGCGCGAGCTGAAAATGCATTTACAGCACTAAAAAACCAAACTTTTATAACAGCTAAACCAAACGTTTCCAATGTACATTTCCACCTTTATATAGTGTAGAAAGGCATCCTGAAGCCTGGAAAGTCATTAATTTGATTGTCCAGTATTTCCTTCATGAGATATTGCAACACTTAGAAAAAGTGTATAGCGCCAGCAGACAATGAATTTTCAGCACTAAAAAAACGAAACTTCATTAACAGCTAAACCAAACGTTTCCAATGTAAATTTCCACATTTATAGAGTGTAAAAAGGCATCCTGAAGCCTGGGAAGTCATTAATTTGATTGTCCAGTATTTCCCTTATGAGATAATGCCTCACATAGCAAATGTGTACAGTGCGAGCTGAAAATGCATTTACAGCACTAAAAAAACAAACTATTTATAACAGCTAAACCAAACGTTTCCAATGTAAATTTCCACCTTTATATAGTGTAGAAAGGCATCCTGAAGCCAGCCTGGAAAGTCATTAATTTGATTGTCCAGTATTTCCTTCATGAGATATTGCAACACTTAGAAAAAGTGTACAGCGCCAGCAGACAATGAATTTTCAGCACTAAAAAAACGAAACTTCATTAACAGCTAAACTAAACGTTTCCAATGTAAATTTCCACCTTTATATAGTGTAAAAATACATCCTGAAGATTGGGCAGCCATTAATTTGATTGTCCAATATTTCCCTTATGAGATAATGCCTCTCATAGCAAATGTGTACAGCGCGAGCTGAAAATGCATTTACAGCACTAAAAAAACAAACTTTTATAACAGCTAAACCAAACGTTTCCAATGTAAATTTCCACCTTTATATAGTGTAAAAAGACATCCTGAAGCCTGGGCAGTCATTAATTTGATTGTCCAATATTTCCCTTATGAGATAATGCCTCTCATAGCAAATGTGTACAGCGCGAGCTGAAAATGCATTTACAGCACTAAAAAACCAAACTTTTATAACAGCTAAACCAAACGTTTCCAATGTAAATTTCCACCTTTATATAGTGTAGAAAGGCATCCTGAAGCCTGGAAAGTCATTAATTTGATTGTCCAGTATTTCCTTCATGAGATATTGCAACACTTAGAAAAAGTGTACAGCGCCAGCAGACAATGAATTTTCAGCACTAAAAAAAACGAAACTTCATTAACAGCTAAACCAAACGTTTCCAATGTAAATTTCCACATTTATAGAGTGTAAAAAGGCATCCTGAAGCCTGGGAAGTCATTAATTTGATTGTCCAGTATTTCCCTTATGAGATAATGCCTCACATAGCAAATGTGTACAGTGCGATCTGAAAATGCATTTTCAGCACTAAAAAAACAAACTTTTATAACAGCTAAACCAAACGTTTCCAATGTAAATTTCCACCTTTATATAGTGTAAAAAGACATCCTGAAGCCTGGGCAGTCATTAATTTGATTGTCCAGTATTTCCCTTATGAGATAATGCCTCACATAGCAAATGTGTACAGCGCGAGCTGAAAATGCATTTACAGCACTAAAAAACCAAACTTTTATAACAGCTAAACCAAACGTTTCCAATGTAAATTTCCACCTTTATATAGTGTAAAAAGACATCCTGAAGCCTGGGCAGTCATTAATTTGATTGTCCAATATTTCCCTTATGAGATAATGCCTCTCATAGCAAATGTGTACAGCGCGAGCTGAAAATGCATTTACAGCACTAAAAAAACAAACTTTTATAACAGCTAAACCAAACGTTTCAAATGTAAATTTCCACCTTTATATAGTGTAGAAAGGCATCCTGAAGCCTGGAAAGTCATTAATTTGATTGTCCAGTATTTCCTTCATGAGATATTGCAACACTTAGAAAAAGTGTACAGCGCCAGCAGACAATGAATTTTCAGCACTAAAAAAACGAAACTTCATTAACAGCTAAACTAAACGTTTCCAATGTATATTTCCACCTTTATATAGTGTAAAAAGACATCCTGAAGCCTGGGCAGTCATTAATTTGATTGTCCAATATTTCCCTTATGAGATAATGCCTCTCATAGCAAATGTGTACAGCGCGAGCTGAAAATGCATTTACAGCACTAAAAAACCAAACTTTTATAACAGCTAAACCAAACGTTTCAAATGTAAATTTCCACCTTTATATAGTGTAGAAAGGCATCCTGAAGCCTGGAAAGTCATTAATTTGATTGTCCAGTATTTCCTTCATGAGATATTGCAACACTTAGAAAAAGTGTACAGCGCCAGCAGACAATGAATTTTCAGCACTAAAAAAACGAAACTTCATTAACAGCTAAACCAAACGTTTCCAATGTAAATTTCCACATTTGTAGAGTGTAAAAAGGCATCCTGAAGCCTGGGAAGTCATTAATTTGATTGTCCAGTATTTCCCTTATGAGATAATGCCTCACATAGCAAATGTGTACAGTGCGAGCTGAAAATGCATTTTCAGCACTAAAAAAACAAACTTTTATAACAGCTAAACCAAACGTTTCCAATGTAAATTTCCACCTTTATATAGTGTAAAAAGACATCCTGAAGCCTTGGCAGTCATTAATTTGATTGTCCAGTATTTCCCTTATGAGATAATGCCTCACATAGCAAATGTGGACAGTGCGAGCTGAAAATGCATTTTCAGCACTAAAAAAACCAAACTTTTATAACAGCTAAACCAAACGTTTCCAATGTAAATTTCCACCTTTATATAGTGTAAAAAGACATCCTGAAGCCTGGGCAGTCATTAATTTGATTGTCCAATATTTCCCTTATGAGATAATGCCTCTCATAGCAAATGTGTACAGCGCGAGCTGAAAATGCATTTACAGCACTAAAAAACCAAACTTTTATAACAGCTAAACCAAACGTTTAGAAGGTACATTTCCACCTTTATATAGTGTAGAAAGGCATCCTGAAGCCTGGAAAGTCATTAATTTGATTGTCCAGTATTTCCTTCATGAGATATTGCAACACTTAGAAAAAGTGTACAGCGCCAGCAGACAATGAATTTTCAGCACTAAAAAAACGAAACTTCATTAACAGCTAAACTAAACGTTTCCAATGTAAATTTCCACCCTTATATAGTGTAAAAAGACATCCTGAAGCCTGGGCAGTCATTAATTTGATTGTCCAATATTTCCCTTATGAGATAATGCCTCTCATAGCAAATGTGTACAGCGCGAGCTGAAAATGCATTTACAGCACTAAAAAACCAAACTTTTATAACAGCTAAACCAAACGTTTCCAATGTAAATTTCCACCTTTATATAGTGTAGAAAGGCGTCCTGAAGCCTGGAAAGTCATTAATTTGATTGTCCAGTATTTCCTTCATGAGATATTGCAACACTTAGAAAAAGTGTACAGCGCCAGCAGACAATGAATTTTCAGCACTAAAAAAACGAAACTTCATTAACAGCTAAACCAAACGTTTCCAATGTAAATTTCCACCTTTATATAGCGTAGAAAGGCATCCTGAAGCCTGGAAAGTCATTAATTTGATTGTCCAGTATTTCCTTCATGAGATATTGCAACACTTAGAAAAAGTGTACAGCGCCAGCAGACAATGAATTTTCAGCACTAAAAAAAACGAAACTTCATTAACAGCTAAACCAAACGTTTCCAATGTACATTTCCACCTTTATATAGTGTAGAAAGGCATCCTGAAGCCTGGAAAGTCATTAATTTTATTGTCCAGTATTTCCTTCATGAGATATTGCAACACTTAGAAAAAGTGTACAGCGCCAGCAGACAATGAATTTTCAGCACTAAAAAAACGAAACTTCATTAACAGCTAAACCAAACGTTTCCAATGTAAATTTCCACATTTATAGAGTGTAAAAAGGCATCCTGAAGCCTGGGAAGTCATTAATTTGATTGTCCAGTATTTCCCTTATGAGATAATGCCTCACATAGCAAATGTGTACAGTGCGAGCTGAAAATGCATTTTCAGCACTAAAAAACCAAACTTTTATAACAGCTAAACCAAACGTTTCCAATGTAAATTTCCACCTTTATATAGTGTAAAAAGACATCCTGAAGCCTGGGCAGTCATTAATTTGATTGTCCAATATTTCCCTTATGAGATAATGCCTCTCATAGCAAATGTGTACAGCGCGAGCTGAAAATGCATTTACAGCACTAAAAAACCAAACTTTTAAAACAGCTAAACCAAACGTTTCAAATGTAAATTTCCGCCTTTATATAGTGTAAAAAGACATCCTGAAGCCTGGGCAGTCATTAATTTGATTGTCCAGTATTTCCCTTATGAGATAATGCCTCACATAGCAAATGTGGACAGTGCGAGCTGAAAATGCATTTTCAGCACTAAAAAAACCAAACTTTTATAACAGCTAAACCAAACGTTTCCAATGTAAATTTCCACCTTTATATAGTGTAAAAAGACATCCTGAAGCCTGGGCAGTCATTAATTTGATTGTCCAATATTTCCCTTATGAGATAATGCCTCTCATAGCAAATGTGTACAGCGCGAGCTGAAAATGCATTTACAGCACTAAAAAACCAAACTTTTATAACAGCTAAACCAAACGTTTCCAATGTAAATTTCCACCTTTATATAGTGTAAAAAGACATCCTGAAGCCTGGGCAGTCATTAATTTGATTGTCCAATATTTCCCTTATGAGATAATGCCTCTCATAGCAAATGTGTACAGCGCGAGCTGAAAATGCATTTACAGCACTAAAAAACCAAACTTTTATAACAGCTAAACCAAACGTTTCAAATGTAAATTTCCACCTTTATATAGTGTAAAAAGACATCCTGAAGCCTGGGCAGTCATTAATTTGATTGTCCAGTATTTCCCTTATGAGATAATGCCTCACATAGCAAATGTGGACAGTGCGAGCTGAAAATGCATTTTCAGCACTAAAAAAACCAAACTTTTATAACAGCTAAACCAAACGTTTCCAATGTAAATTTCCACCTTTATATAGTGTAAAAAGACATCCTGAAGCCTGGGCAGTCATTAATTTGATTGTCCAATATTTCCCTTATGAGATAATGCCTCTCATAGCAAATGTGTACAGCGCGAGCTGAAAATGCATTTACAGCACTAAAAAACCAAACTTTTATAACAGCTAAACCAAACGTTTCCAATGTACATTTCCACCTTTATATAGTGTAGAAAGGCATCCTGAAGCCTGGAAAGTCATTAATTTGATTGTCCAGTATTTCCTTCATGAGATATTGCAACACTTAGAAAAAGTGTACAGCGCCAGCAGACAATGAATTTTCAGCACTAAAAAAACGAAACTTCATTAACAGCTAAACTAAACGTTTCCAATGTAAATTTCCACCCTTATATAGTGTAAAAAGACATCCTGAAGCCTGGGCAGTCATTAATTTGATTGTCCAATATTTCCCTTATGAGATAATGCCTCTCATAGCAAATGTGTACAGCGCGAGCTGAAAATGCATTTACAGCACTAAAAAACCAAACTTTTATAACAGCTAAACCAAACGTTTCCAATGTAAATTTCCACCTTTATATAGTGTAGAAAGGCATCCTGAAGCCTGGAAAGTCATTAATTTGATTGTCCAGTATTTCCTTCATGAGATATTGCAACACTTAGAAAAAGTGTACAGCGCCAGCAGACAATGAATTTTCAGCACTAAAAAAACGAAACTTCATTAACAGCTAAACCAAACGTTTCCAATGTAAATTTCCACATTTATAGAGTGTAAAAAGGCATCCTGAAGCCTGGGAAGTCATTAATTTGATTGTCCAGTATTTCCCTTATGAGATAATGCCTCACATAGCAAATGTGTACAGTGCGAGCTGAAAATGCATTTACAGCACTAAAAAAACAAACTATTTATAACAGCTAAACCAAACGTTTCCAATGTAAATTTCCACCTTTATATAGTGTAGAAAGGCATCCTGAAGCCTGGAAAGTCATTAATTTGATTGTCCAGTATTTCCTTCATGAGATATTGCAACACTTAGAAAAAGTGTACAGCGCCAGCAGACAATGAATTTTCAGCACTAAAAAAACGAAACTTCATTAACAGCTAAACTAAACGTTTCCAATGTAAATTTCCACCTTTATATAGTGTAAAAATACATCCTGAAGATTGGGCAGCCATTAATTTGATTGTCCAATATTTCCCTTATGAGATAATGCCTCTCATAGCAAATGTGTACAGCGCGAGCTGAAAATGCATTTACAGCACTAAAAAAACAAACTTTTATAACAGCTAAACCAAACGTTTCCAATGTAAATTTCCACCTTTATATAGTGTAAAAAGACATCCTGAAGCCTGGGCAGTCATTAATTTGATTGTCCAATATTTCCCTTATGAGATAATGCCTCTCATAGCAAATGTGTACAGCGCGAGCTGAAAATGCATTTACAGCACTAAAAAACCAAACTTTTATAACAGCTAAACCAAACGTTTCCAATGTAAATTTCCACCTTTATATAGTGTAGAAAGGCATCCTGAAGCCTGGAAAGTCATTAATTTGATTGTCCAGTATTTCCTTCATGAGATATTGCAACACTTAGAAAAAGTGTACAGCGCCAGCAGACAATGAATTTTCAGCACTAAAAAAAACGAAACTTCATTAACAGCTAAACCAAACGTTTCCAATGTAAATTTCCACCTTTATATAGCGTAGAAAGGCATCCTGAAGCCTGGAAAGTCATTAATTTGATTGTCCAGTATTTCCTTCATGAGATATTGCAACACTTAGAAAAAGTGTACAGCGCCAGCAGACAATGAATTTTCAGCACTAAAAAAACGAAACTTCATTAACAGCTAAACCAAACGTTTCCAATGTAAATTTCCACATTTATAGAGTGTAAAAAGGCATCCTGAAGCCTGGGAAGTCATTAATTTGATTGTCCAGTATTTCCCTTATGAGATAATGCCTCACATAGCAAATGTGTACAGTGCGAGCTGAAAATGCATTTTCAGCACTAAAAAACCAAACTTTTATAACAGCTAAACCAAACGTTTCCAATGTAAATTTCCACCTTTATATAGTGTAAAAAGACATCCTGAAGCCTGGGCAGTCATTAATTTGATTGTCCAATATTTCCCTTATGAGATAATGCCTCTCATAGCAAATGTGTACAGCGCGAGCTGAAAATGCATTTACAGCACTAAAAAACCAAACTTTTATAACAGCTAAACCAAACGTTTCAAATGTAAATTTCCACCTTTATATAGTGTAGAAAGGCATCCTGAAGCCTGGAAAGTCATTAATTTGATTGTCCAGTATTTCCTTCATGAGATATTGCAACACTTAGAAAAAGTGTACAGCGCCAGCAGACAATGAATTTTCAGCACTAAAAAAAAGGAAACTTCATTAACAGCTAAACCAAACGTTTCCAATGTAAATTTCCACATTTATAGAGTGTAAAAAGGCATCCTGAAGCCTGGGCAGTCATTAATTTGATTGTCCAGTATTTCCCTTATGAGATAATGCCTCACATAGCAAATGTGTACAGTGCGAGCTGAAAATGCATTTTCAGCACTAAAAAACCAAACTTTTATAACAGCTAAACCAAACGTTTCCAATGTAAATTTCCACCTTTATATAGTGTAAAAAGACATCCTGAAGCCTGGGCAGTCATTAATTTGATTGTCCAGTATTTCCCTTATGAGATAATGCCTCACATAGCAAATGTGTACAGTGCGAGCTGAAAATGCATTTTCAGCACTAAAAAAAACAAACTTTTATAACAGCTAAACCAAACGTTTCCAATGTAAATTTCCACCTTTATATAGTGTAAAAAGACATCCTGAAGCCTGGGCAGTCATTAATTTGATTGTCCAATATTTCCCTTATGAGATAATGCCTCTCATAGCAAATGTGTACAGCGCGAGCTGAAAATGCATTTACAGCACTAAAAAATCAAACTTTTATAACAGCTAAACCAAACGTTTCCAATGTACATTTCCACCTTTATATAGTGTAGAAAGGCATCCTGAAGCCTGGAAAGTCATTAATTTGATTGTCCAGTATTTCCTTCATGAGATATTGCAACACTTAGAAAAAGTGTACAGCGCCAGCAGACAATGAATTTTCAGCACTAAAAAAACGAAAATTCATTAACAGCTAAACTAAACGTTTCCAATGTAAATTTCCACCCTTATATAGTGTAAAAAGACATCCTGAAGCCTGGGCAGTCATTAATTTGATTGTCCAATATTTCCCTTATGAGATAATGCCTCTCATAGCAAATGTGTACAGTGCGAGCTGAAAATGCATTTACAGCACTAAAAAACCAAACTTTTAAAACAGCTAAACCAAACGTTTCAAATGTAAATTTCCGCCTTTATATAGTGTAAAAAGACATCCTGAAGCCTGGGCAGTCATTAATTTGATTGTCCAGTATTTCCCTTATGAGATAATGCCTCACATAGCAAATGTGGACAGTGCGAGCTGAAAATGCATTTTCAGCACTAAAAAAACCAAACTTTTATAACAGCTAAACCAAACGTTTCCAATGTAAATTTCCACCTTTATATAGTGTAAAAAGACATCCTGAAGCCTGGGCAGTCATTAATTTGATTGTCCAATATTTCCCTTATGAGATAATGCCTCTCATAGCAAATGTGTACAGCGCGAGCTGAAAATGCATTTACAGCACTAAAAAACCAAACTTTTATAACAGCTAAACCAAACGTTTCCAATGTAAATTTCCACCTTTATATAGTGTAAAAAGACATCCTGAAGCCTGGGCAGTCATTAATTTGATTGTCCAATATTTCCCTTATGAGATAATGCCTCTCATAGCAAATGTGTACAGCGCGAGCTGAAAATGCATTTACAGCACTAAAAAACCAAACTTTTATAACAGCTAAACCAAACGTTTCAAATGTAAATTTCCACCTTTATATAGTGTAAAAAGACATCCTGAAGCCTGGGCAGTCATTAATTTGATTGTCCAGTATTTCCCTTATGAGATAATGCCTCACATAGCAAATGTGGACAGTGCGAGCTGAAAATGCATTTTCAGCACTAAAAAAACCAAACTTTTATAACAGCTAAACCAAACGTTTCCAATGTAAATTTCCACCTTTATATAGTGTAAAAAGACATCCTGAAGCCTGGGCAGTCATTAATTTGATTGTCCAATATTTCCCTTATGAGATAATGCCTCTCATAGCAAATGTGTACAGCGCGAGCTGAAAATGCATTTACAGCACTAAAAAACCAAACTTTTATAACAGCTAAACCAAACGTTTCCAATGTACATTTCCACCTTTATATAGTGTAGAAAGGCATCCTGAAGCCTGGAAAGTCATTAATTTGATTGTCCAGTATTTCCTTCATGAGATATTGCAACACTTAGAAAAAGTGTACAGCGCCAGCAGACAATGAATTTTCAGCACTAAAAAAACGAAACTTCATTAACAGCTAAACTAAACGTTTCCAATGTAAATTTCCACCCTTATATAGTGTAAAAAGACATCCTGAAGCCTGGGCAGTCATTAATTTGATTGTCCAATATTTCCCTTATGAGATAATGCCTCTCATAGCAAATGTGTACAGCGCGAGCTGAAAATGCATTTACAGCACTAAAAAACCAAACTTTTATAACAGCTAAACCAAACGTTTCCAATGTAAATTTCCACCTTTATATAGTGTAGAAAGGCATCCTGAAGCCTGGAAAGTCATTAATTTGATTGTCCAGTATTTCCTTCATGAGATATTGCAACACTTAGAAAAAGTGTACAGCGCCAGCAGACAATGAATTTTCAGCACTAAAAAAACGAAACTTCATTAACAGCTAAACCAAACGTTTCCAATGTAAATTTCCACATTTATAGAGTGTAAAAAGGCATCCTGAAGCCTGGGAAGTCATTAATTTGATTGTCCAGTATTTCCCTTATGAGATAATGCCTCACATAGCAAATGTGTACAGTGCGAGCTGAAAATGCATTTACAGCACTAAAAAAACAAACTATTTATAACAGCTAAACCAAACGTTTCCAATGTAAATTTCCACCTTTATATAGTGTAGAAAGGCATCCTGAAGCCTGGAAAGTCATTAATTTGATTGTCCAGTATTTCCTTCATAAGATATTGCAACACTTAGAAAAAGTGTACAGCGCCAGCAGACAATGAATTTTCAGCACTAAAAAAACGAAACTTCATTAACAGCTAAACTAAACGTTTCCAATGTAAATTTCCACCTTTATATAGTGTAAAAATACATCCTGAAGATTGGGCAGCCATTAATTTGATTGTCCAATATTTCCCTTATGAGATAATGCCTCTCATAGCAAATGTGTACAGCGCGAGCTGAAAATGCATTTACAGCACTAAAAAAACAAACTTTTATAACAGCTAAACCAAACGTTTCCAATGTAAATTTCCACCTTTATATAGTGTAAAAAGACATCCTGAAGCCTGGGCAGTCATTAATTTGATTGTCCAATATTTCCCTTATGAGATAATGCCTCTCATAGCAAATGTGTACAGCGCGAGCTGAAAATGCATTTACAGCACTAAAAAACCAAACTTTTATAACAGCTAAACCAAACGTTTCCAATGTAAATTTCCACCTTTATATAGTGTAGAAAGGCATCCTGAAGCCTGGAAAGTCATTAATTTGATTGTCCAGTATTTCCTTCATGAGATATTGCAACACTTAGAAAAAGTGTACAGCGCCAGCAGACAATGAATTTTCAGCACTAAAAAAAACGAAACTTCATTAACAGCTAAACCAAACGTTTCCAATGTAAATTTCCACCTTTATATAGCGTAGAAAGGCATCCTGAAGCCTGGAAAGTCATTAATTTGATTGTCCAGTATTTCCTTCATGAGATATTGCAACACTTAGAAAAAGTGTACAGCGCCAGCAGACAATGAATTTTCAGCACTAAAAAAACGAAACTTCATTAACAGCTAAACTAAATGTTTCCAATGTAAATTTCCACCTTTATATAGTGTAATAAGACATCCTGAAGCCTGGGCAGTCATTAATTTGATTGTCCAATATTTCCCTTATGAGATAATGCCTCTCATAGCAAATGTGTACAGCGCGAGCTGAAAATGCATTTACAGCACTAAAAAACCAAACTTTTATAACAGCTAAACCAAACGTTTCCAATGTAAATTTCCACCTTTATATAGTGTAAAAAGACATCCTGAAGCCTGGGCAGTCATTAATTTGATTGTCCAATATTTCCCTTATGAGATTATGCCTCTCATAGCAAATGTGTACAGCGCGAGCTGAAAATGCATTTACAGCACTAAAAAACCAAACTTTTATAACAGCTAAACCAAACGTTTCCAATGTAAATTTCCACCTTTATATAGTGTAGAAAGGCATCCTGAAGCCTGGAAAGTCATTAATTTGATTGTCCAGTATTTCCTTCATGAGATATTGCAACACTTAGAAAAAGTGTATAGCGCCAGCAGACAATGAATTTTCAGCACTAAAAAAACGAAACTTCATTAACAGCTAAACCAAACGTTTCCAATGTAAATTTCCACATTTATAGAGTGTAAAAAGGCATCCTGAAGCCTGGGAAGTCATTAATTTGATTGTCCAGTATTTCCCTTATGAGATAATGCCTCACATAGCAAATGTGTACAGTGCGAGCTGAAAATGCATTTACAGCACTAAAAAAAAAAACTTTTATAACAGCTAAACCAAACGTTTCCAATGTAAATTTCCACCTTTATATAGTGTAGAAAGGCATCCTGAAGCCTGGAAAGTCATTAATTTGATTGTCCAGTATTTCCTTCATGAGATATTGCAACACTTTGAAAAAGTGTACAGCGCCAGCAGACAATGAATTTTCAGCACTAAATAAACGAAACTTCATTAACAGCTAAAGTAAACGTTTCCAATGTAAATTTCCACCTTTATATAGTGTAAAAAGACATCCTGAAGCCTGGGCAGCCATTAATTTGATTGTCCAATATTTCCCTTATGAGATAATGCCTCTCATAGCAAATGTGTACAGCGCGAGCTGAAAATGCATTTACAGCACTAAAAAAACAAACTTTTATAACAGCTAAACCAAACGTTTCCAATGTAAATTTCCACCTTTATATAGTGTAAAAAGACATCCTGAAGCCTGGGCAGTCATTAATTTGATTGTCCAATATTTCCCTTATGAGATAATGCCTCTCATAGCAAATGTGTACAGCGCGAGCTGAAAATGCATTTACAGCACTAAAAAACCAAACTTTTATAACAGCTAAACCAAACGTTTCCAATGTAAATTTCCACCTTTATATAGTGTAGAAAGGCATCCTGAAGCCTGGAAAGTCATTAATTTGATTGTCCAGTATTTCCTTCATGAGATATTGCAACACTTAGAAAAAGTGTACAGCGCCAGCAGACAATGAATTTTCAGCACTAAAAAAAACGAAACTTCATTAACAGCTAAACCAAACGTTTCCAATGTAAATTTCCACCTTTATATAGTGTAGAAAGGCATCCTGAAGCCTGGAAAGTCATTAATTTGATTGTCCAGTATTTCCTTCATGAGATATTGCAACACTTAGAAAAAGTGTACAGCGCCAGCAGACAATGAATTTTCAGCACTAAAAAAACGAAACTTCATTAACAGCTAAACCAAACGTTTCCAATGTAAATTTCCACATTTATAGAGTGTAAAAAGGCATCCTGAAGCCTGGGCAGTCATTAATTTGATTGTCCAGTATTTCCCTTATGAGATAATGCCTCACATAACAAATGTGTACAGTGCGAGCTGAAAATGCATTTTCAGCACTAAAAAACCAAACTTTTATAACAGCTAAACCAAACGTTTCCAATGTAAATTTCCACCTTTATATAGTGTAAAAAGACATCCTGAAGCCTGGGCAGTCATTAATTTGATTGTCCAGTATTTCCCTTATGAGATAATGCCTCACATAGCAAATGTGTACAGTGCGAGCTGAAAATGCATTTTCAGCACTAAAAAAAACAAACTTTTATAACAGCTAAACCAAACGTTTCCAATGTAAATTTCCACCTTTATATAGTGTAAAAAGACATCCTGAAGCCTGGGCAGTCATTAATTTGATTGTCCAATATTTCCCTTATGAGATAATGCCTCTCATAGCAAATGTGTACAGCGCGAGCTGAAAATGCATTTACAGCACTAAAAAACCAAACTTTTATAACAGCTAAACCAAACGTTTCCAATGTACATTTCCACCTTTATATAGTGTAGAAAGGCATCCTGAAGCCTGGAAAGTCATTAATTTGATTGTCCAGTATTTCCTTCATGAGATATTGCAACACTTAGAAAAAGTGTACAGCGCCAGCAGACAATGAATTTTCAGCACTAAAAAAACGAAACTTAATTAACAGCTAAACTAAACGTTTCCAATGTAAATTTCCACCCTTATATAGTGTAAAAAGACATCCTGAAGCCTGGGCAGTCATTAATTTGATTGTCCAATATTTCCCTTATGAGATAATGCCTCTCATAGCAAATGTGTACAGTGCGAGCTGAAAATGCATTTACAGCACTAAAAAAACAAACTTTTATAACAGCTAAACCAAACGTTTCCAATGTAAATTTCCACCTATATATAGTGTAAAAAGACATCCTGAAGCCTGGGCAGTCATTAATTTGATTGTCCAATATTTCCCTTATGAGATAATGCCTCTCATAGCAAATGTGTACAGCGCGAGCTGAAAATGCATTTACAGCACTAAAAAACCAAACTTTTATAACAGCTAAACCAAACGTTTCCAATGTAAATTTCCACCTTTATATAGTGTAGAAAGGCATCCTGAAGCCTGGAAAGTCATTAATTTGATTGTCCAGTATTTCCTTCATGAGATATTGCAACACTTAGAAAAAGTGTACAGCGCCAGCAGACAATGAATTTTCAGCACTAAAAAAACGAAACTTCATTAACAGCTAAACCAAACGTTTCCAATGTAAATTTCCACATTTATAGAGTGTAAAAAGGCATCCTGAAGCCTGGGAAGTCATTAATTTGATTGTCCAGTATTTCCCTTATGAGATAATGCCTCACATAGCAAATGTGTACAGTGCGAGCTGAAAATGCATTTACAGCACTAAAAAAAAAAACTTTTATAACAGCTAAACCAAACGTTTCCAATGTAAATTTCCACCTTTATATAGTGTAGAAAGGCATCCTGAAGCCTGGAAAGTCATTAATTTGATTGTCCAGTATTTCCTTCATGAGATATTGCAACACTTTGAAAAAGTGTACAGCGCCAGCAGACAATGAATTTTCAGCACTAAATAAACGAAACTTCATTAACAGCTAAAGTAAACGTTTCCAATGTAAATTTCCACCTTTATATAGTGTAAAAAGACATCCTGAAGCCTGGGCAGCCATTAATTTGATTGTCCAATATTTCCCTTATGAGATAATGCCTCTCATAGCAAATGTGTACAGTGCGAGCTGAAAATGCATTTACAGCACTAAAAAAACAAACTTTTATAACAGCTAAACCAATCGTTTCCAATGTAAATTTCCACCTTTATATAGTGTAAAAAGACATCCTGAAGCCTGGGCAGTCATTAATTTGATTGTCCAATATTTCCCTTATGAGATAATGCCTCTCATAGCAAATGTGTACAGCGCGAGCTGAAAATGCATTTACAGCACTAAAAAACCAAACTTTTATAACAGCTAAACCAAACGTTTCCAATGTAAATTTCCACCTTTATATAGTGTAGAAAGGCATCCTGAAGCCTGGAAAGTCATTAATTTGATTGTCCAGTATTTCCTTCATGAGATATTGCAACACTTAGAAAAAGTGTACAGCGCCAGCAGACAATGAATTTTCAGCACTAAAAAAAACGAAACTTCATTAACAGCTAAACCAAACGTTTCCAATGTAAATTTCCACATTTATAGAGTGTAAAAAGGCATCCTGAAGCCTGGGAAGTCATTAATTTGATTGTCCAGTATTTCCCTTATGAGATAATGCCTCTCATTGCAAATGTGTACAGCGCGAGCTGAAAATGCATTTTCAGCACTAAAAAAACAAACTTTTATAACACCTAAACCAAACGTTTCCAATGTAAATTTCCTCCTTTATATAGTGTAAAAAGACATCCTGAAGCCTGGGCAGTCATTAATTTGATTGTCCAATATTTCCCTTATGAGATAATGCCTCTCATAGCAAATGTGTACAGCGCGAGCTGAAAATGCATTTACAGCACTAAAAAACCAAACTTTTATAACAGCTAAACCAAACGTTTCCAATGTAAATTTCACCCTTTATATAGTGTAGAAAGGCATCCTGAAGCCTGGAAAGTCATTAATTTGATTGTCCAGTATTTCCTTCATGAGATATTGCAACATTTAGAAAAAGTGTACAGCGCCAGCAGACAATGAATTTTCAGCACTAAAAAAACGAAACTTCATTAACAGCTAAACTAAACGTTTCCAATGTAAATTTCCACCTTTATATAGTGTAAAAAGACATCCTGAAGCCCGGGCAGCCATTAATTTGATTGTCCAATATTTCCCTTATGAGATAATGCCTCTCATAGCAAATGTGTACAGCGCGAGCTGAAAATGCATTTACAGCACTAAAAAACCAAACTTTTATAACAGCTAAACCAAACGTTTCCAATGTAAATTTCCACCTTTATATAGTGTAAAAAGACATCCTGAAGCCTGGGCAGTCATTAATTTGATTGTCCAATATTTCCCTTATGAGATAATGCCTCTCATAGCAAATGTGTACAGCGCGAGCTGAAAATGCATTTACAGCACTAAAAAACCAAACTTTTATAACAGCTTAACCAAACGTTTCCAATGTAAATTTCCACCTTTATATAGTGTAGAAAGGCATCCTGAAGCCTGGAAAGTCATTAATTTGATTGTCCAGTATTTCCTTCATGAGATATTGCAACACTTAGAAAAAGTGTACAGCGCCAGCAGACAATGAATTTTCAGCACTAAAAAAACGAAACTTCATTAACAGCTAAACTAAATGTTTCCAATGTAAATTTCCACCTTTATATAGTGTAATAAGACATCCTGAAGCCTGGGCAGTCATTAATTTGATTGTCCAATATTTCCCTTATGAGATAATGCCTCTCATAGCAAATGTGTACAGCGCGAGCTGAAAATGCATTTACAGCACTAAAAAACCAAACTTTTATAACAGCTAAACCAAACGTTTCCAATGTAAATTTCCACCTCGAAAGAGTGTAAAAAGACATCCTGAAGCCTGGGCAGTCATTAATTTGATTGTCCAATATTTCCCTTATGAGATAATGCCTCTCATAGCAAATGTGTACAGCGCGAGCTGAAAATGCATTTACAGCACTAAAAAACCAAACTTTTATAACAGCTAAACCAAACGTTTCCAATGTAAATTTCTACCTTTATATAGTGTAGAAAGGCATCCTGAAGCCTGGAAAGTCATTAATTTGATTGTCCAGTATTTCCTTCATGAGATATTGCAACACTTAGAAAAAGTGTACAGCGCCAGCAGACAATGAATTTTCAGCACTAAAAAAACGAAACTTCATTAACAGCTAAACTAAACGTTTCCAATGTAAATTTCCACCTTTATATAGTGTAAAAAGACATCCTGAAGCCTGGGCAGTCATTAATTTGATTGTACAATATTTCCCTTATGAGATAATGCCTCTCATAGCAAATGTGTACAGCGCGAGCTGAAAATGCATTTACAGCACTAAAAAACCAAACTTTTATAACAGCTAAACCAAACGTTTCCAATGTAAATTTCCACCTTTATATAGTGTAGAAAGGCATCCTGAAGCCTGGAAAGTCATTAATTTGATTGTCCAGTATTTCCTTCATGAGATATTGCAACACTTAGAAAAAGTGTACAGCGCCAGCAGACAATGAATTTTCAGCACTAAAAAAAACGAAACTTCATTAACAGCTAAACCAAACGTTTCCAATGTAAATTTCCACATTTATAGAGTGTAAAAAGGCATCCTGAAGCCTGGGAAGTCATTAATTTGATTGTCCAGTATTTCCCTTATGAGATAATGCCTCTCATTGCAAATGTGTACAGCGCGAGCTGAAAATGCATTTTCAGCACTAAAAAAACAAACTTTTATAACACCTAAACCAAACGTTTCCAATGTAAATTTCCTCCTTTATATAGTGTAAAAAGACATCCTGAAGCCTGGGCAGTCATTAATTTGATTGTCCAATATTTCCCTTATGAGATAATGCCTCTCATAGCAAATGTGTACAGCGCGAGCTGAAAATGCATTTACAGCACTAAAAAACCAAACTTTTATAACAGCTAAACCAAACGTTTCCAATGTAAATTTCACCCTTTATATAGTGTAGAAAGGCATCCTGAAGCCTGGAAAGTCATTAATTTGATTGTCCAGTATTTCCTTCATGAGATATTGCAACATTTAGAAAAAGTGTACAGCGCCAGCAGACAATGAATTTTCAGCACTAAAAAAACGAAACTTCATTAACAGCTAAACTAAACGTTTCCAATGTAAATTTCCACCTTTATATAGTGTAAAAAGACATCCTGAAGCCCGGGCAGCCATTAATTTGATTGTCCAATATTTCCCTTATGAGATAATGCCTCTCATAGCAAATGTGTACAGCGCGAGCTGAAAATGCATTTACAGCACTAAAAAACCAAACTTTTATAACAGCTAAACCAAACGTTTCCAATGTAAATTTCCACCTTTATATAGTGTAAAAAGACATCCTGAAGCCTGGGCAGTCATTAATTTGATTGTCCAATATTTCCCTTATGAGATAATGCCTCTCATAGCAAATGTGTACAGCGCGAGCTGAAAATGCATTTACAGCACTAAAAAACCAAACTTTTATAACAGCTTAACCAAACGTTTCCAATGTAAATTTCCACCTTTATATAGTGTAGAAAGGCATCCTGAAGCCTGGAAAGTCATTAATTTGATTGTCCAGTATTTCCTTCATGAGATATTGCAACACTTAGAAAAAGTGTACAGCGCCAGCAGACAATGAATTTTCAGCACTAAAAAAACGAAACTTCATTAACAGCTAAACTAAATGTTTCCAATGTAAATTTCCACCTTTATATAGTGTAAAAAGACATCCTGAAGCCTGGGCAGTCATTAATTTGATTGTCCAATATTTCCCTTATGAGATAATGCCTCTCATAGCAAATGTGTACAGCGCGAGCTGAAAATGCATTTACAGCACTAAAAAACCAAACTTTTATAACAGCTAAACCAAACGTTTCCAATGTAAATTTCCACCTTTATATAGTGTAGAAAGGCATCCTGAAGCCTGGAAAGTCATTAATTTGATTGTCCAGTATTTCCTTCATGAGATATTGCAACACTTAGAAAAAGTGTACAGCGCCAGCAGACAATGAATTTTCAGCACTAAAAAAACGAAACTTCATTAACAGCTAAACCAAACGTTTCCAATGTAAATTTCCACATTTATAGAGTGTAAAAAGGCATCCTGAAGCCTGGGAAGTCATTAATTTGATTGTCCAGTATTTCCCTTATGAGATAATGCCTCACATAGCAAATGTGTACAGTGCGAGCTGAAAATGCATTTTCAGCACTAAAAAACCAAACTTTTATAACATCTAAACCAAACGTTTCCAATGTAAATTTCCACCTTTATATAGTGTAAAAAGACATCCTGAAGCCTGGGCAGTCATTAATTTGATTGTCCAGTATTTCCCTTATGAGATAATGCCTCACATAGCAAATGTGTACAGCGCGAGCTGAAAATGCATTTACAGCACTAAAAAAACAAACTTTTATAACAGCTAAACCAAACGTTTCCAATGTAAATTTCCACATTTATAGAGTGTAAAAATGCATCCTGAAGCCTGGGAAGTCATTAATTTGATTGTCCAATATTTCCTTCATGAGATATTGCAACACTTAGAAAAAGTGTACAGCGCCAGCAGACAATGAATTTTCAGCACTAAATAAACGAAACTTCATTAACAGCTAAAGTAAACGTTTCCAATGTAAATTTCCACCTTTATATAGTGTAAAAAGACATCCTGAAGCCTGGGCAGTCATTAATTTGATTGTCCAATATTTCCCTTATGAGATAATGCCTCTCATAGCAAATGTGTACAGTGCGAGCTGAAAATGCATTTACAGCACTAAAAAAACAAACTTTTATAACAGCTAAACCAAACGTGTCCAATGTAAATTTCCACCTTTATATAGTGTAAAAAGACATCCTGAAGCCTGGGCAGTCATTAATTTGATTGTCCAATATTTCCCTTATGAGATAATGCCTCTCATAGCAAATGTGTACAGCGCGAGCTGAAAATGCATTTACAGCACTAAAAAACCAAACTTTTATAACAGCTAAACCAAACGTTTCCAATGTAAATTTCCACCTTTATATAGTGTAGAAAGGCATCCTGAAGCCTGGAAAGTCATTAATTTGATTGTCCAGTATTTCCTTCATGAGATATTGCAACACTTAGAAAAAGTGTACAGCGCCAGCAGACAACGAATTTTCAACACTAAAAAAAACGAAACTTCATTAACAGCTAAACCAAACGTTTCCAATGTAAATTTCCACATTTATAGAGTGTAAAAAGGCATCCTGAAGCCTGGGAAGTCATTAATTTGATTGTCCAGTATTTCCCTTATGAGATAATGCCTCTCATTGCAAATGTGTACAGCGCGAGCTGAAAATGCATTTTCAGCACTAAAAAACCAAACTTTTATAACACCTAAACCAAACGTTTCCAATGTAAATTTCCTCCTTTATATAGTGTAAAAAGACATCCTGAAGCCTGGGCAGTCATTAATTTGATTGTCCAATATTTCCCTTATGAGATAATGCCTCTCATAGCAAATGTGTACAGCGCGAGCTGAAAATGCATTTACAGCACTAAAAAACCAAACTTTTATAACAGCTAAACCAAACGTTTCCAATGTAAATTTCCACCTTTATATAGTGTAGAAAGGCATCCTGAAGCCTGGAAAGTCATTAATTTGATTGTCCAGTATTTCCTTCATGAGATATTGCAACACTTAGAAAAAGTGTACAGCGCCAGCAGACAATGAATTTTCAGCACTAAAAAAACGAAACTTCATTAACAGCTAAACTAAATGTTTCCAATGTAAATTTCCACCTTTATATAGTGTAAAAAGACATCCTGAAGCCTGGGCAGTCATTAATTTGATTGTCCAATATTTCCCTTATGAGATAATGCCTCTATTAGCAAATGTGTACAGCGCGAGCTGAAAATGCATTTACAGCACTAAAAAACCAAACTTTTATAACAGCTAAACCAAACGTTTCCAATGTAAATTTCCACCTTTATATAGTGTAAAAAGGCATCCTTGAAGCCTGGAAAGTCTTTAATTTGATTGTCCAGTATTTCCTTCATGAGATATTGCAACACTTAGAAAAAGTGTACAGCGCCAGCAGACAATGAATTTTCAGCACTAAAAAACCGAAACTTCATTAACAGCTAAACTAAACGTTTCCAATGTAAATTTCCACCTTTATATAGTGTAAAAAGACATCCTGAAGCCTGGGCAGCCATTAATTTGATTGTCCAATATTTCCCTTATGAGATAATGCCTCTCATAGTAAATGTGTACAGTGCGAGCTGAAAATGCATTTACAGCACTAAAAAACCAAACTTTTATAACAGCTAAACCAAACGTTTCCAATGTAAATTTCCACCTTTATAGAGTGTAAAAAGACATCCTGAAGCCTGGGCAGTCATTAATTTGATTGTCCAATATTTCCCTTATGAGATAATGCCTCTCATAGCAAATGTGTACAGCGCGAGCTGAAAATGCATTTACAGCACTAAAAAACCAAACTTTTATAACAGCTAAACCAAACGTTTCCAATGTAAATTTCTACCTTTATATAGTGTAGAAAGGCATCCTGAAGCCTGGAAAGTCATTAATTTGATTGTCCAGTATTTCCTTCATGAGATATTGCAACACTTAGAAAAAGTGTACAGCGCCAGCAGACAATGTTTTTTCAGCACTAAAAAAACGAAACTTCATTAACAGCTAAACCAAACGTTTCCAATGTAAATTTCCACATTTATAGAGTGTAAAAAGGCATCCTGAAGCCTGGGAAGTCATTAATTTGATTGTCCAGTATTTCCCTTATGATATAATGCCTCACATAGCAAATGTGTACAGCGCGAGCTGAAAATGCATTTACAGCACTAAAAAACCAAACTTTTATAACAGCTAAACCAAACGTTTCCAATGTAAATTTCCACCTTTATATAGTGTAGAAAGGCATCCTGAAGCCTGGAAAGTCATTAATTTGATTGTCCAGTATTTCCTTCATGAGATATTACAACACTTAGAAAAAGTGTACAGCGCCAGCAGACAATGAATTTTCAGCACTAAAAAAACGAAACTTCATTAACAGCTAAACTAAACGTTTCCAATGTAAATTTCCACCTTTATATAGTGTAAAAAGACATCCTGAAGCCTGGGCAGTCATTAATTTGATTGTCCAATATTTCCCTTATGAGATAATGCCTCTCATAGCAAATGTGTACAGCGCGAGCTGAAAATGCATTTACAGCACTAAAAAACCAAACTTTTATAACAGCTAAACCAAACGTTTCCAATGTAAATTTCCACCTTTATATAGTGTAGAAAGGCATCCTGAAGCCTGGAAAGTCATTAATTTAATTGTCCAGTATTTCCTTCATGAGATATTGCAACACTTAGAAAAAGTGTACAGCGCCAGCAGACAATGAATTTCCAGCATTAAAAAAACGAAACTTCATTAACAGCTAAACTAAACGTTTCCAATGTAAATTTCCACCTTTATATAGTGTAA
The DNA here is from genome assembly GCF_059441095.1 of Idiotropiscis lumnitzeri. Lineage (NCBI taxonomy): Eukaryota > Metazoa > Chordata > Actinopteri > Syngnathiformes > Syngnathidae > Idiotropiscis > Idiotropiscis lumnitzeri. The sequence continues at coordinate 939,918 of NW_028283569.1, forward strand.
AAAGACATCCTGAAGCCTGGGCAGTCATTAATTTGATTGTCCAATATTTCCCTTATGAGATAATGCCTCTCATAGCAAATGTGTACAGCGCGAGCTTAAAATGCATTTACAGCACTAAAAAACCAAACTTTTATAACAGCTAAACCAAACGTTTCCAATGTAAATTTCCACCTTTATATAGTGTAGAAAGGCATCCTGAAGCCTGGAAAGTCATTAATTTGATTGTCCAGTATTTCCTTCATGAGATATTGCAACACTTAGAAAAAGTGTACAGCGCCAGCAGACAATGAATTTTCAGCACTAAAAAAACGAAACTTCATTAACAGCTAAACCAAACGTTTCCAATGTAAATTTCCACATTTATAGAGTGTAAAAAGGCATCCTGAAGCCTGGGAAGTCATTAATTTGATTGTCCAGTATTTCCCTTATGAGATAATGCCTCACATAGCAAATGTGTACAGTGCGAGCTGAAAATGCATTTTCAGCACTAAAAAACCAAACTTTTATAACATCTAAACCAAACGTTTCCAATGTAAATTTCCACCTTTATATAGTGTAAAAAGACATCCTGAAGCCTGGGCAGTCATTAATTTGATTGTCCAGTATTTCCCTTATGAGATAATGCCTCACATAGCAAATGTGTACAGCGCGAGCTGAAAATGCATTTACAGCACTAAAAAAACAAACTTTTATAACAGCTAAACCAAACGTTTCCAATGTAAATTTCCACATTTATAGAGTGTAAAAATGCATCCTGAAGCCTGGGAAGTCATTAATTTGATTGTCCAGTATTTCCCTTATGAGATAATGCCTCACATAGCAAATGTGTACAGTGCGAGCTGAAAATGCATTTTCAGCACTAAAAAACCAAACTTTTATAACAGCTAAACCAAACGTTTCCAATGTAAATTTCCACCTTTATATAGTGTAGAAAGGCATCCTGAAGCCTGGAAAGTCATTAATTTGATTGTCCAGTATTTCCTTCATGAGATATTGCAACACTTAGAAAAAGTGTACAGCGCCAGCAGACAATGAATTTTCAGCACTAAAAAAACGAAACTTCATTAACAGCTAAACCAAACGTTTCCAATGTAAATTTCCACATTTATAGAGTGTAAAAAGGCATCCTGAAGCCTGGGAAGTCATTAATTTGATTGTCCAGTATTTCCCTTATGAGATAATGCCTCACATAGCAAATGTGTACAGTGCGAGCTGAAAATGCATTTTCAGCACTAAAAAACCAAACTTTTATAACAGCTAAACCAAACGTTTCCAATGTAAATTTCCACCTTTATATAGTGTAAAAAGACATCCTGAAGCCTGGGCAGTCATTAATTTGATTGTCCAATATTTCCCTTATGAGATAATGCCTCTCATAGCAAATGTGTACAGCGCGAGCTGAAAATGCATTTACAGCACTAAAAAACCAAACTTTTATAACAGCTAAACCAAACGTTTCAAATGTAAATTTCCACCTTTATATAGTGTAGAAAGGCATCCTGAAGCCTGGAAAGTCATTAATTTGATTGTCCAGTATTTCCTTCATGAGATATTGCAACACTTAGAAAAAGTGTACAGCGCCAGCAGACAATGAATTTTCAGCACTAAAAAAACGAAACTTCATTAACAGCTAAACCAAACGTTTCCAATGTAAATTTCCACATTTATAGAGTGTAAAAAGGCATCCTGAAGCCTGGGCAGTCATTAATTTGATTGTCCAGTATTTCCCTTATGAGATAATGCCTCACATAACAAATGTGTACAGTGCGAGCTGAAAATGCATTTTCAGCACTAAAAAACCAAACTTTTATAACAGCTAAACCAAACGTTTCCAATGTAAATTTCCACCTTTATATAGTGTAAAAAGACATCCTGAAGCCTGGGCAGTCATTAATTTGATTGTCCAGTATTTCCCTTATGAGATAATGCCTCACATAGCAAATGTGTACAGTGCGAGCTGAAAATGCATTTTCAGCACTAAAAAAAACAAACTTTTATAACAGCTAAACCAAACGTTTCCAATGTAAATTTCCACCTTTATATAGTGTAAAAAGACATCCTGAAGCCTGGGCAGTCATTAATTTGATTGTCCAATATTTCCCTTATGAGATAATGCCTCTCATAGCAAATGTGTACAGCGCGAGCTGAAAATGCATTTACAGCACTAAAAAACCAAACTTTTATAACAGCTAAACCAAACGTTTCCAATGTACATTTCCACCTTTATATAGTGTAGAAAGGCATCCTGAAGCCTGGAAAGTCATTAATTTGATTGTCCAGTATTTCCTTCATGAGATATTGCAACACTTAGAAAAAGTGTACAGCGCCAGCAGACAATGAATTTTCAGCACTAAAAAAACGAAACTTAATTAACAGCTAAACTAAACGTTTCCAATGTAAATTTCCACCCTTATATAGTGTAAAAAGACATCCTGAAGCCTGGGCAGTCATTAATTTGATTGTCCAATATTTCCCTTATGAGATAATGCCTCTCATAGCAAATGTGTACAGTGCGAGCTGAAAATGCATTTACAGCACTAAAAAAACAAACTTTTATAACAGCTAAACCAAACGTTTCCAATGTAAATTTCCACCTATATATAGTGTAAAAAGACATCCTGAAGCCTGGGCAGTCATTAATTTGATTGTCCAATATTTCCCTTATGAGATAATGCCTCTCATAGCAAATGTGTACAGCGCGAGCTGAAAATGCATTTACAGCACTAAAAAACCAAACTTTTATAACAGCTAAACCAAACGTTTCCAATGTAAATTTCCACCTTTATATAGTGTAGAAAGGCATCCTGAAGCCTGGAAAGTCATTAATTTGATTGTCCAGTATTTCCTTCATGAGATATTGCAACACTTAGAAAAAGTGTACAGCGCCAGCAGACAATGAATTTTCAGCACTAAAAAAACGAAACTTCATTAACAGCTAAACCAAACGTTTCCAATGTAAATTTCCACATTTATAGAGTGTAAAAAGGCATCCTGAAGCCTGGGAAGTCATTAATTTGATTGTCCAGTATTTCCCTTATGAGATAATGCCTCACATAGCAAATGTGTACAGTGCGAGCTGAAAATGCATTTACAGCACTAAAAAAAAAAACTTTTATAACAGCTAAACCAAACGTTTCCAATGTAAATTTCCACCTTTATATAGTGTAGAAAGGCATCCTGAAGCCTGGAAAGTCATTAATTTGATTGTCCAGTATTTCCTTCATGAGATATTGCAACACTTTGAAAAAGTGTACAGCGCCAGCAGACAATGAATTTTCAGCACTAAATAAACGAAACTTCATTAACAGCTAAAGTAAACGTTTCCAATGTAAATTTCCACCTTTATATAGTGTAAAAAGACATCCTGAAGCCTGGGCAGCCATTAATTTGATTGTCCAATATTTCCCTTATGAGATAATGCCTCTCATAGCAAATGTGTACAGTGCGAGCTGAAAATGCATTTACAGCACTAAAAAAACAAACTTTTATAACAGCTAAACCAATCGTTTCCAATGTAAATTTCCACCTTTATATAGTGTAAAAAGACATCCTGAAGCCTGGGAAGTCATTAATTTGATTGTCCAATATTTCCCTTATGAGATAATGCCTCTCATTGCAAATGTGTACAGCGCGAGCTGAAAATGCATTTTCAGCACTAAAAAAACAAACTTTTATAACACCTAAACCAAACGTTTCCAATGTAAATTTCCTCCTTTATATAGTGTAAAAAGACATCCTGAAGCCTGGGCAGTCATTAATTTGATTGTCCAATATTTCCCTTATGAGATAATGCCTCTCATAGCAAATGTGTACAGCGCGAGCTGAAAATGCATTTACAGCACTAAAAAACCAAACTTTTATAACAGCTAAACCAAACGTTTCCAATGTAAATTTCACCCTTTATATAGTGTAGAAAGGCATCCTGAAGCCTGGAAAGTCATTAATTTGATTGTCCAGTATTTCCTTCATGAGATATTGCAACATTTAGAAAAAGTGTACAGCGCCAGCAGACAATGAATTTTCAGCACTAAAAAAACGAAACTTCATTAACAGCTAAACTAAACGTTTCCAATGTAAATTTCCACCTTTATATAGTGTAAAAAGACATCCTGAAGCCCGGGCAGCCATTAATTTGATTGTCCAATATTTCCCTTATGAGATAATGCCTCTCATAGCAAATGTGTACAGCGCGAGCTGAAAATGCATTTACAGCACTAAAAAACCAAACTTTTATAACAGCTAAACCAAACGTTTCCAATGTAAATTTCCACCTTTATATAGTGTAAAAAGACATCCTGAAGCCTGGGCAGTCATTAATTTGATTGTCCAATATTTCCCTTATGAGATATTGCAACACTTAGAAAAAGTGTACAGCGCCAGCAGACAACGAATTTTCAACACTAAAAAAAACGAAACTTCATTAACAGCTAAACCAAACGTTTCCAATGTAAATTTCCACATTTATAGAGTGTAAAAAGGCATCCTGAAGCCTGGGAAGTCATTAATTTGATTGTCCAGTATTTCCCTTATGAGATAATGCCTCTCATTGCAAATGTGTACAGCGCGAGCTGAAAATGCATTTTCAGCACTAAAAAACCAAACTTTTATAACACCTAAACCAAACGTTTCCAATGTAAATTTCCTCCTTTATATAGTGTAAAAAGACATCCTGAAGCCTGGGCAGTCATTAATTTGATTGTCCAATATTTCCCTTATGAGATAATGCCTCTCATAGCAAATGTGTACAGCGCGAGCTGAAAATGCATTTACAGCACTAAAAAACCAAACTTTTATAACAGCTAAACCAAACGTTTCCAATGTAAATTTCCACCTTTATATAGTGTAGAAAGGCATCCTGAAGCCTGGAAAGTCATTAATTTGATTGTCCAGTATTTCCTTCATGAGATATTGCAACACTTAGAAAAAGTGTACAGCGCCAGCAGACAATGAATTTTCAGCACTAAAAAAACGAAACTTCATTAACAGCTAAACTAAATGTTTCCAATGTAAATTTCCACCTTTATATAGTGTAAAAAGACATCCTGAAGCCTGGGCAGTCATTAATTTGATTGTCCAATATTTCCCTTATGAGATAATGCCTCTATTAGCAAATGTGTACAGCGCGAGCTGAAAATGCATTTACAGCACTAAAAAACCAAACTTTTATAACAGCTAAACCAAACGTTTCCAATGTAAATTTCCACCTTTATATAGTGTAAAAAGGCATCCTTGAAGCCTGGAAAGTCTTTAATTTGATTGTCCAGTATTTCCTTCATGAGATATTGCAACACTTAGAAAAAGTGTACAGCGCCAGCAGACAATGAATTTTCAGCACTAAAAAACCGAAACTTCATTAACAGCTAAACTAAACGTTTCCAATGTAAATTTCCACCTTTATATAGTGTAAAAAGACATCCTGAAGCCTGGGCAGCCATTAATTTGATTGTCCAATATTTCCCTTATGAGATAATGCCTCTCATAGTAAATGTGTACAGTGCGAGCTGAAAATGCATTTACAGCACTAAAAAACCAAACTTTTATAACAGCTAAACCAAACGTTTCCAATGTAAATTTCCACCTTTATAGAGTGTAAAAAGACATCCTGAAGCCTGGGCAGTCATTAATTTGATTGTCCAATATTTCCCTTATGAGATAATGCCTCTCATAGCAAATGTGTACAGCGCGAGCTGAAAATGCATTTACAGCACTAAAAAACCAAACTTTTATAACAGCTAAACCAAACGTTTCCAATGTAAATTTCTACCTTTATATAGTGTAGAAAGGCATCCTGAAGCCTGGAAAGTCATTAATTTGATTGTCCAGTATTTCCTTCATGAGATATTGCAACACTTAGAAAAAGTGTACAGCGCCAGCAGACAATGTTTTTTCAGCACTAAAAAAACGAAACTTCATTAACAGCTAAACCAAACGTTTCCAATGTAAATTTCCACATTTATAGAGTGTAAAAAGGCATCCTGAAGCCTGGGAAGTCATTAATTTGATTGTCCAGTATTTCCCTTATGATATAATGCCTCACATAGCAAATGTGTACAGCGCGAGCTGAAAATGCATTTACAGCACTAAAAAACCAAACTTTTATAACAGCTAAACCAAACGTTTCCAATGTAAATTTCCACCTTTATATAGTGTAGAAAGGCATCCTGAAGCCTGGAAAGTCATTAATTTGATTGTCCAGTATTTCCTTCATGAGATATTACAACACTTAGAAAAAGTGTACAGCGCCAGCAGACAATGAATTTTCAGCACTAAAAAAACGAAACTTCATTAACAGCTAAACTAAACGTTTCCAATGTAAATTTCCACCTTTATATAGTGTAAAAAGACATCCTGAAGCCTGGGCAGTCATTAATTTGATTGTCCAATATTTCCCTTATGAGATAATGCCTCTCATAGCAAATGTGTACAGCGCGAGCTGAAAATGCATTTACAGCACTAAAAAACCAAACTTTTATAACAGCTAAACCAAACGTTTCCAATGTAAATTTCCACCTTTATATAGTGTAGAAAGGCATCCTGAAGCCTGGAAAGTCATTAATTTAATTGTCCAGTATTTCCTTCATGAGATATTGCAACACTTAGAAAAAGTGTACAGCGCCAGCAGACAATGAATTTCCAGCATTAAAAAAACGAAACTTCATTAACAGCTAAACTAAACGTTTCCAATGTAAATTTCCACCTTTATATAGTGTAAAAAGACATCCTGAAGCCTGGGCAGTCATTAATTTGATTGTCCAATATTTCCCTTATGAGATAATGCCTCTCATAGCAAATGTGTACAGCGCGAGCTTAAAATGCATTTACAGCACTAAAAAACCAAACTTTTATAACAGCTAAACCAAACGTTTCCAATGTAAATTTCCACCTTTATATAGTGTAGAAAGGCATCCTGAAGCCTGGAAAGTCATTAATTTGATTGTCCAGTATTTCCTTCATGAGATATTGCAACACTTAGAAAAAGTGTACAGCGCCAGCAGACAATGAATTTTCAGCACTAAAAAAACGAAACTTCATTAACAGCTAAACCAAACGTTTCCAATGTAAATTTCCACATTTATAGAGTGTAAAAAGGCATCCTGAAGCCTGGGAAGTCATTAATTTGATTGTCCAGTATTTCCCTTATGAGATAATGCCTCACATAGCAAATGTGTACAGTGCGAGCTGAAAATGCATTTTCAGCACTAAAAAACCAAACTTTTATAACATCTAAACCAAACGTTTCCAATGTAAATTTCCACCTTTATATAGTGTAAAAAGACATCCTGAAGCCTGGGCAGTCATTAATTTGATTGTCCAGTATTTCCCTTATGAGATAATGCCTCACATAGCAAATGTGTACAGCGCGAGCTGAAAATGCATTTACAGCACTAAAAAAACAAACTTTTATAACAGCTAAACCAAACGTTTCCAATGTAAATTTCCACATTTATAGAGTGTAAAAATGCATCCTGAAGCCTGGGAAGTCATTAATTTGATTGTCCAGTATTTCCCTTATGAGATAATGCCTCACATAGCAAATGTGTACAGTGCGAGCTGAAAATGCATTTTCAGCACTAAAAAACCAAACTTTTATAACAGCTAAACCAAACGTTTCCAATGTAAATTTCCACCTTTATATAGTGTAGAAAGGCATCCTGAAGCCTGGAAAGTCATTAATTTGATTGTCCAGTATTTCCTTCATGAGATATTGCAACACTTAGAAAAAGTGTACAGCGCCAGCAGACAATGAATTTTCAGCACTAAAAAAACGAAACTTCATTAACAGCTAAACCAAACGTTTCCAATGTAAATTTCCACATTTATAGAGTGTAAAAAGGCATCCTGAAGCCTGGGAAGTCATTAATTTGATTGTCCAGTATTTCCCTTATGAGATAATGCCTCACATAGCAAATGTGTACAGTGCGAGCTGAAAATGCATTTTCAGCACTAAAAAACCAAACTTTTATAACAGCTAAACCAAACGTTTCCAATGTAAATTTCCACCTTTATATAGTGTAAAAAGACATCCTGAAGCCTGGGCAGTCATTAATTTGATTGTCCAATATTTCCCTTATGAGATAATGCCTCTCATAGCAAATGTGTACAGCGCGAGCTGAAAATGCATTTACAGCACTAAAAAACCAAACTTTTATAACAGCTAAACCAAACGTTTCAAATGTAAATTTCCACCTTTATATAGTGTAGAAAGGCATCCTGAAGCCTGGAAAGTCATTAATTTGATTGTCCAGTATTTCCTTCATGAGATATTGCAACACTTAGAAAAAGTGTACAGCGCCAGCAGACAATGAATTTTCAGCACTAAAAAAACGAAACTTCATTAACAGCTAAACCAAACGTTTCCAATGTAAATTTCCACATTTATAGAGTGTAAAAAGGCATCCTGAAGCCTGGGCAGTCATTAATTTGATTGTCCAGTATTTCCCTTATGAGATAATGCCTCACATAACAAATGTGTACAGTGCGAGCTGAAAATGCATTTTCAGCACTAAAAAACCAAACTTTTATAACAGCTAAACCAAACGTTTCCAATGTAAATTTCCACCTTTATATAGTGTAAAAAGACATCCTGAAGCCTGGGCAGTCATTAATTTGATTGTCCAGTATTTCCCTTATGAGATAATGCCTCACATAGCAAATGTGTACAGTGCGAGCTGAAAATGCATTTTCAGCACTAAAAAAAACAAACTTTTATAACAGCTAAACCAAACGTTTCCAATGTAAATTTCCACCTTTATATAGTGTAAAAAGACATCCTGAAGCCTGGGCAGTCATTAATTTGATTGTCCAATATTTCCCTTATGAGATAATGCCTCTCATAGCAAATGTGTACAGCGCGAGCTGAAAATGCATTTACAGCACTAAAAAACCAAACTTTTATAACAGCTAAACCAAACGTTTCCAATGTACATTTCCACCTTTATATAGTGTAGAAAGGCATCCTGAAGCCTGGAAAGTCATTAATTTGATTGTCCAGTATTTCCTTCATGAGATATTGCAACACTTAGAAAAAGTGTACAGCGCCAGCAGACAATGAATTTTCAGCACTAAAAAAACGAAACTTAATTAACAGCTAAACTAAACGTTTCCAATGTAAATTTCCACCCTTATATAGTGTAAAAAGACATCCTGAAGCCTGGGCAGTCATTAATTTGATTGTCCAATATTTCCCTTATGAGATAATGCCTCTCATAGCAAATGTGTACAGTGCGAGCTGAAAATGCATTTACAGCACTAAAAAAACAAACTTTTATAACAGCTAAACCAAACGTTTCCAATGTAAATTTCCACCTATATATAGTGTAAAAAGACATCCTGAAGCCTGGGCAGTCATTAATTTGATTGTCCAATATTTCCCTTATGAGATAATGCCTCTCATAGCAAATGTGTACAGCGCGAGCTGAAAATGCATTTACAGCACTAAAAAACCAAACTTTTATAACAGCTAAACCAAACGTTTCCAATGTAAATTTCCACCTTTATATAGTGTAGAAAGGCATCCTGAAGCCTGGAAAGTCATTAATTTGATTGTCCAGTATTTCCTTCATGAGATATTGCAACACTTAGAAAAAGTGTACAGCGCCAGCAGACAATGAATTTTCAGCACTAAAAAAACGAAACTTCATTAACAGCTAAACCAAACGTTTCCAATGTAAATTTCCACATTTATAGAGTGTAAAAAGGCATCCTGAAGCCTGGGAAGTCATTAATTTGATTGTCCAGTATTTCCCTTATGAGATAATGCCTCACATAGCAAATGTGTACAGTGCGAGCTGAAAATGCATTTACAGCACTAAAAAAAAAAACTTTTATAACAGCTAAACCAAACGTTTCCAATGTAAATTTCCACCTTTATATAGTGTAGAAAGGCATCCTGAAGCCTGGAAAGTCATTAATTTGATTGTCCAGTATTTCCTTCATGAGATATTGCAACACTTTGAAAAAGTGTACAGCGCCAGCAGACAATGAATTTTCAGCACTAAATAAACGAAACTTCATTAACAGCTAAAGTAAACGTTTCCAATGTAAATTTCCACCTTTATATAGTGTAAAAAGACATCCTGAAGCCTGGGCAGCCATTAATTTGATTGTCCAATATTTCCCTTATGAGATAATGCCTCTCATAGCAAATGTGTACAGTGCGAGCTGAAAATGCATTTACAGCACTAAAAAAACAAACTTTTATAACAGCTAAACCAATCGTTTCCAATGTAAATTTCCACCTTTATATAGTGTAAAAAGACATCCTGAAGCCTGGGAAGTCATTAATTTGATTGTCCAATATTTCCCTTATGAGATAATGCCTCTCATTGCAAATGTGTACAGCGCGAGCTGAAAATGCATTTTCAGCACTAAAAAAACAAACTTTTATAACACCTAAACCAAACGTTTCCAATGTAAATTTCCTCCTTTATATAGTGTAAAAAGACATCCTGAAGCCTGGGCAGTCATTAATTTGATTGTCCAATATTTCCCTTATGAGATAATGCCTCTCATAGCAAATGTGTACAGCGCGAGCTGAAAATGCATTTACAGCACTAAAAAACCAAACTTTTATAACAGCTAAACCAAACGTTTCCAATGTAAATTTCACCCTTTATATAGTGTAGAAAGGCATCCTGAAGCCTGGAAAGTCATTAATTTGATTGTCCAGTATTTCCTTCATGAGATATTGCAACATTTAGAAAAAGTGTACAGCGCCAGCAGACAATGAATTTTCAGCACTAAAAAAACGAAACTTCATTAACAGCTAAACTAAACGTTTCCAATGTAAATTTCCACCTTTATATAGTGTAAAAAGACATCCTGAAGCCCGGGCAGCCATTAATTTGATTGTCCAATATTTCCCTTATGAGATAATGCCTCTCATAGCAAATGTGTACAGCGCGAGCTGAAAATGCATTTACAGCACTAAAAAACCAAACTTTTATAACAGCTAAACCAAACGTTTCCAATGTAAATTTCCACCTTTATATAGTGTAAAAAGACATCCTGAAGCCTGGGCAGTCATTAATTTGATTGTCCAATATTTCCCTTATGAGATAATGCCTCTCATAGCAAATGTGTACAGCGCGAGCTGAAAATGCATTTACAGCACTAAAAAACCAAACTTTTATAACAGCTTAACCAAACGTTTCCAATGTAAATTTCCACCTTTATATAGTGTAGAAAGGCATCCTGAAGCCTGGAAAGTCATTAATTTGATTGTCCAGTATTTCCTTCATGAGATATTGCAACACTTAGAAAAAGTGTACAGCGCCAGCAGACAATGAATTTTCAGCACTAAAAAAACGAAACTTCATTAACAGCTAAACTAAATGTTTCCAATGTAAATTTCCACCTTTATATAGTGTAAAAAGACATCCTGAAGCCTGGGCAGTCATTAATTTGATTGTCCAATATTTCCCTTATGAGATAATGCCTCTCATAGCAAATGTGTACAGCGCGAGCTGAAAATGCATTTACAGCACTAAAAAACCAAACTTTTATAACAGCTAAACCAAACGTTTCCAATGTAAATTTCCACCTTGAAAGAGTGTAAAAAGACATCCTGAAGCCTGGGCAGTCATTAATTTGATTGTCCAATATTTCCCTTATGAGATAATGCCTCTCATAGCAAATGTGTACAGCGCGAGCTGAAAATGCATTTACAGCACTAAAAAACCAAACTTTTATAACAGCTAAACCAAACGTTTCCAATGTAAATTTCACCCTTTATATAGTGTAGAAAGGCATCCTGAAGCCTGGAAAGTCATTAATTTGATTGTCCAGTATTTCCTTCATGAGATATTGCAACATTTAGAAAAAGTGTACAGCGCCAGCAGACAATGAATTTTCAGCACTAAAAAAACGAAACTTCATTAACAGCTAAACTAAACGTTTCCAATGTAAATTTCCACCTTTATATAGTGTAAAAAGACATCCTGAAGCCCGGGCAGCCATTAATTTGATTGTCCAATATTTCCCTTATGAGATAATGCCTCTCATAGCAAATGTGTACAGCGCGAGCTGAAAATGCATTTACAGCACTAAAAAACCAAACTTTTATAACAGCTAAACCAAACGTTTCCAATGTAAATTTCCACCTTTATATAGTGTAAAAAGACATCCTGAAGCCTGGGCAGTCATTAATTTGATTGTCCAATATTTCCCTTATGAGATAATGCCTCTCATAGCAAATGTGTACAGCGCGAGCTGAAAATGCATTTACAGCACTAAAAAACCAAACTTTTATAACAGCTTAACCAAACGTTTCCAATGTAAATTTCCACCTTTATATAGTGTAGAAAGGCATCCTGAAGCCTGGAAAGTCATTAATTTGATTGTCCAGTATTTCCTTCATGAGATATTGCAACACTTAGAAAAAGTGTACAGCGCCAGCAGACAATGAATTTTCAGCACTAAAAAAACGAAACTTCATTAACAGCTAAACTAAATGTTTCCAATGTAAATTTCCACCTTTATATAGTGTAATAAGACATCCTGAAGCCTGGGCAGTCATTAATTTGATTGTCCAATATTTCCCTTATGAGATAATGCCTCTCATAGCAAATGTGTACAGCGCGAGCTGAAAATGCATTTACAGCACTAAAAAACCAAACTTTTATAACAGCTAAACCAAACGTTTCCAATGTAAATTTCCACCTTGAAAGAGTGTAAAAAGACATCCTGAAGCCTGGGCAGTCATTAATTTGATTGTCCAATATTTCCCTTATGAGATAATGCCTCTCATAGCAAATGTGTACAGCGCGAGCTGAAAATGCATTTACAGCACTAAAAAACCAAACTTTTATAACAGCTAAACCAAACGTTTCCAATGTAAATTTCACCCTTTATATAGTGTAGAAAGGCATCCTGAAGCCTGGAAAGTCATTAATTTGATTGTCCAGTATTTCCTTCATGAGATATTGCAACATTTAGAAAAAGTGTACAGCGCCAGCAGACAATGAATTTTCAGCACTAAAAAAACGAAACTTCATTAACAGCTAAACTAAACGTTTCCAATGTAAATTTCCACCTTTATATAGTGTAAAAAGACATCCTGAAGCCCGGGCAGCCATTAATTTGATTGTCCAATATTTCCCTTATGAGATAATGCCTCTCATAGCAAATGTGTACAGCGCGAGCTGAAAATGCATTTACAGCACTAAAAAACCAAACTTTTATAACAGCTAAACCAAACGTTTCCAATGTAAATTTCCACCTTTATATAGTGTAAAAAGACATCCTGAAGCCTGGGCAGTCATTAATTTGATTGTCCAATATTTCCCTTATGAGATAATGCCTCTCATAGCAAATGTGTACAGCGCGAGCTGAAAATGCATTTACAGCACTAAAAAACCAAACTTTTATAACAGCTTAACCAAACGTTTCCAATGTAAATTTCCACCTTTATATAGTGTAGAAAGGCATCCTGAAGCCTGGAAAGTCATTAATTTGATTGTCCAGTATTTCCTTCATGAGATATTGCAACACTTAGAAAAAGTGTACAGCGCCAGCAGACAATGAATTTTCAGCACTAAAAAAACGAAACTTCATTAACAGCTAAACTAAATGTTTCCAATGTAAATTTCCACCTTTATATAGTGTAATAAGACATCCTGAAGCCTGGGCAGTCATTAATTTGATTGTCCAATATTTCCCTTATGAGATAATGCCTCTCATAGCAAATGTGTACAGCGCGAGCTCAAAATGCATTTACAGCACTAAAAAACCAAACTTTTATAACAGCTAAACCAAACGTTTCCAATGTAAATTTCCACCTTGAAAGAGTGTAAAAAGACATCCTGAAGCCTGGGCAGTCATTAATTTGATTGTCCAATATTTCCCTTATGAGATAATGCCTCTCATAGCAAATGTGTACAGCGCGAGCTGAAAATGCATTTACAGCACTAAAAAACCAAACTTTTATAACAGCTAAACCAAACGTTTCCAATGTAAATTTCTACCTTTATATAGTGTAGAAAGGCATCCTGAAGCCTGGAAAGTCATTAATTTGATTGTCCAGTATTTCCTTCATGAGATATTGCAACACTTAGAAAAAGTGTACAGCGCCAGCAGACAATGAATTTTCAGCACTAAAAAAACGAAACTTCATTAACAGCTAAACTAAACGTTTCCAATGTAAATTTCCACCTTTATATAGTGTAAAAAGACATCCTGAAGCCTGGGCAGTCATTAATTTGATTGTCCAATATTTCCCTTATGAGATAATGCCTCTCATAGCAAATGTGTACAGCGCGAGCTGAAAATGCATTTACAGCACTAAAAAACCAAACTTTTATAACAGCTAAACCAAACGTTTCCAATGTAAATTTCCACCTTTATATAGTGTAGAAAGGCATCCTGAAGCCTGGAAAGTCATTAATTTGATTGTCCAGTATTTCCTTCATGAGATATTGCAACACTTAGAAAAAGTGTACAGCGCCAGCAGACAATGAATTTTCAGCACTAAAAAAAACGAAACTTCATTAACAGCTAAACCAAACGTTTCCAATGTAAATTTCCACATTTATAGAGTGTAAAAAGGCATCCTGAAGCCTGGGAAGTCATTAATTTGATTGTCCAGTATTTCCCTTATGAGATAATGCCTCTCATTGCAAATGTGTACAGCGCGAGCTGAAAATGCATTTTCAGCACTAAAAAAACAAACTTTTATAACACCTAAACCAAACGTTTCCAATGTAAATTTCCTCCTTTATATAGTGTAAAAAGACATCCTGAAGCCTGGGCAGTCATTAATTTGATTGTCCAATATTTCCCTTATGAGATAATGCCTCTCATAGCAAATGTGTACAGCGCGAGCTGAAAATGCATTTACAGCACTAAAAAACCAAACTTTTATAACAGCTAAACCAAACGTTTCCAATGTAAATTTCACCCTTTATATAGTGTAGAAAGGCATCCTGAAGCCTGGAAAGTCATTAATTTGATTGTCCAGTATTTCCTTCATGAGATATTGCAACATTTAGAAAAAGTGTACAGCGCCAGCAGACAATGAATTTTCAGCACTAAAAAAACGAAACTTCATTAACAGCTAAACTAAACGTTTCCAATGTAAATTTCCACCTTTATATAGTGTAAAAAGACATCCTGAAGCCCGGGCAGCCATTAATTTGATTGTCCAATATTTCCCTTATGAGATAATGCCTCTCATAGCAAATGTGTACAGCGCGAGCTGAAAATGCATTTACAGCACTAAAAAACCAAACTTTTATAACAGCTAAACCAAACGTTTCCAATGTAAATTTCCACCTTTATATAGTGTAAAAAGACATCCTGAAGCCTGGGCAGTCATTAATTTGATTGTCCAATATTTCCCTTATGAGATAATGCCTCTCATAGCAAATGTGTACAGCGCGAGCTGAAAATGCATTTACAGCACTAAAAAACCAAACTTTTATAACAGCTTAACCAAACGTTTCCAATGTAAATTTCCACCTTTATATAGTGTAGAAAGGCATCCTGAAGCCTGGAAAGTCATTAATTTGATTGTCCAGTATTTCCTTCATGAGATATTGCAACACTTAGAAAAAGTGTACAGCGCCAGCAGACAATGAATTTTCAGCACTAAAAAAACGAAACTTCATTAACAGCTAAACTAAATGTTTCCAATGTAAATTTCCACCTTTATATAGTGTAAAAAGACATCCTGAAGCCTGGGCAGTCATTAATTTGATTGTCCAATATTTCCCTTATGAGATAATGCCTCTCATAGCAAATGTGTACAGCGCGAGCTGAAAATGCATTTACAGCACTAAAAAACCAAACTTTTATAACAGCTAAACCAAACGTTTCCAATGTAAATTTCCACCTTGAAAGAGTGTAAAAAGACATCCTGAAGCCTGGGCAGTCATTAATTTGATTGTCCAATATTTCCCTTATGAGATAATGCCTCTCATAGCAAATGTGTACAGCGCGAGCTGAAAATGCATTTACAGCACTAAAAAACCAAACTTTTATAACAGCTAAACCAAACGTTTCCAATGTAAATTTCACCCTTTATATAGTGTAGAAAGGCATCCTGAAGCCTGGAAAGTCATTAATTTGATTGTCCAGTATTTCCTTCATGAGATATTGCAACATTTAGAAAAAGTGTACAGCGCCAGCAGACAATGAATTTTCAGCACTAAAAAAACGAAACTTCATTAACAGCTAAACTAAACGTTTCCAATGTAAATTTCCACCTTTATATAGTGTAAAAAGACATCCTGAAGCCCGGGCAGCCATTAATTTGATTGTCCAATATTTCCCTTATGAGATAATGCCTCTCATAGCAAATGTGTACAGCGCGAGCTGAAAATGCATTTACAGCACTAAAAAACCAAACTTTTATAACAGCTAAACCAAACGTTTCCAATGTAAATTTCCACCTTTATATAGTGTAAAAAGACATCCTGAAGCCTGGGCAGTCATTAATTTGATTGTCCAATATTTCCCTTATGAGATAATGCCTCTCATAGCAAATGTGTACAGCGCGAGCTGAAAATGCATTTACAGCACTAAAAAACCAAACTTTTATAACAGCTTAACCAAACGTTTCCAATGTAAATTTCCACCTTTATATAGTGTAGAAAGGCATCCTGAAGCCTGGAAAGTCATTAATTTGATTGTCCAGTATTTCCTTCATGAGATATTGCAACACTTAGAAAAAGTGTACAGCGCCAGCAGACAATGAATTTTCAGCACTAAAAAAACGAAACTTCATTAACAGCTAAACTAAATGTTTCCAATGTAAATTTCCACCTTTATATAGTGTAAAAAGACATCCTGAAGCCTGGGCAGTCATTAATTTGATTGTCCAATATTTCCCTTATGAGATAATGCCTCTCATAGCAAATGTGTACAGCGCGAGCTGAAAATGCATTTACAGCACTAAAAAACCAAACTTTTATAACAGCTAAACCAAACTTTTCCAATGTAAATTTCCACCTTGAAAGAGTGTAAAAAGACATCCTGAAGCCTGGGCAGTCATTAATTTGATTGTCCAATATTTCCCTTATGAGATAATGCCTCTCATAGCAAATGTGTACAGCGCGAGCTGAAAATGCATTTACAGCACTAAAAAACCAAACTTTTATAACAGCTAAACCAAACGTTTCCAATGTACATTTCTACCTTTATATAGTGTAGAAAGGCATCCTGAAGCCTGGAAAGTCATTAATTTGATTGTCCAGTATTTCCTTCATGAGATATTGCAACACTTAGAAAAAGTGTACAGCGCCAGCAGACAATGAATTTTCAGCACTAAAAAAACGAAACTTCATTAACAGCTAAACTAAACGTTTCCAATGTAAATTTCCACCTTTATATAGTGTAAAAAGACATTCTGAAGCCTGGGCAGTCATTAATTTGATTGTCCAATATTTCCCTTATGAGATAATGCCTCTAATAGCAAATGTGTACAGCGCGAGCTGAAAATGCATTTACAGCACTAAAAAACCAAACTTTTATAACAGCTAAACCAAACGTTTCCAATGTAAATTTCCACCTTTATATAGTGTAGAAAGGCATCCTGAAGCCTGGAAAGTCATTAATTTGATTGTCCAGTATTTCCTTCATGAGATATTGCAACACTTAGAAAAAGTGTACAGCGCCAGCAGACAATGAATTTTCAGCACTAAAAAAACGAAACTTCATTAACAGCTAAACCAAACGTTTCCAATGTAAATTTCCACATTTATAGAGTGTAAAAAGGCATCCTGAAGCCTGGGAAGTCATTAATTTGATTGTCCAGTATTTCCCTTATGAGATAATGCCTCACATAGCAAATGTGTACAGTGCGAGCTGAAAATGCATTTTCAGCACTAAAAAAACAAACTTTTATAACAGCTAAACTAAACGTTTCCAATGTAAATTTCCACCTTTATATAGTGTAAAAAGACATCCTGAAGCCTGGGCAGTCATTAATTTGATTGTCCAATATTTCCCTTATGAGATAATGCCTCTCATAGCAAATGTGTACAGCGCGAGCTGAAAATGCATTTACAGCACTAAAAAAACAAACTTTTATAACAGCTAAACTAAACGTTTCCAATGTAAATTTCCACCTTTATATAGTGTAAAAAGACATCCTGAAGCCTGGGCAGTCATTAATTTGATTGTCCAATATTTCCCTTATGAGATAATGCCTCTCATAGCAAATGTGTACAGCGCGAGCTGAAAATGCATTTACAGCACTAAAAACCCAAACTTTTATAACAGCTAAACCAAACGTTTCCAATGTAAATTTCCACCTTTATATAGTGTAGAAAGGCATCCTGAAGCCTGGAAAGTCATTAATTTGATTGTCCAGTATTTCCTTCATGAGATATTGCAACACTTAGAAAAGGTGTACAGCGCCAGCAGACAATGAATTTTCAGCACTAAAAAAACGAAACTTCATTAACAGCTAAACCAAACGTTTCCAATGTAAATTTCCACATTTATAGAGTGTAAAAATGCATCCTGAAGCCTGGGAAGTCATTAATTTGATTGTCCAGTATTTCCCTTATGAGATAATGCCTCACATAGCAAATGTGTACAGTGCGAGCTGAAAATGCATTTTCAGCACTAAAAAACCAAACTTTTATAACAGCTAAACCAAACGTTTCCAATGTAAATTTCCACCTTTATATAGTGTAAAAAGACATCCTGAAGCCTGGGCAGTCATTAATTTGATTGTCCAATATTTCCCTTATGAGATAATGCCTCTCATAGCAAATGTGTACAGCGCGAGCTGAAAATGCATTTACAGCACTAAAAAACCAAACTTTTATAACAGCTAAACCAAACGTTTCCAATGTAAATTTCCACCTTTATATAGTGTAGAAAGGCATCCTGAAGCCTGGAAAGTCATTAATGTGATTGTCCAGTATTTCCTTCATGAGATATTGCAACACTTAGAAAAAGTGTACAGCGCCAGTAGACAATGAATTTTCAGCACTAAAAAAACGAAACTTCATTAACAGCTAAACTAAACGTTTCCAATGTAAATTTCCACCTTTATATAGTGTAAAAAGACATCCTGAAGCCTGGGCAGTCATTAATTTGATTGTCCAATATTTCCCTTATGAGATAATGCCTCTCATAGCAAATGTGTACAGCGCGAGCTGAAAATGCATTTACAGCACTAAAAAACCAAACTTTTATAACAGCTACACCAAACGTTTCCAATGTAAATTTCCACCTTTATATAGTGTAGAAAGGCATCCTGGAGCCTGGAAAGTCATTAATTTGATTGTCCAGTATTTCCTTCATGAGATATTGCAACACTTAGAAAAAGTGTACAGCGCCAGCAGACAATGAATTTTCAGCACTAAAAAAACCAAACTTTTTATAACAGCTAAACCAAACGTTTCCAATGTAAATTTCCACCTTTATATAGTGTAAAAAGACATCCTGAAGCCTGGGCAGTCATTAATTTGATTGTCCAGTATTTCCCTTATGAGATATTGCCTCACATAGCAAATGTGTACAGCGCGAGCTGAAAATGCATTTACAGCACTAAAAAAACCAAACTTTTATAACAGCTAAACCAAACGTTTCCAATGTAAATTTCCACCTTTATATAGTGAAGAAAGGCATCCTGAAGCCTGGAAAGTCATTAATTTGATTGTCCAGTATTTCCTACATGAGATATTGCAAAACGTAGAAAAAGTGTACAGCGCCAGCAGACAATGAATTTTCAGCACTAAAAAAACGAAACTTCATTAACAGCTAAACCAAACGTTTCCAATGTAAATTTCCACATTTATAGAGTGTAAAAAGGCATCCTGAAGCCTGGGAAGTCATTAATTTGATTGTCCAGTATTTCCCTTATGAGATAATGCCTCACATAGCAAATGTGTACAGTGCGAGCTGAAAATGCATTTTCAGCACTAAAAAACCAAACTTATATAACACCTAAACCAAACGTTTCCAATGTAAATTTCCACCTTTATATAGTGTAAAAAGACATCCTGAAGCCTGGGCAGTCATTAATTTGATTGTCCAATATTTCCCTTATGAGATAATGCCTCTCATAGCAAATGTGTACAGCGCGAGCTGAAAATGCATTTACAGCACTAAAAAACCAAACTTTTATAACAGCTAAACCAAACGTTTCCAATGTAAATTTCCACCTTTATATAGTGTAGAAAGGCATCCTGAAGCCTGGAAAGTCATTAATTTGATTGTCCAGTATTTCCTTCATGAGATATTGCAACATTTAGAAAAAGTGTACAGCGCCAGCAGACAATGAATTTTCAGCACTAAAAAAACGAAACTTCATTAACAGCTAAACTAAACGTTTCCAATGTAAATTTCCACCTTTATATAGTGTAAAAAGACATCCTGAAGCCTGCGCAGTCATTAATTTGATTGTCCAATATTTCCCTTATGAGATAATGCCTCTCATAGCAAATGTGTACAGCGCGAGCTGAAAATGCATTTACAGCACTAAAAAACCAAACTTTTATAACAGCTAAACCAAACGTTTCCAATGTAAATTTCTACCTTTATATAGTGTAGAAAGGCATCCTGAAGCCTGGAAAGTCATTAATTTGATTGTCCAGTATTTCCTTCATGAGATATTGCAACACTTAGAAAAAGTGTACAGCGCCAGCAGACAATGAATTTTCAGCACTAAAAAAACGAAACTTCATTAACAGCTAAACTAAACGTTTCCAATGTAAATTTCCACCTTTATATAGTGTAAAAAGACATTCTGAAGCCTGGGCAGTCATTAATTTGATTGTCCAATATTTCCCTTATGAGATAATGCCTCTCATAGCAAATGTGTACAGCGCGAGCTGAAAATGCATTTACAGCACTAATACCAAACTTTTATAACAGCTAAACCAAACGTTTCCAATGTAAATTTCCACCTTTATATAGTGTAGAAAGGCATCCTGAAGCCTGGAAAGTCATTAATTTGATTGTCCAGTATTTCCTTCATGAGATATTGCAACACTTAGAAAAAGTGTACAGCGCCAGCAGACAATGAATTTTCAGCACTAAAAAAACGAAACTTCATTAACAGCTAAACCAAACGTTTCCAATGTAAATTTCCACATTTATAGAGTGTAAAAAGGCATCCTGAAGCCTGGGAAGTCATTAATTTGATTGTCCAGTATTTCCCTTATGAGATAATGCCTCACATAGCAAATGTGTACAGTGCGAGCTGAAAATGCATTTTCAGCACTAAAAAAACAAACTTTTATAACAGCTAAACTAAACGTTTCCAATGTAAATTTCCACCTTTATATAGTGTAAAAAGACATCCTGAAGCCTGGGCAGTCATTAATTTGATTGTCCAATATTTCCCTTATGAGATAATGCATCTCATAGCAAATGTGTACAGCGCGAGCTGAAAATGCATTTACAGCACTAAAAAAACAAACTTTTATAATAGCTAAACTAAACGTTTCCAATGTAAATTTCCACCTTTATATAGTGTAAAAAGACATCCTGAAGCCTGGGCAGTCATTAATTTGATTGTCCAATATTTCCCTTATGAGATAATGCCTCTCATAGCAAATGTGTACAGCGATAGCTGAAAATGCATTTACAGCACTAAAAACCCAAACTTTTATAACAGCTAAACCAAACGTTTCCAATGTAAATTTCCACCTTTATATAGTGTAGAAAGGCATCCTGAAGCCTGGAAAGTCATTAATTTGATTGTCCAGTATTTCCTTCATGAGATATTGCAACACTTAGAAAAAGTGTACAGCGCCAGCAGACAATGAATTTTCAGCACTAAAAAAACGAAACTTCATTAACAGCTGAACTAAACGTTTCCAATGTAAATGTCCACCTTTATATAGTGTAAAAAGACATCCTGAAGCCTGGGCAGTCATTAATTTGATTGTCCAATATTTCCCTTATGAGATAATGCCTCTCATAGCAAATGTGTACAGTGCGAGCTGAAAATGCATTTACAGCACTAAAAAACCAAACTTTTATAACAGCTAAACCAAACGTTTCCAATGTAAATTTCCACCTTTATATAGTGTAGAAAGGCATCCTGAAGCCTGGAAAGTCATTAATTTGATTGTCCAGTATTTCCTTCATGAGATATTGCAACACTTAGAAAAAGTGTACAGCGCCAGCAGACAATGAATTTTCAGCACTAAAAAAAACGAAACTTCATTAACAGCTAAACCAAACGTTTCCAATGTAAATTTCCACCTTTATATAGTGTAGAAAGGCATCCTGAAGCCTGGAAAGTCATTAATTTGATTGTCCAGTATTTCCTTCATGAGATATTGCAACACTTAGAAAAAGTGTACAGCGCCAGCAGACAATGAATTTTCAGCACTAAAAAAACGAAACTTCATTAACAGCTAAACCAAACGTTTCCAATGTAAATTTCCACATTTATAGAGTGTAAAAAGGCATCCTGAAGCCTGGGAAGTCATTAATTTGATTGTCCAGTATTTCCCTTATGAGATAATGCCTCACATAGCAAATGTGTACAGTGCGAGCTGAAAATGCATTTTCAGCACTAAAAAACCAAACTTTTATAACAGCTAAACCAAACGTTTCCAATGTAAATTTCCACCTTTATATAGTGTAAAAAGACATCCTGAAGCCTGGGCAGTCATTAATTTGATTGTCCAATATTTCCCTTATGAGATAATGCCTCTCATAGCAAATGTGTACAGCGCGAGCTGAAAATGCATTTACAGCACTAAAAAACCAAACTTTTATAACAGCTAAACCAAACGTTTCAATTGTAAATTTCCACCTTTATATAGTGTAGAAAGGCATCCTGAAGCCTGGAAAGTCATTAATTTGATTGTCCAGTATTTCCTTCATGAGATATTGCAACACTTAGAAAAAGTGTACAGCGCCAGCAGACAATGAATTTTCAGCACTAAAAAAACGAAACTTCATTAACAGCTAAACCAAACGTTTCCAATGTAAATTTCCACATTTATAGAGTGTAAAAAGGCATCCTGAAGCCTGGGCAGTCATTAATTTGATTGTCCAGTATTTCCCTTATGAGATAATGCCTCACATAGCAAATGTGTACAGTGCGAGCTGAAAATGCATTTTCAGCACTAAAAAACCAAACTTTTATAACAGCTAAACCAAACGTTTCCAATGTAAATTTCCACCTTTATATAGTGTAAAAAGACATCCTGAAGCCTGGGCAGTCATTAATTTGATTGTCCAGTATTTCCCTTATGAGATAATGCCTCACATAGCAAATGTGTACAGCGCCAGCAGACAATGAATTTTCAGCACTAAAAAAACGAAACTTCATTAACAGCTAAACTAAACGTTTCCAATGTAAATTTCCACCCTTATATAGTGTAAAAAGACATCCTGAAGCCTGGGCAGTCATTAATTTGATTGTCCAATATTTCCCTTATGACATAATGCCTCTCATAGCAAATGTGTACAGTGCGAGCTGAAAATGCATTTACAGCACTAAAAAAACAAACTTTTATAACAGCTAAACCAAACGTTTCCAATGTAAATTTCCACCTTTATATAGTGTAAAAAGACATCCTGAAGCCTGGGCAGTCATTAATTTGATTGTCCAATATTTCCCTTATGAGATAATGCCTCTCATAGCAAATGTGTACAGCGCGAGCTGAAAATGCATTTACAGCACTAAAAAACCAAACTTTTATAACAGCTAAACCAAACGTTTCCAATGTAAATTTCCACCTTTATATAGTGTAGAAAGGCATCCTGAAGCCTGGAAAGTCATTAATTTGATTGTCCAGTATTTCCTTCATGAGATATTGCAACATTTAGAAAAAGTGTACAGCGCCAGCAGACAATGAATTTTCAGCACTAAAAAAACGAAACTTTATTAACAGCTAAACTAAACGTTTCCAATGTAAATTTCCACCTTTATATAGTGTAAAAAGACATCCTGAAGCCCGGGCAGCCATTAATTTGATTGTCCAATATTTCCCTTATGAGATAATGCCTCTCATAGCAAATGTGTACAGCGCGAGCTGAAAATGCATTTACAGCACTAAAAAAACAAACTTTTATAACAGCTAAACCAAACGTTTCCAATGTAAATTTCCACCTTTATATAGTGTAAAAAGACATCCTGAAGCCTGCGCAGTCATTAATTTGATTGTCCAATATTTCCCTTATGAGATAATGCCTCTCATAGCAAATGTGTACAGCGCGAGCTGAAAATGCATTTACAGCACTAAAAAACCAAACTTTTATAACAGCTAAACCAAACGTTTCCAATGTAAATTTCTACCTTTATATAGTGTAGAAAGGCATCCTGAAGCCTGGAAGTCATTAATTTGATTGTCCAGTATTTCCTTCATGAGATATTGCAACACTTAGAAAAAGTGTACAGCGCCAGCAGACAATGAATTTTCAGCACTAAAAAAACGAAACTTCATTAACAGCTAAACTAAACGTTTCCAATGTAAATTTCCACCTTTATATAGTGTAAAAAGACATTCTGAAGCCTGGGCAGTCATTAATTTGATTGTCCAATATTTCCCTTATGAGATAATGCCTCTCATAGCAAATGTGTACAGCGCGAGCTGAAAATGCATTTACAGCACTAATACCAAACTTTTATAACAGCTAAACCAAACGTTTCCAATGTAAATTTCCACCTTTATATAGTGTAGAAAGGCATCCTGAAGCCTGGAAAGTCATTAATTTGATTGTCCAGTATTTCCTTCATGAGATATTGCAACACTTAGAAAAAGTGTACAGCGCCAGCAGACAATGAATTTTCAGCACTAAAAAAACGAAACTTCATTAACAGCTAAACCAAACGTTTCCAATGTAAATTTCCACATTTATAGAGTGTAAAAAGGCATCCTGAAGCCTGGGAAGTCATTAATTTGATTGTCCAGTATTTCCCTTATGAGATAATGCCTCACATAGCAAATGTGTACAGTGCGAGCTGAAAATGCATTTTCAGCACTAAAAAACCAAACTTTTATAACAGCTAAACTAAACGTTTCCAATGTAAATTTCCACCTTTATATAGTGTAAAAAGACATCCTGAAGCCTGGGCAGTCATTAATTTGATTGTCCAATATTTCCCTTATGAGATAATGCCTCTCATAGCAAATGTGTACAGCGCGAGCTGAAAATGCATTTACAGCACTAAAAAAACAAACTTTTATAACAGCTAAACTAAACGTTTCCAATGTGAATTTCCACCTTTATATAGTGTAAAAAGACATCCTGAAGCCTGGGCAGTCATTAATTTGATTGTCCAATATTTCCCTTATGAGATAATGCCTCTCATAGCAAATGTGTACAGCGGGAGCTGAAAATGCATTTACAGCACTAAAAAAACAAACTTTTATAACAGCTAAACCAAACGTTTCCAATGTAAATTTCCACCTTTATATAGTGTAGAAAGGCATCCTGAAGCCTGGAAAGTCATTAATTTGATTGTCCAGTATTTCCTTCATGAGATATTGCAACACTTAGAAAAAGTGTACAGCGCCAGCAGACAATGAATTTTCAGCACTAAAAAAACGAAACTTCATTAACAGCTGAACTAAACGTTTCCAATGTAAATGTCCACCTTTATATAGTGTAAAAAGACATCCTGAAGCCTGGGCAGTCATTAATTTGATTGTCCAATATTTCCCTTATGAGATAATGCCTCTCATAGCAAATGTGTACAGCGCGAGCTGAAAATGCATTTACAGCACTAAAAAACCAAACTTTTATAACAGCTAAACCAAACGTTTCCAATGTAAATTTCCACCTTTATATAGTGTAGAAAGGCATCCTGAAGCCTGGAAAGTCATTAATTTGATTGTCCAGTATTTCCTTCATGAGATATTGCAACACTTAGAAAAAGTGTACAGCGCCAGCAGACAATGAATTTTCAGCACTAAAAAAAACGAAACTTCATTAACAGCTAAACCAAACGTTTCCAATGTAAATTTCCACCTTTATATAGTGTAGAAAGGCATCCTGAAGCCTGGAAAGTCATTAATTTGATTGTCCAGTATTTCCTTCATGAGATATTGCAACACTTAGAAAAAGTGTACTTCGCCAGCAGACAATGAATTTTCAGCACTAAAAAAACGAAACTTCATTAACAGCTAAACCAAACGTTTCCAATGTAAATTTCCACATTTATAGAGTGTAAAAAGGCATCCTGAAGCCTGGGAAGTCATTAATTTGATTGTCCAGTATTTCCCTTATGAGATAATGCCTCACATAGCAAATGTGTACAGTGCGAGCTGAAAATGCATTTTCAGCACTAAAAAACCAAACTTTTATAACAGCTAAACCAAACGTTTCCAATGTAAATTTCCACCTTTATATAGTGTAAAAAGACATCCTGAAGCCTGGGCAGTCATTAATTTGATTGTCCAATATTTCCCTTATGAGATAATGCCTCTCATAGCAAATGTGTACAGCGCGAGCTGAAAATGCATTTACAGCACTAAAAAACCAAACTTTTATAACAGCTAAACCAAACGTTTCAATTGTAAATTTCCACCTTTATATAGTGTAGAAAGGCATCCTGAAGCCTGGAAAGTCATTAATTTGATTGTCCAGTATTTCCTTCATGAGATATTGCAACACTTAGAAAAAGTGTACAGCGCCAGCAGACAATGAATTTTCAGCACTAAAAAAACGAAACTTCATTAACAGCTAAACCAAACGTTTCCAATGTAAATTTCCACATTTATAGAGTGTAAAAAGGCATCCTGAAGCCTGGGCAGTCATTAATTTGATTGTCCAGTATTTCCCTTATGAGATAATGCCTCACATAGCAAATGTGTACAGTGCGAGCTGAAAATGCATTTTCAGCACTAAAAAACCAAACTTTTATAACAGCTAAACCAAACGTTTCCAATGTAAATTTCCACCTTTATATAGTGTAAAAAGACATCCTGAAGCCTGGGCAGTCATTAATTTGATTGTCCAGTATTTCCCTTATGAGATAATGCCTCACATAGCAAATGTGTACAGCGCCAGCAGACAATGAATTTTCAGCACTAAAAAAACGAAACTTCATTAACAGCTAAACTAAACGTTTCCAATGTAAATTTCCACCCTTATATAGTGTAAAAA
This sequence comes from Idiotropiscis lumnitzeri, assembly GCF_059441095.1. Taxonomy (NCBI): domain Eukaryota; kingdom Metazoa; phylum Chordata; class Actinopteri; order Syngnathiformes; family Syngnathidae; genus Idiotropiscis; species Idiotropiscis lumnitzeri. Next base: position 966,948 of record NW_028283569.1, read on the forward strand.
GACATCCTGAAGCCTGGGCAGTCATTAATTTGATTGTCCAATATTTCCCTTATGAGATAATGCCTCTCATAGCAAATGTGTACAGCGCGAGCTGAAAATGCATTTACAGCACTAAAAAACCAAACTTTTATAACAGCTAAACCAAACGTTTCCAATGTAAATTTCCACCTTTATATAGTGTAGAAAGGCATCCTGAAGCCTGGAAAGTCATTAATTTGATTGTCCAGTATTTCCTTCATGAGATATTGCAACACTTAGAAAAAGTGTACAGCGCCAGCAGACAATTAATTTTCAGCACTAAAAAAACGAAACTTCATTAACAGCTAAACCAAACGTTTCCAATGTAAATTTCAACATTTATAGAGTGTAAAAAGGCATCCTGAAGCCTGGGAAGTCATTAATTTGATTGTCCAGTATTTCCCTTATGAGATAATGCCTCTCATTGCAAATGTGTACAGCGCGAGCTGAAAATGCATTTTCAGCACTAAAAAACCAAACTTTTATAACACCTAAACCAAACGTTTCCAATGTAAATTTCCTCCTTTATATAGTGTAAAAAGACATCCTGAAGCCTGGGCAGTCATTAATTTGATTGTCCAATATTTCCCTTATGAGATAATGCCTCTCATAGCAAATGTGTACAGCGCGAGCTGAAAATGCATTTACAGCACTAAAAAACCAAACTTTTATAACAGCTAAACCAAACGTTTCCAATGTAAATTTCCACCTTTATATAGTGTAGAAAGGCATCCTGAAGCCTGGAAAGTCATTAATTTGATTGTCCAGTATTTCCTTCATGAGATATTGCAACACTTAGAAAAAGTGTACAGCGCCAGCAGACAATGAATTTTCAGCACTAAAAAAACGAAACTTCATTAACAGCTAAACTAAATGTTTCCAATGTAAATTTCCACCTTTATATAGTGTAAAAAGACATCCTGAAGCCTGGGCAGTCATTAATTTGATTGTCCAATATTTCCCTTATGAGATAATGCCTCTATTAGCAAATGTGTACAGCGCGAGCTGAAAATGCATTTACAGCACTAAAAAACCAAACTTTTATAACAGCTAAACCAAACGTTTCCAATGTAAATTTCCACCTTTATATAGTGTAAAAAGGCATCCTGAAGCCTGGAAAGTCTTTAATTTGATTGTCCAGTATTTCCTTCATGAGATATTGCAACACTTAGAAAAAGTGTACAGCGCCAGCAGACAATGAATTTTCAGCACTAAAAAACCGAAACTTCATTAACAGCTAAACTAAACGTTTCCAATGTAAATTTCCACCTTTATATAGTGTAAAAAGACATCCTGAAGCCTGGGCAGCCATTAATTTGATTGTCCAATATTTCCCTTATGAGATAATGCCTCTCATAGCAAATGTGTACAGTGCGAGCTGAAAATGCATTTACAGCACTAAAAAACCAAACTTTTATAACAGCTAAACCAAACGTTTCCAATGTAAATTTCCACCTTTATAGAGTGTAAAAAGACATCCTGAAGCCTGGGCAGTCATTAATTTGATTGTCCAATATTTCCCTTATGAGATAATGCCTCTCATAGCAAATGTGTACAGCGCGAGCTGAAAATGCATTTACAGCACTAAAAAACCAAACTTTTATAACAGCTAAACCAAACGTTTCCAATGTAAATTTCTACCTTTATATAGTGTAGAAAGGCATCCTGAAGCCTGGAAAGTCATTAATTTGATTGTCCAGTATTTCCTTCATGAGATATTGCAACACTTAGAAAAAGTGTACAGCGCCAGCAGACAATGTTTTTTCAGCACTAAAAAAACGAAACTTCATTAACAGCTAAACCAAACGTTTCCAATGTAAATTTCCACATTTATAGAGTGTAAAAAGGCATCCTGAAGCCTGGGAAGTCATTAATTTGATTGTCCAGTATTTCCCTTATGATATAATGCCTCACATAGCAAATGTGTACAGCGCGAGCTGAAAATGCATTTACAGCACTAAAAAACCAAACTTTTATAACAGCTAAACCAAACGTTTCCAATGTAAATTTCCACCTTTATATAGTGTAGAAAGGCATCCTGAAGCCTGGAAAGTCATTAATTTGATTGTCCAGTATTTCCTTCATGAGATATTGCAACACTTAGAAAAAGTGTACAGCGCCAGCAGACAATGAATTTTCAGCACTAAAAAAACGAAACTTCATTAACAGCTAAACTAAACGTTTCCAATGTAAATTTCCACCTTTATATAGTGTAAAAAGACATCCTGAAGCCTGGGCAGTCATTAATTTGATTGTCCAATATTTCCCTTATGAGATAATGCCTCTCATAGCAAATGTGTACAGCGCGAGCTGAAAATGCATTTACAGCACTAAAAAACCAAACTTTTATAACAGCTAAACCAAACGTTTCCAATGTAAATTTCCACCTTTATATAGTGTAGAAAGGCATCCTGAAGCCTGGAAAGTCATTAATTTGATTGTCCAGTATTTCCTTCATGAGATATTGCAACACTTAGAAAAAGTGTACAGCGCCAGCAGACAATGAATTTCCAGCATTAAAAAAACGAAACTTCATTAACAGCTAAACTAAACGTTTCCAATGTAAATTTCCACCTTTATATAGTGTAAAAAGACATCCTGAAGCCTGGGCAGTCATTAATTTGATTGTCCAATATTTCCCTTATGAGATAATGCCTCTCATAGCAAATGTGTACAGCGCGAGCTGAAAATGCATTTACAGCACTAAAAAACCAAACTTTTATAACAGCTAAACCAAACGTTTCCAATGTAAATTTCCACCTTTATATAGTGTAGAAAGGCATCCTGAAGCCTGGAAAGTCATTAATTTGATTGTCCAGTATTTCCTTCATGAGATATTGCAACACTTAGAAAAAGTGTACAGCGCCAGCAGACAATGAATTTTCAGCACTAAAAAAACGAAACTTCATTAACAGCTAAACCAAACGTTTCCAATGTAAATTTCCACATTTATAGAGTGTAAAAAGGCATCCTGAAGCCTGGGAAGTCATTAATTTGATTGTCCAGTATTTCCCTTATGAGATAATGCCTCACATAGCAAATGTGTACAGTGCGAGCTGAAAATGCATTTTCAGCACTAAAAAACCAAACTTTTATAACATCTAAACCAAACGTTTCCAATGTAAATTTCCACCTTTATATAGTGTAAAAAGACATCCTGAAGCCTGGGCAGTCATTAATTTGATTGTCCAGTATTTCCCTTATGAGATAATGCCTCACATAGCAAATGTGTACAGCGCGAGCTGAAAATGCATTTACAGCACTAAAAAAACAAACTTTTATAACAGCTAAACCAAACGTTTCCAATGTAAATTTCCACATTTATAGAGTGTAAAAATGCATCCTGAAGCCTGGGAAGTCATTAATTTGATTGTCCAGTATTTCCCTTATGAGATAATGCCTCACATAGCAAATGTGTACAGTGCGAGCTGAAAATGCATTTTCAGCACTAAAAAACCAAACTTTTATAACAGCTAAACCAAACGTTTCCAATGTAAATTTCCACCTTTATATAGTGTAAAAAGACATCCTGAAGCCTGGGCAGTCATTAATTTGATTGTCCAATATTTCCCTTATGAGATAATGCCTCTCATAGCAAATGTGTACAGCGCGAGCTGAAAATGCATTTACAGCACTAAAAAACCAAACTTTTATAACAGCTAAACCAAACGTTTCCAATGTAAATTTCCACCTTTATATAGTGTAGAAAGGCATCCTGAAGCCTGGAAAGTCATTAATTTGATTGTCCAGTATTTCCTTCATGAGATATTGCAACACTTAGAAAAAGTGTACAGCGCCAGTAGACAATGAATTTTCAGCACTAAAAAAACGATACTTCATTAACAGCTAAACTAAACGTTTCCAATGTAAATTTCCACCTTTATATAGTGTAAAAAGACATCCTGAAGCCTGGGCAGTCATTAATTTGATTGTCCAATATTTCCCTTATGAGATAATGCCTCTCATAGCAAATGTGTACAGCGCGAGCTGAAAATGCATTTACAGCACTAAAAAACCAAACTTTTATAACAGCTAAACCAAACGTTTCCAATGTAAATTTCCACCTTTATATAGTGTAGAAAGGCATCCTGGAGCCTGGAAAGTCATTAATTTGATTGTCCAGTATTTCCTTCATGAGATATTGCAACACTTAGAAAAAGTGTACAGCGCCAGCAGACAATGAATTTTCAGCACTAAAAAAACCAAACTTTTATAACAGCTAAACCAAACGTTTCCAATGTAAATTTCCACCTTTATATAGTGTAAAAAGACATCCTGAAGCCTGGGCAGTCATTAATTTGATTGTCCAGTATTTCCCTTATGAGATAATGCCTCACATAGCAAATGTGTACAGCGCGAGCTGAAAATGCATTTACAGCACTAAAAAAACAAACTTTTATAACAGCTAAACCAAACGTTTCCAATGTAAATTTCCACCTTTATATAGTGTAGAAAGGCATCCTGAAGCCTGGAAAGTCATTAATTTGATTGTCCAGTATTTCCTACATGAGATATTGCAAAACTTAGAAAAAGTGTACAGCGCCAGCAGACAATGAATTTTCAGCACTAAAAAAACGAAACTTCATTAACAGCTAAACCAAACGTTTCCAATGTAAATTTCCACATTTATAGAGTGTAAAAAGGCATCCTGAAGCCTGGGAAGTCATTAATTTGATTGTCCAGTATTTCCCTTATGAGATAATGCCTCACATAGCAAATGTGTACAGTGCGAGCTGAAAATGCATTTTCAGCACTAAAAAAACAAACTTATATAACACCTAAACCAAACGTTTCCAATGTAAATTTCCACCTTTATATAGTGTAAAAAGACATCCTGAAGCCTGGGCAGTCATTAATTTGATTGTCCAATATTTCCCTTATGAGATAATGCCTCTCATAGCAAATGTGTACAGCGCGAGCTGAAAATGCATTTACAGCACTAAAAAACCAAACTTTTATAACAGCTAAACCAAACGTTTCCAATGTAAATTTCCACCTTTATATAGTGTAAAAAGACATCCTGAAGCCTGGGCAGTCATTAATTTGATTGTCCAATATTTCCCTTATGAGATAATGCCTCTCATAGCAAATGTGTACAGCGCGAGCTGAAAATGCATTTTCAGCACTAAAAAACCAAACTTTTATAACAGCTAAACCAAACGTTTCAAATGTAAATTTCCACCTTTATATAGTGTAAAAAGACATCCTGAAGCCTGGGCAGTCATTAATTTGATTGTCCAATATTTCCCTTATGAGATAATGCCTCTCATAGCAAATGTGTACAGTGCGAGCTGAAAATGCATTTACAGCACTAAAAAAACAAACTTTTATAACAGCTAAACCAAACGTTTCCAATGTAAATTTCCACCTTTATATAGTGTAAAAAGACATCCTGAAGCCTGGGCAGTCATTAATTTGATTGTCCAATATTTCCCTTATGAGATAATGCCTCTCATAGCAAATGTGTACAGTGCGAGCTGAAAATGCATTTACAGCACTAAAAAAACAAACTTTTATAACAGCTAAACCAAACGTTTCCAATGTAAATTTCCACCTTTATATAGTGTAAAAAGACATCCTGAAGCCTGGGCAGTCATTAATTTGATTGTCCAATATTTCCCTTATGAGATAATGCCTCTCATAGCAAATGTGTACAGCGCGAGCTGAAAATGCATTTACAGCACTAAAAAACCAAACTTTTATAACAGCTAAACCAAACGTTTCCAATGTAAATTTCCACCTTTATATAGTGTAGAAAGGCATCCTGAAGCCTGGAAAGTCATTAATTTGATTGTCCAGTATTTCCTTCATGAGATATTGCAACACTTAGAAAAAGTGTACAGCGCCAGCAGACAATGAATTTTCAGCACTAAAAAAACGAAACTTCATTAACAGCTAAACCAAACGTTTCCAATGTAAATTTCCACATTTATAGAGTGTAAAAAGGCATCCTGAAGCCTGGGAAGTCATTAATTTTATTGTCCAGTATTTCCCTTATGAGATAATGCCTCACATAGCAAATGTGTACAGTGCGAGCTGAAAATGCATTTACAGCACTAAAAAAACAAACTTTTATAACAGCTAAACCAAACGTTTCCAATGTAAATTTCCACCTTTATATAGTGTAGAAAGGCATCCTGAAGCCTGGAAAGTCATTAATTTGATTGTCCAGTATTTCCTTCATGAGATATTGCAACACTTAGAAAAAGTGTACAGCGCCAGCAGACAATGAATTTTCAGCACTAAATAAACGAAACTTCATTAACAGCTAAAGTAAACGTTTCCAATGTAAATTTCCACCTTTATATAGTGTAAAAAGACATCCTGAAGCCTGGGCAGTCATTAATTTGATTGTCCAATATTTCCCTTATGAGATAATGCCTCTCATAGCAAATGTGTACAGTGCGAGCTGAAAATGCATTTACAGCACTAAAAAAACAAACTTTTATAACAGCTAAACCAAACGTTTCCAATGTAAATTTCCACCTTTATATAGTGTAAAAAGACATCCTGAAGCCTGGGCAGTCATTAATTTGATTGTCCAATATTTCCCTTATGAGATAATGCCTCTCATAGCAAATGTGTACAGCGCGAGCTGAAAATGCATTTACAGCACTAAAAAACCAAACTTTTATAACAGCTAAACCAAACGTTTCCAATGTAAATTTCCACCTTTATATAGTGTAGAAAGGCATCCTGAAGCCTGGAAAGTCATTAATTTGATTGTCCAGTATTTCCTTCATGAGATATTGCAACACTTAGAAAAAGTGTACAGCGCCAGCAGACAATGAATTTTCAGCACTAAAAAAAACGAAACTTCATTAACAGCTAAACCAAACGTTTCCAATGTAAATTTCCACATTTATAGAGTGTAAAAAGGCATCCTGAAGCCTGGGAAGTCATTAATTTGATTGTCCAGTATTTCCCTTATGAGATAATGCCTCACATAGCAAATGTGTACAGTGCGAGCTGAAAATGCATTTACAGCACTAAAAAAACAAACTTTTATAACAGCTAAACCAAACGTTTCCAATGTAAATTTCCATCTTTATATAGCGTAGAAAGGCATCCTGAAGCCTGGAAAGTCATTAATTTTATTGTCCAGTATTTCCTTCATGAGATATTGCAACACTAAGAAAAAGTGTACAGCGCCAGCAGACAATGAATTTTCAGCACTAAATAAACGAAACTTCATTAACAGCTAAAGTAAACGTTTCCAATGTAAATTTCCACCTTTATATAGTGTAAAAAGACATCCTGAAGCCTGGGCAGTCATTAATTTGATTGTCCAATATTTCCCTTATGAGATAATGCCTCTCATAGCAAATGTGTACAGTGCGAGCTGAAAATGCATTTACAGCACTAAAAAAACAAACTTTTATAACAGCTAAACCAAACGTTTCCAATGTAAATTTCCACCTTTATATAGTGTAAAAAGACATCCTGAAGCCTGGGCAGTCATTAATTTGATTGTCCAGTATTTCCTTCATGAGATATTGCAACACTTAGAAAAAGTGTACAGCGCCAGCAGACAATGAATTTTCAGCACTAAAAAAAACGAAACTTCATTAACAGCTAAACCAAACGTTTCCAATGTAAATTTCCACATTTATAGAGTGTAAAAAGGCATCCTGAAGCCTGGGAAGTCATTAATTTGATTGTCCAGTATTTCCCTTATGAGATAATGCCTCTCATTGCAAATGTGTACAGCGCGAGCTGAAAATGCATTTTCAGCACTAAAAAACCAAACTTTTATAACACCTAAACCAAACGTTTCCAATGTAAATTTCCTCCTTTATATAGTGTAAAAAGACATCCTGAAGCCTGGGCAGTCATTAATTTGATTGTCCAATATTTCCCTTATGAGATAATGCCTCTCATAGCAAATGTGTACAGCGCGAGCTGAAAATGCATTTACAGCACTAAAAAACCAAACTTTTATAACAGCTAAACCAAACGTTTCCAATGTAAATTTCCACCTTTATATAGTGTAGAAAGGCACCCTGAAGCCTGGAAAGTCATTAATTTGATTGTCCAGTATTTCCTTCATGAGATATTGCAACATTTAGAAAAAGTGTACAGCACCAGCAGACAATGAATTTTCAGCACTAAAAAAACGAAACTTCATTAACAGCTAAACTAAACGTTTCCAATGTAAATTTCCACCTTTATATAGTGTAAAAAGACATCCTGAAGCCCGGGCAGCCATTAATTTGATTGTCCAATATTTCCCTTATGAGATAATGCCTCTCATAGCAAATGTGTACAGCGCGAGCTGAAAATGCATTTACAGCACTAAAAAACCAAACTTTTATAACAGCTAAACCAAACGTTTCCAATGTAAATTTCCACCTTTATATAGTGTAAAAAGACATCCTGAAGCCTGGGCAGTCATTAATTTGATTGTCCAATATTTCCCTTATGAGATAATGCCTCTCATAGCAAATGTGTACAGCGCGAGCTGAAAATGCATTTACAGCACTAAAAAAACAAACTTTTATAACAGCTAAACCAAACGTTTCCAATGTAAATTTCCACCTTTATATAGTGTAGAAAGGCACCCTGAAGCCTGGAAAGTCATTAATTTGATTGTCCAGTATTTCCTTCATGAGATATTGCAACATTTAGAAAAAGTGTACAGCACCAGCAGACAATGAATTTTCAGCACTAAAAAAACGAAACTTCATTAACAGCTAAACTAAACGTTTCCAATGTAAATTTCCACCTTTATATAGTGTAAAAAGACATCCTGAAGCCCGGGCAGCCATTAATTTGATTGTCCAATATTTCCCTTATGAGATAATGCCTCTCATAGCAAATGTGTACAGCGCGAGCTGAAAATGCATTTACAGCACTAAAAAACCAAACTTTTATAACAGCTAAACCAAACGTTTCCAATGTAAATTTCCACCTTTATATAGTGTAAAAAGACATCCTGAAGCCTGGGCAGTCATTAATTTGATTGTCCAATATTTCCCTTATGAGATAATGCCTCTCATAGCAAATGTGTACAGCGCGAGCTGAAAATGCATTTACAGCACTAAAAAAACAAACTTTTATAACAGCTAAACCAAACGTTTCCAATGTAAATTTCCACCTTTATATAGTGTAGAAAGGCATCCTGAAGCCTGGAAAGTCATTAATTTGATTGTCCAGTATTTCCTTCATGAGATATTGCAACACTTAGAAAAAGTGTACAGCGCCAGCAGACAATGAATTTTCAGCACTAAAAAAACGAAACTTCATTAACAGCTAAACTAAATGTTTCCAATGTAAATTTCCACCTTTATATAGTGTAAAAAGACATCCTGAAGCCTGGGCAGTCATTAATTTGATTGTCCAATATTTCCCTTATGAGATAATGCCTCTCATAGCAAATGTGTACAGCGCGAGCTGAAAATGCATTTACAGCACTAAAAAATCAAACTTTTATAACAGCTAAACCAAACGTTTCCAATGTAAATTTCCACCTTTATATAGTGTAAAAAGGCATCCTGAAGCCTGGAAAGTCTTTAATTTGATTGTCCAGTATTTCCTTCATGAGATATTGCAACACTTAGAAAAAGTGTACAGCGCCAGCAGACAATGAATTTCCAGCACTAAAAAAACGAAACTTCATTAACAGCTAAACTAAACGTTTCCAATGTAAATTTCCACCTTTATATAGTGTAAAAAGACATCCTGAAGCCTGGGCAGTCATTAATTTGATTGTCCAATATTTCCCTTATGAGATAATGCCTCTCATAGCAAATGTGTACAGCGCGAGCTGAAAATGCATTTACAGCACTAAAAAACCAAACTTTTATAACAGCTAAACCAAACGTTTCCAATGTAAATTTCCACCTTTATATAGTGTAGAAAGGCATCCTGAAGCCTGGAAAGTCATTAATTTGATTGTCCAATATTTCCCTTATGAGATAATGCCTCTCATAGCAAATGTGTACAGTGCGAGCTGAAAATGCATTTACAGCACTAAAAAAACGAAACTTCATTAACAGCTAAACTAAACGTTTCCAATGTAAATTTCCACCTTTATATAGTGTAAAAAGACATCCTGAAGCCTGGGCAGTCATTAATTTGATTGTCCAATATTTCCCTTATGAGATAATGCCTCTCATAGCAAATGTGTACAGCGCGAGCTGAAAATGCATTTACAGCACTAAAAAACCAAACTTTTATAACAGCTAAACCAAACGTTTCCAATGTAAATTTCCACCTTTATATAGTGTAGAAAGGCATCCTGAAGCCTGGAAAGTCATTAATTTGATTGTCCAGTATTTCCTTCATGAGATATTGCAACACTTAGAAAAAGTGTACAGCGCCAGCAGACAATGAATTTTCAGCACTAAAAAAACGAAACTTCATTAACAGCTAAACCAAACGTTTCCAATGTAAATTTCCACATTTATAGAGTGTAAAAAGGCATCCTGAAGCCTGGGAAGTCATTAATTTGATTGTCCAGTATTTCCCTTATGAGATAATGCCTCACATAGCAAATGTGTACAGTGCGAGCTGAAAATGCATTTTCAGCACTAAAAAACCAAACTTATATAACACCTAAACCAAACGTTTCCAATGTAAATTTCCACCTTTATATAGTGTAAAAAGACATCCTGAAGCCTGGGCAGTCATTAATTTGATTGTCCAGTATTTCCCTTATGAGATAATGCCTCACATAGCAAATGTGTACAGCGCGAGCTGAAAATGCATTTACAGCACTAAAAAAACAAACTTTTATAACAGCTAAACCAAACGTTTCCAATGTAAATTTCCACCTTTATATAGTGTAGAAAGGCATCCTGAAGCCTGGAAAGTCATTAATTTGATTGTCCAGTATTTCCTACATGAGATATTGCAAAACTTAGAAAAAGTGTACAGCGCCAGCAGACAATGAATTTTCAGCACTAAAAAAACGAAACTTCATTAACAGCTAAACCAAACGTTTCCAATGTAAATTTCCACCTTTATATAGTGTAAAAAGGCATCCTGAAGCCTGGGAAGTCATTAATTTGATTGTCCAGTATTTCCCTTATGAGATAATGCCTCACATAGCAAATGTGTACAGTGCGAGCTGAAAATGCATTTTCAGCACTAAAAAACCAAACTTATATAACACCTAAACCAAACGTTTCCAATGTAAATTTCCACCTTTATATAGTGTAAAAAGACATCCTGAAGCCTGGGCAGTCATTAATTTGATTGTCCAATATTTCCCTTATGAGATAATGCCTCTCATAGCAAATGTGTACAGTGCGAGCTGAAAATGCATTTACAGCACTAAAAAAACAAACTTTTATAACAGCTAAACCAAACGTTTCCAATGTAAATTTCCACCTTTATATAGTGTAAAAAGACATCCTGAAGCCTGGGCAGTCATTAATTTGATTGTCCAATATTTCCCTTATGAGATAATGCCTCTCATAGCAAATGTGTACAGTGCGAGCTGAAAATGCATTTACAGCACTAAAAAAACAAACTTTTATAACAGCTAAACCAAACGTTTCCAATGTAAATTTCCACCTTTATATAGTGTAAAAAGACATCCTGAAGCCTGGGCAGTCATTAATTTGATTGTCCAATATTTCCCTTATGAGATAATGCCTCTCATAGCAAATGTGTACAGCGCGAGCTGAAAATGCATTTACAGCACTAAAAAACCAAACTTTTATAACAGCTAAACCAAACGTTTCCAATGTAAATTTCCACCTTTATATAGTGTAGAAAGGCATCCTGAAGCCTGGAAAGTCATTAATTTGATTGTCCAGTATTTCCTTCATGAGATATTGCAACACTTAGAAAAAGTGTACAGCGCCAGCAGACAATGAATTTTCAGCACTAAATAAACGAAACTTCATTAACAGCTAAAGTAAACGTTTCCAATGTAAATTTCCACCTTTATATAGTGTAAAAAGACATCCTGAAGCCTGGGCAGTCATTAATTTGATTGTCCAATATTTCCCTTATGAGATAATGCCTCTCATAGCAAATGTGTACAGTGCGAGCTGAAAATGCATTTACAGCACTAAAAAAACAAACTTTTATAACAGCTAAACCAAACGTTTCCAATGTAAATTTCCACCTTTATATAGTGTAAAAAGACATCCTGAAGCCTGGGCAGTCATTAATTTGATTGTCCAATATTTCCCTTATGAGATAATGCCTCTCATAGCAAATGTGTACAGCGATAGCTGAAAATGCATTTACAGCACTAAAAACCCAAACTTTTATAACAGCTAAACCAAACGTTTCCAATGTAAATTTCTACCTTTATATAGTGTAGAAAGGCATCCTGAAGCCTGGAAAGTCATTAATTTGATTGTCCAGTATTTCCTTCATGAGATATTGCAACACTTAGAAAAAGTGTACAGCGCCAGCAGACAATGAATTTTCAGCACTAAAAAAACGAAACTTCATTAACAGCTAAACTAAACGTTTCCAATGTAAATTTCCACCTTTATATAGTGTAAAAAGACATTCTGAAGCCTGGGCAGTCATTAATTTGATTGTCCAATATTTCCCTTATGAGATAATGCCTCTCATAGCAAATGTGTACAGCGCGAGCTGAAAATGCATTTACAGCACTAATACCAAACTTTTATAACAGCTAAACCAAACGTTTCCAATGTAAATTTCCACCTTTATATAGTGTAGAAAGGCATCCTGAAGCCTGGAAAGTCATTAATTTGATTGTCCAGTATTTCCTTCATGAGATATTGCAACACTTAGAAAAAGTGTACAGCGCCAGCAGACAATGAATTTTCAGCACTAAAAAAACGAAACTTCATTAACAGCTAAACCAAACGTTTCCAATGTAAATTTCCACATTTATAGAGTGTAAAAAGGCATCCTGAAGCCTGGGAAGTCATTAATTTGATTGTCCAGTATTTCCCTTATGAGATAATGCCTCACATAGCAAATGTGTACAGTGCGAGCTGAAAATGCATTTTCAGCACTAAAAAAACAAACTTTTATAACAGCTAAACTAAACGTTTCCAATGTAAATTTCCACCTTTATATAGTGTAAAAAGACATCCTGAAGCCTGGGCAGTCATTAATTTGATTGTCCAATATTTCCCTTATGAGATAATGCCTCTCATAGCAAATGTGTACAGCGCGAGCTGAAAATGCATTTACAGCACTAAAAAAACAAACTTTTATAACAGCTAAACTAAACGTTTCCAATGTAAATTTCCACCTTTATATAGTGTAAAAAGACATCCTGAAGCCTGGGCAGTCATTAATTTGATTGTCCAATATTTCCCTTATGAGATAATGCCTCTCATAGCAAATGTGTACAGCGCGAGCTGAAAATGCATTTACAGCACTAAAAAACCAAACTTTTATAACAGCTAAACCAAACGTTTCCAATGTAAATTTCCACCTTTATATAGTGTAGAAAGGCATCCTGAAGCCTGGAAAGTCATTAATTTGATTGTCCAGTATTTCCTTCATGAGATATTGCAACACTTAGAAAAAGTGTACAGCGCCAGCAGACAATGAATTTTCAGCACTAAAAAAAACGAAACTTCATTAACAGCTAAACCAAACGTTTCCAATGTAAATTTCCACCTTTATATAGTGTAGAAAGGCATCCTGAAGCCTGGAAAGTCATTAATTTGATTGTCCAGTATTTCCTTCATGAGATATTGCAACACTTAGAAAAAGTGTACAGCGCCAGCAGACAATGAATTTTCAGCACTAAAAAAACGAAACTTCATTAACAGCTGAACTAAACGTTTCCAATGTAAATGTCCACCTTTATATAGTGTAAAAAGACATCCTGAAGCCTGGGCAGTCATTAATTTGATTGTCCAATATTTCCCTTATGAGATAATGCCTCTCATAGCAAATGTGTACAGCGCGAGCTGAAAATGCATTTACAGCACTAAAAAACCAAACTTTTATAACAGCTAAACCAAACGTTTCCAATGTAAATTTCCACCTTTATATAGTGTAGAAAGGCATCCTGAAGCCTGGAAAGTCATTAATTTGATTGTCCAGTATTTCCTTCATGAGATATTGCAACACTTAGAAAAAGTGTACAGCGCCAGCAGACAATGAATTTTCAGCACTAAAAAAAACGAAACTTCATTAACAGCTAAACCAAACGTTTCCAATGTAAATTTCCACCTTTATATAGTGTAGAAAGGCATCCTGAAGCCTGGAAAGTCATTAATTTGATTGTCCAGTATTTCCTTCATGAGATATTGCAACACTTAGAAAAAGTGTACTTCGCCAGCAGACAATGAATTTTCAGCACTAAAAAAACGAAACTTCATTAACAGCTAAACCAAACGTTTCCAATGTAAATTTCCACATTTATAGAGTGTAAAAAGGCATCCTGAAGCCTGGGAAGTCATTAATTTGATTGTCCAGTATTTCCCTTATGAGATAATGCCTCACATAGCAAATGTGTACAGTGCGAGCTGAAAATGCATTTTCAGCACTAAAAAACCAAACTTTTATAACAGCTAAACCAAACGTTTCCAATGTAAATTTCCACCTTTATATAGTGTAAAAAGACATCCTGAAGCCTGGGCAGTCATTAATTTGATTGTCCAATATTTCCCTTATGAGATAATGCCTCTCATAGCAAATGTGTACAGCGCGAGCTGAAAATGCATTTACAGCACTAAAAAACCAAACTTTTATAACAGCTAAACCAAACGTTTCAATTGTAAATTTCCACCTTTATATAGTGTAGAAAGGCATCCTGAAGCCTGGAAAGTCATTAATTTGATTGTCCAGTATTTCCTTCATGAGATATTGCAACACTTAGAAAAAGTGTACAGCGCCAGCAGACAATGAATTTTCAGCACTAAAAAAACGAAACTTCATTAACAGCTAAACCAAACGTTTCCAATGTAAATTTCCACATTTATAGAGTGTAAAAAGGCATCCTGAAGCCTGGGCAGTCATTAATTTGATTGTCCAGTATTTCCCTTATGAGATAATGCCTCACATAGCAAATGTGTACAGTGCGAGCTGAAAATGCATTTTCAGCACTAAAAAACCAAACTTTTATAACAGCTAAACCAAACGTTTCCAATGTAAATTTCCACCTTTATATAGTGTAAAAAGACATCCTGAAGCCTGGGCAGTCATTAATTTGATTGTCCAGTATTTCCCTTATGAGATAATGCCTCACATAGCAAATGTGTACAGCGCCAGCAGACAATGAATTTTCAGCACTAAAAAAACGAAACTTCATTAACAGCTAAACTAAACGTTTCCAATGTAAATTTCCACCCTTATATAGTGTAAAAAGACATCCTGAAGCCTGGGCAGTCATTAATTTGATTGTCCAATATTTCCCTTATGAGATAATGCCTCTCATAGCAAATGTGTACAGCGCGAGCTGAAAATGCATTTACAGCACTAAAAAACCAAACTTTTATAACAGCTAAACCAAACGTTTCCAATGTAAATTTCCACCTTTATATAGTGTAGAAAGGCATCCTGAAGCCTGGAAAGTCATTAATTTGATTGTCCAGTATTTCCTTCATGAGATATTGCAACACTTAGAAAAAGTGTACAGCGCCAGCAGACAATGAATTTTCAGCACTAAAAAAACGAAACTTCATTAACAGCTAAACCAAACGTTTCCAATGTAAATTTCCACATTTATAGAGTGTAAAAAGGCATCCTGAAGCCTGGGAAGTCATTAATTTGATTGTCCAGTATTTCCCTTATGAGATAATGCCTCACATAGCAAATGTGTACAGTGCGAGCTGAAAATGCATTTACAGCACTAAAAAAACAAACTTTTATAACAGCTAAACCAAACGTTTCCAATGTAAATTTCCACCTTTATATAGTGTAGAAAGGCATCCTGAAGCCTGGAAAGTCATTAATTTGATTGTCCAGTATTTCCTTCATGAGATATTGCAACACTTAGAAAAAGTGTACAGCGCCAGCAGACAATGAATTTTCAGCACTAAATAAACGAAACTTCATTAACAGCTAAAGTAAACGTTTCCAATGTAAATTTCCACCTTTATATAGTGTAAAAAGACATCCTGAAGCCTGGGCAGTCATTAATTTGATTGTCCAATATTTCCCTTATGAGATAATGCCTCTCATAGCAAATGTGTACAGTGCGAGCTGAAAATGCATTTACAGCACTAAAAAAACAAACTTTTATAACAGCTAAACCAAACGTGTCCAATGTAAATTTCCACCTTTATATAGTGTAAAAAGACATCCTGAAGCCTGGGCAGTCATTAATTTGATTGTCCAATATTTCCCTTATGAGATAATGCCTCTCATAGCAAATGTGTACAGCGCGAGCTGAAAATGCATTTACAGCACTAAAAAACCAAACTTTTATAACAGCTAAACCAAACGTTTCCAATGTAAATTTCCACCTTTATATAGTGTAGAAAGGCATCCTGAAGCCTGGAAAGTCATTAATTTGATTGTCCAGTATTTCCTTCATGAGATATTGCAACACTTAGAAAAAGTGTACAGCGCCAGCAGACAACGAATTTTCAACACTAAAAAAAACGAAACTTCATTAACAGCTAAACCAAACGTTTCCAATGTAAATTTCCACATTTATAGAGTGTAAAAAGGCATCCTGAAGCCTGGGAAGTCATTAATTTGATTGTCCAGTATTTCCCTTATGAGATAATGCCTCTCATTGCAAATGTGTACAGCGCGAGCTGAAAATGCATTTTCAGCACTAAAAAACCAAACTTTTATAACACCTAAACCAAACGTTTCCAATGTAAATTTCCTCCTTTATATAGTGTAAAAAGACATCCTGAAGCCTGGGCAGTCATTAATTTGATTGTCCAATATTTCCCTTATGAGATAATGCCTCTCATAGCAAATGTGTACAGCGCGAGCTGAAAATGCATTTACAGCACTAAAAAACCAAACTTTTATAACAGCTAAACCAAACGTTTCCAATGTAAATTTCCACCTTTATATAGTGTAGAAAGGCATCATGAAGCCTGGAAAGTCATTAATTTGATTGTCCAGTATTTCCTTCATGAGATATTGCAACACTTAGAAAAAGTGTACAGCGCCAGCAGACAATGAATTTTCAGCACTAAAAAAACGAAACTTCATTAACAGCTAAACTAAATGTTTCCAATGTAAATTTCCACCTTTATATAGTGTAAAAAGACATCCTGAAGCCTGGGCAGTCATTAATTTGATTGTCCAATATTTCCCTTATGAGATAATGCCTCTCATAGCAAATGTGTACAGCGCGAGCTGAAAATGCATTTACAGCACTAAAAAACCAAACTTTTATAACAGCTAAACCAAACGTTTCCAATGTAAATTTCCACCTTTATATAGTGTAAAAAGGCATCCTGAAGCCTGGAAAGTCTTTAATTTGATTGTCCAGTATTTCCTTCATGAGATATTGCAACACTTAGAAAAAGTGTACAGCGCCAGCAGACAATGAATTTTCAGCACTAAAAAACCGAAACTTCATTAACAGCTAAACTAAACGTTTCCAATGTAAATTTCCACCTTTATATAGTGTAAAAAGACATCCTGAAGCCTGGGCAGCCATTAATTTGATTGTCCAATATTTCCCTTATGAGATAATGCCTCTCATAGCAAATGTGTACAGCGCGAGCTGAAAATGCATTTACAGCACTAAAAAACCAAACTTTTATAACAGCTAAACCAAACGTTTCCAATGTAAATTTCCACCTTTATAGAGTGTAAAAAGACATCCTGAAGCCTGGGCAGTCATTAATTTGATTGTCCAATATTTCCCTTATGAGATAATGCCTCTCATAGCAAATGTGTACAGCGCGAGCTGAAAATGCATTTACAGCACTAAAAAACCAAACTTTTATAACAGCTAAACCAAACGTTTCCAATGTAAATTTCTACCTTTATATAGTGTAGAAAGGCATCCTGAAGCCTGGAAAGTCATTAATTTGATTGTCCAGTATTTCCTTCATGAGATATTGCAACACTTAGAAAAAGTGTACAGCGCCAGCAGACAATGTTTTTTCAGCACTAAAAAAACGAAACTTCATTAACAGCTAAACCAAACGTTTCCAATGTAAATTTCCACATTTATAGAGTGTAAAAAGGCATCCTGAAGCCTGGGAAGTCATTAATTTGATTGTCCAGTATTTCCCTTATGATATAATGCCTCACATAGCAAATGTGTACAGCGCGAGCTGAAAATGCATTTACAGCACTAAAAAAACCAAACTTTTATAACAGCTAAACCAAACGTTTCCAATGTAAATTTCCACCTTTATATAGTGTAAAAAGACATCCTGAAGCCTGGGCAGTCATTAATTTGATTGTCCAGTATTTCCCTTATGAGATAATGCCTCACATAGCAAATGTGTACAGCGCGAGCTGAAAATGCATTTACAGCACTAAAAAACCAAACTTTTATAACAGCTAAACCAAACGTTTCCAATGTAAATTTCCACCTTTATATAGTGTAGAAAGGCATCCTGAAGCCTGGAAAGTGATTAATTTGATTGTCCAGTATTTCCTTCATGAGATATTGCAACACTTAGAAAAAGTGTACAGCGCCAGCAGACAATGAATTTTCAGCACTAAAAAAACGAAACTTCATTAACAGCTAAACTAAACGTTTCCAATGTAAATTTCCACCTTTATATAGTGTAAAAAGACATCCTGAAGCCTGGGCAGTCATTAATTTGATTGTCCAATATTTCCCTTATGAGATAATGCCTCTCATAGCAAATGTGTACAGCGCGAGCTGAAAATGCATTTACAGCACTAAAAAACCAAACTTTTATAACAGCTAAACCAAACGTTTCCAATGTAAATTTCCACCTTTATATAGTGTAGAAAGGCATCCTGAAGCCTGGAAAGTCATTAATTTGATTGTCCAGTATTTCCTTCATGAGATATTGCAACACTTAGAAAAAGTGTACAGCGCCAGCAGACAATGAATTTCCAGCATTAAAAAAACGAAACTTCATTAACAGCTAAACTAAACGTTTCCAATGTAAATTTCCACCTTTATATAGTGTAAAAAGACATCCTGAAGCCTGGGCAGTCATTAATTTGATTGTCCAATATTTCCCTTATGAGATAATGCCTCTCATAGCAAATGTGTACAGCGCGAGCTGAAAATGCATTTACAGCACTAAAAAACCAAACTTTTATAACAGCTAAACCAAACGTTTCCAATGTAAATTTCCACCTTTATATAGTGTAGAAAGGCATCCTGAAGCCTGGAAAGTCATTAATTTGATTGTCCAGTATTTCCTTCATGAGATATTGCAACACTTAGAAAAAGTGTACAGCGCCAGCAGACAATGAATTTTCAGCACTAAAAAAACGAAACTTCATTAACAGCTAAACCAAACGTTTCCAATGTAAATTTCCACATTTATAGAGTGTAAAAAGGCATCCTGAAGCCTGGGAAGTCATTAATTTGATTGTCCAGTATTTCCCTTATGAGATAATGCCTCACATAGCAAATGTGTACAGTGCGAGCTGAAAATGCATTTTCAGCACTAAAAAACCAAACTTTTATAACATCTAAACCAAACGTTTCCAATGTAAATTTCCACCTTTATATAGTGTAAAAAGACATCCTGAAGCCTGGGCAGTCATTAATTTGATTGTCCAGTATTTCCCTTATGAGATAATGCCTCACATAGCAAATGTGTACAGCGCGAGCTGAAAATGCATTTACAGCACTAAAAAAACAAACTTTTATAACAGCTAAACCAAACGTTTCCAATGTAAATTTCCACATTTATAGAGTGTAAAAATGCATCCTGAAGCCTGGGAAGTCATTAATTTGATTGTCCAGTATTTCCCTTATGAGATAATGCCTCACATAGCAAATGTGTACAGTGCGAGCTGAAAATGCATTTTCAGCACTAAAAAACCAAACTTTTATAACAGCTAAACCAAACGTTTCCAATGTAAATTTCCACCTTTATATAGTGTAAAAAGACATCCTGAAGCCTGGGCAGTCATTAATTTGATTGTCCAATATTTCCCTTATGAGATAATGCCTCTCATAGCAAATGTGTACAGCGCGAGCTGAAAATGCATTTACAGCACTAAAAAACCAAACTTTTATAACAGCTAAACCAAACGTTTCCAATGTAAATTTCCACCTTTATATAGTGTAGAAAGGCATCCTGAAGCCTGGAAAGTCATTAATTTGATTGTCCAGTATTTCCTTCATGAGATATTGCAACACTTAGAAAAAGTGTACAGCGCCAGTAGACAATGAATTTTCAGCACTAAAAAAACGATACTTCATTAACAGCTAAACTAAACGTTTCCAATGTAAATTTCCACCTTTATATAGTGTAAAAAGACATCCTGAAGCCTGGGCAGTCATTAATTTGATTGTCCAATATTTCCCTTATGAGATAATGCCTCTCATAGCAAATGTGTACAGCGCGAGCTGAAAATGCATTTACAGCACTAAAAAACCAAACTTTTATAACAGCTAAACCAAACGTTTCCAATGTAAATTTCCACCTTTATATAGTGTAGAAAGGCATCCTGGAGCCTGGAAAGTCATTAATTTGATTGTCCAGTATTTCCTTCATGAGATATTGCAACACTGAGAAAAAGTGTACAGCGCCAGCAGACAATGAATTTTCAGCACTAAAAAAACCAAACTTTTATAACAGCTAAACCAAACGTTTCCAATGTAAATTTCCACCTTTATATAGTGTAAAAAGACATCCTGAAGCCTGGGCAGTCATTAATTTGATTGTCCAGTATTTCCCTTATGAGATAATGCCTCACATAGCAAATGTGTACAGCGCGAGCTGAAAATGCATTTACAGCACTAAAAAAACAAACTTTTATAACAGCTAAACCAAACGTTTCCAATGTAAATTTCCACCTTTATATAGTGTAGAAAGGCATCCTGAAGCCTGGAAAGTCATTAATTTGATTGTCCAGTATTTCCTACATGAGATATTGCAAAACTTAGAAAAAGTGTACAGCGCCAGCAGACAATGAATTTCCAGCACTAAAAAAACGAAACTTCATTAACAGCTAAACCAAACGTTTCCAATGTAAATTTCCACATTTATAGAGTGTAAAAAGGCATCCTGAAGCCTGGGAAGTCATTAATTTGATTGTCCAGTATTTCCCTTATGAGATAATGCCTCACATAGCAAATGTGTACAGTGCGAGCTGAAAATGCATTTTCAGCACTAAAAAAACAAACTTATATAACACCTAAACCAAACGTTTCCAATGTAAATTTCCACCTTTATATAGTGTAAAAAGACATCCTGAAGCCTGGGCAGTCATTAATTTGATTGTCCAATATTTCCCTTATGAGATAATGCCTCTCATAGCAAATGTGTACAGCGCGAGCTGAAAATGCATTTACAGCACTAAAAAACCAAACTTTTATAACAGCTAAACCAAACGTTTCCAATGTAAATTTCCACCTTTATATAGTGTAAAAAGACATCCTGAAGCCTGGGCAGTCATTAATTTGATTGTCCAATATTTCCCTTATGAGATAATGCCTCTCATAGCAAATGTGTACAGCGCGAGCTGAAAATGCATTTTCAGCACTAAAAAACCAAACTTTTATAACAGCTAAACCAAACGTTTCAAATGTAAATTTCCACCTTTTATAGTGTAAAAAGACATCCTGAAGCCTGGGCAGTCATTAATTTGATTGTCCAATATTTCCCTTATGAGATAATGCCTCTCATAGCAAATGTGTACAGTGCGAGCTGAAAATGCATTTACAGCACTAAAAAAACAAACTTTTATAACAGCTAAACCAAACGTTTCCAATGTAAATTTTCACCTTTATATAGTGTAGAAAGGCATCCTGAAGCCTGGAAAGTCATTAATTTGATTGTCCAGTATTTCCTTCATGAGATATTGCAACACTTAGAAAAAGTGTACAGCGCCAGCAGACAATGAATTTTCAGCACTAAAAAAAACGAAACTTCATTAACAGCTAAACCAAACGTTTCCAATGTAAATTTCCACATTTATAGAGTGTAAAAAGGCATCCTGAAGCCTGGGAAGTCATTAATTTGATTGTCCAGTATTTCCCTTATGAGATAATGCCTCTCATTGCAAATGTGTACAGCGCGAGCTGAAAATGCATTTTCAGCACTAAAAAACCAAACTTTTATAACACCTAAACCAAACGTTTCCAATGTAAATTTCCTCCTTTATATAGTGTAAAAAGACATCCTTGAAGCCTGGGCAGTCATTAATTTGATTGTCCAATATTTCCCTTATGAGATAATGCCTCTCATAGCAAATGTGTACAGCGCGAGCTGAAAATGCATTTACAGCACTAAAAAACCAAACTTTTATAACAGCTAAACCAAACGTTTCCAATGTAAATTTCCACCTTTATATAGTGTAGAAAGGCACCCTGAAGCCTGGAAAGTCATTAATTTGATTGTCCAGTATTTCCTTCATGAGATATTGCAACATTTAGAAAAAGTGTACAGCGCCAGCAGACAATGAATTTTCAGCACTAAAAAAACGAAACTTCATTAACAGCTAAACTAAACGTTTCCAATGTAAATTT
This sequence comes from Idiotropiscis lumnitzeri, assembly GCF_059441095.1. Lineage (NCBI taxonomy): Eukaryota > Metazoa > Chordata > Actinopteri > Syngnathiformes > Syngnathidae > Idiotropiscis > Idiotropiscis lumnitzeri. The sequence goes on from NW_028283569.1 coordinate 989,482, forward strand.
CCACCTTTATATAGTGTAAAAAGACATCCTGAAGCCCGGGCAGCCATTAATTTGATTGTCCAATATTTCCCTTATGAGATAATGCCTCTCATAGCAAATGTGTACAGCGCGAGCTGAAAATGCATTTACAGCACTAAAAAACCAAACTTTTATAACAGCTAAACCAAACGTTTCCAATGTAAATTTCCACCTTTATATAGTGTAAAAAGACATCCTGAAGCCTGGGCAGTCATTAATTTGATTGTCCAATATTTCCCTTATGAGATAATGCCTCTCATAGCAAATGTGTACAGCGCGAGCTGAAAATGCATTTACAGCACTAAAAAAACAAACTTTTATAACAGCTAAACCAAACGTTTCCAATGTAAATTTCCACCTTTATATAGTGTAGAAAGGCATCCTGAAGCCTGGAAAGTCATTAATTTGATTGTCCAATATTTCCCTTATGAGATAATGCCTCTCATAGCAAATGTGTACAGCGCGAGCTGAAAATGCATTTTCAGCACTAAAAAACCAAACTTTTATAACAGCTAAACCAAACGTTTCAAATGTAAATTTCCACCTTTATATAGTGTAAAAAGACATCCTGAAGCCTGGGCAGTCATTAATTTGATTGTCCAATATTTCCCTTATGAGATAATGCCTCTCATAGCAAATGTGTACAGTGCGAGCTGAAAATGCATTTACAGCACTAAAAAAACAAACTTTTATAACAGCTAAACCAAACGTTTCCAATGTAAATTTCCACCTTTATATAGTGTAAAAAGACATCCTGAAGCCTGGGCAGTCATTAATTTGATTGTCCAATATTTCCCTTATGAGATAATGCCTCTCATAGCAAATGTGTACAGCGCGAGCTGAAAATGCATTTACAGCACTAAAAAACCAAACTTTTATAACAGCTAAACCAAACGTTTCCAATGTAAATTTCCACCTTTATATAGTGTAGAAAGGCATCCTGAAGCCTGGAAAGTCATTAATTTGATTGTCCAGTATTTCCTTCATGAGATATTGCAACACTTAGAAAAAGTGTACAGCGCCAGCAGACAATGAATTTTCAGCACTAAATAAACGAAACTTCATTAACAGCTAAAGTAAACGTTTCCAATGTAAATTTCCACCTTTATATAGTGTAAAAAGACATCCTGAAGCCTGGGCAGTCATTAATTTGATTGTCCAATATTTCCCTTATGAGATAATGCCTCTCATAGCAAATGTGTACAGTGCGAGCTGAAAATGCATTTACAGCACTAAAAAAACAAACTTTTATAACAGCTAAACCAAACGTTTCCAATGTAAATTTCCACCTTTATATAGTGTAAAAAGACATCCTGAAGCCTGGGCAGTCATTAATTTGATTGTCCAATATTTCCCTTATGAGATAATGCCTCTCATAGCAAATGTGTACAGCGCGAGCTGAAAATGCATTTACAGCACTAAAAAAACAAACTTTTATAACAGCTAAACCAAACGTTTCCAATGTAAATTTCCACCTTTATATAGTGTAGAAAGGCATCCTGAAGCCTGGAAAGTCATTAATTTGATTGTCCAGTATTTCCTTCATGAGATATTGCAACACTTAGAAAAAGTGTACAGCGCCAGCAGACAATGAATTTTCAGCACTAAAAAAAACGAAACTTCATTAACAGCTAAACCAAACGTTTCCAATGTAAATTTCCACATTTATAGAGTGTAAAAAGGCATCCTGAAGCCTGGGAAGTCATTAATTTGATTGTCCAGTATTTCCCTTATGAGATAATGCCTCTCATTGCAAATGTGTACAGCGCGAGCTGAAAATGCATTTTCAGCACTAAAAAACCAAACTTTTATAACACCTAAACCAAACGTTTCCAATGTAAATTTCCTCCTTTATATAGTGTAAAAAGACATCCTGAAGCCTGGGCAGTCATTAATTTGATTGTCCAATATTTCCCTTATGAGATAATGCCTCTCATAGCAAATGTGTACAGCGCGAGCTGAAAATGCATTTACAGCACTAAAAAACCAAACTTTTATAACAGCTAAACCAAACGTTTCCAATGTAAATTTCCACCTTAATATAGTGTAGAAAGGCACCCTGAAGCCTGGAAAGTCATTAATTTGATTGTCCAGTATTTCCTTCATGAGATATTGCAACATTTAGAAAAAGTGTACAGCGCCAGCAGACAATGAATTTTCAGCACTAAAAAAACGAAACTTCATTAACAGCTAAACTAAACGTTTCCTATGTATATTTCCACCTTTATATAGTGTAAAAAGACATCCTGAAGCCCGGGCAGCCATTAATTTGATTGTCCAATATTTCCCTTATGAGATAATGCCTCTCATAGCAAATGTGTACAGCGCGAGCTGAAAATGCATTTACAGCACTAAAAAACCAAACTTTTATAACAGCTAAACCAAACGTTTCCAATGTAAATTTCCACCTTTATATAGTGTAAAAAGACATCCTGAAGCCTGGGCAGTCATTAATTTGATTGTCCAATATTTCCCTTATGAGATAATGCCTCTCATAGCAAATGTGTACAGCGCGAGCTGAAAATGCATTTACAGCACTAAAAAAACAAACTTTTATAACAGCTAAACCAAACGTTTCCAATGTAAATTTCCACCTTTATATAGTGTAGAAAGGCATCCTGAAGCCTGGAAAGTCATTAATTTGATTGTCCAGTATTTCCTTCATGAGATATTGCAACACTTAGAAAAAGTGTACAGCGCCAGCAGACAATGAATTTTCAGCACTAAAAAAACGAAACTTCATTAACAGCTAAACTAAATGTTTCCAATGTAAATTTCCACCTTTATATAGTGTAAAAAGACATCCTGAAGCCTGGGCAGTCATTAATTTGATTGTCCAATATTTCCCTTATGAGATAATGCCTCTCATAGCAAATGTGTACAGCGCGAGCTGAAAATGCATTTACAGCACTAAAAAACCAAACTTTTATAACAGCTAAACCAAACGTTTCCAATGTAAATTTCCACCTTTATATAGTGTAAAAAGGCATCCTGAAGCCTGGAAAGTCTTTAATTTGATTGTCCAGTATTTCCTTCATGAGATATTGCAACACTTAGAAAAAGTGTACAGCGCCAGCAGACAATGAATTTCCAGCACTAAAAAAACGAAACTTCATTAACAGCTAAACTAAACGTTTCCAATGTAAATTTCCACCTTTATATAGTGTAAAAAGACATCCTGAAGCCTGGGCAGTCATTAATTTGATTGTCCAATATTTCCCTTATGAGATAATGCCTCTCATAGCAAATGTGTACAGCGCGAGCTGAAAATGCATTTACAGCACTAAAAAACCAAACTTTTATAACAGCTAAACCAAACGTTTCCAATGTAAATTTCCACCTTTATATAGTGTAGAAAGGCATCCTGAAGCCTGGAAAGTCATTAATTTGATTGTCCAGTATTTCCTTCATGAGATATTGCAACACTTAGAAAAAGTGTACAGCGCCAGCAGACAATGAATTTTCAGCACTAAAAAAACGAAACTTCATTAACAGCTAAACCAAACGTTTCCAATGTAAATTTCCACATTTATAGAGTGTAAAAAGACATCCTGAAGCCTGGGCAGTCATTAATTTGATTGTCCAGTATTTCCCTTATGAGATAATGCCTCACATAGCAAATGTGTACAGCGCGAGCTGAAAATGCATTTACAGCACTAAAAAAACAAACTTTTATAACAGCTAAACCAAACGTTTCCAATGTAAATTTCCACATTTATAGAGTGTAAAAATGCATCCTGAAGCCTGGGAAGTCATTAATTTGATTGTCCAGTATTTCCCTTATGAGATAATGCCTCACATAGCAAATGTGTACAGTGCGAGCTGAAAATGCATTTTCAGCACTAAAAAAACAAACTTTTATAACAGCTAAACCAAACGTTTCCAATGTAAATTTCCACCTTTATATAGTGTAAAAAGACATCCTGAAGCCTGGGCAGTCATTAATTTGATTGTCCAATATTTCCCTTATGAGATAATGCCTCTCATAGCAAATGTGTACAGCGCGAGCTGAAAATGCATTTACAGCACTAAAAAACCAAACTTTTATAACAGCTAAACCAAACGTTTCCAATGTAAATTTCCACCTTTATATAGTGTAGAAAGGCATCCTGAAGCCTGGAAAGTCATTAATTTGATTGTCCAGTATTTCCTTCATGAGATATTGCAACACTTAGAAAAAGTGTACAGCGCCAGTAGACAATGAATTTTCAGCACTAAAAAAACGAAACTTCATTAACAGCTAAACTAAACGTTTCCAATGTAAATTTCCACCTTTATATAGTGTAAAAAGACATCCTGAAGCCTGGGCAGTCATTAATTTGATTGTCCAATATTTCCCTTATGAGATAATGCCTCTCATAGCAAATGTGTACAGTGCGAGCTGAAAATGCATTTACAGCACTAAAAAAACAAACTTTTATAACAGCTAAACCAAACGTTTCCAATGTAAATTTCCACCTTTATATAGTGTAAAAAGACATCCTGAAGCCTGGGCAGTCATTAATTTTATTGTCCAATATTTCCCTTATGAGATAATGCCTCTCATAGCAAATGTGTACAGCGCGAGCTGAAAATGCATTTACAGCACTAAAAAACCAAACTTTTATAACAGCTAAACCAAACGTTTCCAATGTAAATTTCCACATTTATATAGTGTAGAAAGGCATCCTGAAGCCTGGAAAGTCATTAATTTGATTGTCCAGTATTTCCTTCATGAGATATTGCAACACTTAGAAAAAGTGTACAGCGCCAGCAGACAATGAATTTTCAGCACTAAAAAAACGAAACTTCATTAACAGCTAAACCAAACGTTTCCAATGTAAATTTCCACATTTATAGAGTGTAAAAAGGCATCCTGAAGCCTGGGAAGTCATTAATTTGATTGTCCAGTATATCCCTTATGAGATAATGCCTCACATAGCAAATGTGTACAGTGCGAGCTGAAAATGCATTTTCAGCACTAAAAAACCAAACTTATATAACACCTAAACCAAACGTTTCCAATGTAAATTTCCACCTTTATATAGTGTAAAAAGACATCCTGAAGCCTGGGCAGTCATTAATTTGATTGTCCAGTATTTCCCTTATGAGATAATGCCTCACATAGCAAATGTGTACAGCGCGAGCTGAAAATGCATTTACAGCACTAAAAAAACAAACTTTTATAACAGCTAAACCAAACGTTTCCAATGTAAATTTCCACCTTTATATAGTGTAGAAAGGCATCCTGAAGCCTGGAAAGTCATTAATTTGATTGTCCAGTATTTCCTACATGAGATATTGCAAAACTTAGAAAAAGTGTACAGCGCCAGCAGACAATGAATTTTCAGCACTAAAAAAACGAAACTTCATTAACAGCTAAACCAAACGTTTCCAATGTAAATTTCCACATTTATAGAGTGTAAAAAGGCATCCTGAAGCCTGGGAAGTCATTAATTTGATTGTCCAGTATTTCCCTTATGAGATAATGCCTCACATAGCAAATGTGTACAGTGCGAGCTGAAAATGCATTTTCAGCACTAAAAAACCAAACTTATATAACACCTAAACCAAACGTTTCCAATGTAAATTTCCACCTTTATATAGTGTAAAAAGACATCCTGAAGCCTGGGCAGTCATTAATTTGATTGTCCAATATTTCCCTTATGAGATAATGCCTCTCATAGCAAATGTGTACAGCGCGAGCTGAAAATGCATTTACAGCACTAAAAAACCAAACTTCTATAACAGCTAAACCAAACGTTTCCAATGTAAATTTCCACCTTTATATAGTGTAAAAAGACATCCTGAAGCCTGGGCAGTCATTAATTTGATTGTCCAATATTTCCCTTATGAGATAATGCCTCTCATAGCAAATGTGTACAGCGCGAGCTGAAAATGCATTTTCAGCACTAAAAAACCAAACTTTTATAACAGCTAAACCAAACGTTTCAAATGTAAATTTCCACCTTTATATAGTGTAAAAAGACATCCTGAAGCCTGGGCAGTCATTAATTTGATTGTCCAATATTTCCCTTATGAGATAATGCCTCTCATAGCAAATGTGTACAGTGCGAGCTGAAAATGCATTTACAGCACTAAAAAAACAAACTTTTATAACAGCTAAACCAAACGTTTCCAATGTAAATTTCCACCTTTATATAGTGTAAAAAGACATCCTGAAGCCTGGGCAGTCATTAATTTGATTGTCCAATATTTCCCTTATGAGATAATGCCTCTCATAGCAAATGTGTACAGTGCGAGCTGAAAATGCATTTACAGCACTAAAAAAACAAACTTTTATAACAGCTAAACCAAACGTTTCCAATGTAAATTTCCACCTTTATATAGTGTAAAAAGACATCCTGAAGCCTGGGCAGTCATTAATTTGATTGTCCAATATTTCCCTTATGAGATAATGCCTCTCATAGCAAATGTGTACAGCGCGAGCTGAAAATGCATTTACAGCACTAAAAAACCAAACTTTTATAACAGCTAAACCAAACGTTTCCAATGTAAATTTCCACCTTTATATAGTGTAGAAAGGCATCCTGAAGCCTGGAAAGTCATTAATTTGATTGTCCAGTATTTCCTTCATGAGATATTGCAACACTTAGAAAAAGTGTACAGCGCCAGCAGACAATGAATTTTCAGCACTAAAAAAACGAAACTTCATTAACAGCTAAACCAAACGTTTCCAATGTAAATTTCCACATTTATAGAGTGTAAAAAGGCATCCTGAAGCCTGGGAAGTCATTAATTTGATTGTCCAGTATTTCCCTTATGAGATAATGCCTCACATAGCAAATGTGTACAGTGCGAGCTGAAAATGCATTTACAGCACTAAAAAAACAAACTTTTATAACAGCTAAACCAAACGTTTCCAATGTAAATTTCCACCTTTATATAGTGTAGAAAGGCATCCTGAAGCCTGGAAAGTCATTAATTTGATTGTCCAGTATTTCCTTCATGAGATATTGCAACACTTAGAAAAAGTGTACAGCGCCAGCAGACAATGAATTTTCAACACTAAATAAACGAAACTTCATTAACAGCTAAAGTAAACGTTTCCAATGTAAATTTCCACCTTTATATAGTGTAAAAAGACATCCTGAAGCCTGGGCAGTCATTAATTTGATTGTCCAATATTTCCCTTATGAGATAATGCCTCTCATAGCAAATGTGTACAGTGCGAGCTGAAAATGCATTTACAGCACTAAAAAAACAAACTTTTATAACAGCTAAACCAAACGTTTCCAATGTAAATTTCCACCTTTATATAGTGTAAAAAGACATCCTGAAGCCTGGGCAGTCATTAATTTGATTGTCCAATATTTCCCTTATGAGATAATGCCTCTCATAGCAAATGTGTACAGCGCGAGCTGAAAATGCATTTACAGCACTAAAAAACCAAACTTTTATAACAGCTAAACCAAACGTTTCCAATGTAAATTTCCACCTTTATATAGTGTAGAAAGGCATCCTGAAGCCTGGAAAGTCATTAATTTGATTGTCCAGTATTTCCTTCATGAGATATTGCAACACTTAGAAAAAGTGTACAGCGCCAGCAGACAATGAATTTTCAGCACTAAAAAAACGAAACTTCATTAACAGCTAAACCAAACGTTTCCAATGTAAATTTCCACATTTATAGAGTGTAAAAAGGCATCCTGAAGCCTGGGAAGTCATTAATTTGATTGTCCAGTATTTCCCTTATGAGAAAATGCCTCACATAGCAAATGTGTACAGTGCGAGCTGAAAATGCATTTACAGCACTAAAAAAACAAACTTTTATAACAGCTAAACCAAACGTTTCCAATGTAAATTTCCACCTTTATATAGTGTAGAAAGGCATCCTGAAGCCTGGAAAGTCATTAATTTGATTGTCCAGTATTTCCTTCATGAGATATTGCAACACTTAGAAAAAGTGTACAGCGCCAGCAGACAATGAATTTTCAGCACTAAATAAACGAAACTTCATTAACAGCTAAAGTAAACGTTTCCAATGTAAATTTCCACCTTTATATAGTGTAAAAAGACATCCTGAAGCCTGGGCAGTCATTAATTTGATTGTCCAATATTTCCCTTATGAGATAATGCCTCTCATAGCAAATGTGTACAGTGCGAGCTGAAAATGCATTTACAGCACTAAAAAAACAAACTTTTATAACAGCTAAACCAAACGTTTCCAATGTAAATTTCCACCTTTATATAGTGTAAAAAGACATCCTGAAGCCTGGGCAGTCATTAATTTGATTGTCCAATATTTCCCTTATGAGATAATGCCTCTCATAGCAAATGTGTACAGCGCGAGCTGAAAATGCATTTACAGCACTAAAAAACCAAACTTTTATAACAGCTAAACCAAACGTTTCCAATGTAAATTTCCACCTTTATATAGTGTAGAAAGGCATCCTGAAGCCTGGAAAGTCATTAATTTGATTGTCCAGTATTTCCTTCATGAGATATTGCAACACTTAGAAAAAGTGTACAGCGCCAGCAGACAATGAATTTTCAGCACTAAAAAAACGAAACTTCATTAACAGCTAAACCAAACGTTTCCAATGTAAATTTCCACATTTATAGAGTGTAAAAAGGCATCCTGAAGCCTGGGAAGTCATTAATTTGATTGTCCAGTATTTCCCTTATGAGATAATGCCTCACATAGCAAATGTGTACAGTGCGAGCTGAAAATGCATTTTCAGCACTAAAAAACCAAACTTATATAACACCTAAACCAAACGTTTCCAATGTAAATTTCCACCTTTATATAGTGTAAAAAGACATCCTGAAGCCTGGGCAGTCATTAATTTGATTGTCCAATATTTCCCTTATGAGATAATGCCTCTCATAGCAAATGTGTACAGCGCGAGCTGAAAATGCATTTACAGCACTAAAAAACCAAACTTTTATAACAGCTAAACCAAACGTTTCCAATGTAAATTTCCACCTTTATATAGTGTAGAAAGGCATCCTGAAGCCTGGAAAGTCATTAATTTGATTGTCCAGTATTTCCTTCATGAGATATTGCAACACTTAGAAAAAGTGTACAGCGCCAGTAGACAATGAATTTTCAGCACTAAAAAAACGAAACTTCATTAACAGCTAAACTAAACGTTTCCAATGTAAATTTCCACCTATATATAGTGTAAAAAGACATCCTGAAGCCTGGGCAGTCAATAATTTGATTGTCCAATATTTCCCTTATGAGATAATGCCTCTCATAGCAAATGTGTACAGCGCGAGCTGAAAATGCATTTACAGCACTAAAAAACCAAACTTTTATAACAGCTAAACCAAACGTTTCCAATGTAAATTTCCACCTTTATATAGTGTAGAAAGGCATCCTGGAGCCTGGAAAGTCATTAATTTGATTGTCCAGTATTTCCTTCATGAGATATTGCAACACTTAGAAAAAGTGTACAGCGCCAGCAGACAATGAATTTTCAGCACTAAAAAAACCAAACTTTTATAACAGCTAAACCAAACGTTTCCAATGTAAATTACCACCTTTATATAGTGTAAAAAGACATCCTGAAGCCTGGGCAGTCATTAATTTGATTGTCCAGTATTTCCCTTATGAGATAATGCCTCACATAGCAAATGTGTACAGCGCGAGCTGAAAATGCATTTACAGCACTAAAAAAACAAACTTTTATAACAGCTAAACCAAACGTTTCCAATGTAAATTTCCACATTTATAGAGTGTAAAAAGGCATCCTGAAGCCTGGGAAGTCATTAATTTGATTGTCCAGTATTTCCCTTATGAGATAATGCCTCACATAGCAAATGTGTACAGTGCGAGCTGAAAATGCATTTTCAGCACTAAAAAACCAAACTTATATAACACCTAAACCAAACGTTTCCAATGTAAATTTCCACCTTTATATAGTGTAAAAAGACATCCTGAAGCCTGGGCAGTCATTAATTTGATTGTCCAATATTTCCCTTATGAGATAATGCCTCTCATAGCAAATGTGTACAGCGCGAGCTGAAAATGCATTTACAGCACTAAAAAACCAAACTTTTATAACAGCTAAACCAAACGTTTCCAATGTAAATTTCCACCTTTATATAGTGTAAAAAGACATCCTGAAGCCTGGGCAGTCATTAATTTGATTGTCCAATATTTCCCTTATGAGATAATGCCTCTCATAGCAAATGTGTACAGCGCGAGCTGAAAATGCATTTTCAGCACTAAAAAAACAAACATTTATAACAGCTAAACCAAACGTTTCAAATGTAAATTTCCACCTTTATATAGTGTAAAAAGACATCCTGAAGCCTGGGCAGTCATTAATTTGATTGTCCAATATTTCCCTTATGAGATAATGCCTCTCATAGCAAATGTGTAAAGTGCGAGCTGAAAATGCATTTACAGCACTAAAAAAACAAACTTTTATAACAGCTAAACCAAACGTTTCCAATGTAAATTTCCACCTTTATATAGTGTAAAAAGACATCCTGAAGCCTGGGCAGTCATTAATTTGATTGTCCAATATTTCCCTTATGAGATAATGCCTCTCATAGCAAATGTGTACAGTGCGAGCTGAAAATGCATTTACAGCACTAAAAAAACAAACTTTTATAACAGCTAAACCAAACGTTTCCAATGTAAATTTCCACCTTTATATAGTGTAAAAAGACATCCTGAAGCCTGGGCAGTCATTAATTTGATTGTCCAATATTTCCCTTATGAGATAATGCCTCTCATAGCAAATGTGTACAGCGCGAGCTGAAAATGCATTTACAGCACTAAAAAACCAAACTTTTATAACAGCTAAACCAAACGTTTCCAATGTAAATTTCCACCTTTATATAGTGTAGAAAGGCATCCTGAAGCCTGGAAAGTCATTAATTTGATTGTCCAGTATTTCCTTCATGAGATATTGCAACACTTAGAAAAAGTGTACAGCGCCAGTAGACAATGAATTTTCAGCACTAAAAAAACGAAACTTCATTAACAGCTAAACTAAACGTTTCCAATGTAAATTTCCACCTATATATAGTGTAAAAAGACATCCTGAAGCCTGGGCAGTCAATAATTTGATTGTCCAATATTTCCCTTATGAGATAATGCCTCTCATAGCAAATGTGTACAGCGCGAGCTGAAAATGCATTTACAGCACTAAAAAACCAAACTTTTATAACAGCTAAACCAAACGTTTCCAATGTAAATTTCCACCTTTATATAGTGTAGAAAGGCATCCTGGAGCCTGGAAAGTCATTAATTTGATTGTCCAGTATTTCCTTCATGAGATATTGCAACACTTAGAAAAAGTGTACAGCGCCAGCAGACAATGAATTTTCAGCACTAAAAAAACCAAACTTTTATAACAGCTAAACCAAACGTTTCCAATGTAAATTTCCACCTTTATATAGTGTAAAAAGACATCCTGAAGCCTGGGCAGTCATTAATTTGATTGTCCAGTATTTCCCTTATGAGATAATGCCTCACATAGCAAATGTGTACAGCGCGAGCTGAAAATGCATTTACAGCACTAAAAAAACAAACTTTTATAACAGCTAAACCAAACGTTTCCAATGTAAATTTCCACCTTTATATAGTGTAGAAAGGCATCCTGAAGCCTGGAAAGTCATTAATTTGATTGTCCAGTATTTCCTACATGAGATATTGCAAAACTTAGAAAAAGTGTACAGCGCCAGCAGACAATGAATTTTCAGCACTAAAAAAACGAAACTTCATTAACAGCTAAACCAAACGATTCCAATGTAAATTTCCACATTTATAGAGTGTAAAAAGGCATCCTGAAGCCTGGGAAGTCATTAATTTGATTGTCCAGTATTTCCCTTATGAGATAATGCCTCACATAGCAAATGTGTACAGTGCGAGCTGAAAATGCATTTTCAGCACTAAAAAAACAAACTTATATAACACCTAAACCAAACGTTTCCAATGTAAATTTCCACCTTTATATAGTGTAAAAAGACATCCTGAAGCCTGGGCAGTCATTAATTTGATTGTCCAATATTTCCCTTATGAGATAATGCCTCTCATAGCAAATGTGTACAGCGCGAGCTGAAAATGCATTTACAGCACTAAAAAACCAAACTTTTATAACAGCTAAACCAAACGTTTCCAATGTAAATTTCCACCTTTATATAGTGTAAAAAGACATCCTGAAGCCTGGGCAGTCATTAATTTGATTGTCCAATATTTCCCTTATGAGATAATGCCTCTCATAGCAAATGTGTACAGCGCGAGCTGAAAATGCATTTTCAGCACTAAAAAACCAAACATTTATAACAGCTAAACCAAACGTTTCAAATGTAAATTTCCACCTTTATATAGTGTAAAAAGACATCCTGAAGCCTGGGCAGTCATTAATTTGATTGTCCAATATTTCCCTTATGAGATAATGCCTCTCATAGCAAATGTGTAAAGTGCGAGCTGAAAATGCATTTACAGCACTAAAAAAACAAACTTTTATAACAGCTAAACCAAACGTTTCCAATGTAAATTTCCACCTTTATATAGTGTAAAAAGACATCCTGAAGCCTGGGCAGTCATTAATTTGATTGTCCAATATTTCCCTTATGAGATAATGCCTCTCATAGCAAATGTGTACAGTGCGAGCTGAAAATGCATTTACAGCACTAAAAAAACAAACTTTTATAACAGCTAAACCAAACGTTTCCAATGTAAATTTCCACCTTTATATAGTGTAAAAAGACATCCTGAATCCTGGGCAGTCATTAATTTGATTGTCCAATATTTCCCTTATGAGATAATGCCTCTCATAGCAAATGTGTACAGCGCGAGCTGAAAATGCATTTACAGCACTAAAAAACCAAACTTTTATAACAGCTAAACCAAACGTTTCCAATGTAAATTTCCACCTTTATATAGTGTAGAAAGGCATCCTGAAGCCTGGAAAGTCATTAATTTGATTGTCCAGTATTTCCTTCATGAGATATTGCAACACTTAGAAAAAGTGTACAGCGCCAGCAGACAATGAATTTTCAGCACTAAAAAAACGAAACTTCATTAACAGCTAAACCAAACGTTTCCAATGTAAATTTCCACATTTATAGAGTGTAAAAAGGCATCCTGAAGCCTGGGAAGTCATTAATTTGATTGTCCAGTATTTCCCTTATGAGATAATGCCTCACATAGCAAATGTGTACAGTGCGAGCTGAAAATGCATTTACAGCACTAAAAAAACAAACTTTTATAACAGCTAAACCAAACGTTTCCAATGTAAATTTCCACCTTTATATAGTCTAGAAAGGCATCCTGAAGCCTGGAAAGTCATTAATTTGATTGTCCAGTATTTCCTTCATGAGATATTGCAACACTTAGAAAAAGTGTACAGCGCCAGCAGACAATGAATTTTCAGCACTAAATAAACGAAACTTCATTAACAGCTAAAGTAAACGTTTCCAATGTAAATTTCCACCTTTATATAGTGTAAAAAGACATCCTGAAGCCTGGGCAGTCATTAATTTGATTGTCCAATATTTCCCTTATGAGATAATGCCTCTCATAGCAAATGTGTACAGTGCGAGCTGAAAATGCATTTACAGCACTAAAAAAACAAACTTTTATAACAGCTAAACCAAACGTTTCCAATGTAAATTTCCACCTTTATATAGTGTAAAAAGACATCCTGAAGCCTGGGCAGTCATTAATTTGATTGTCCAATATTTCCCTTATGAGATAATGCCTCTCATAGCAAATGTGTACAGCGCGAGCTGAAAATGCATTTACAGCACTAAAAAACCAAACTTTTATAACAGCTAAACCAAACGTTTCCAATGTAAATTTCCACCTTTATATAGTGTAGAAAGGCATCCTGAAGCCTGGAAAGTCATTAATTTGATTGTCCAGTATTTCCTTCATGAGATATTGCAACACTTAGAAAAAGTGTACAGCGCCAGCAGACAATGAATTTTCAGCACTAAAAAAACGAAACTTCATTAACAGCTAAACCAAACTTTCCAATGTAAATTTCCACATTTATAGAGTGTAAAAAGGCATCCTGAAGCCTGGGAAGTCATTAATTTTATTGTCCAGTATTTCCCTTATGAGATAATGCCTCACATAGCAAATGTGTACAGTGCGAGCTGAAAATGCATTTTCAGCACTAAAAAAACAAACTTATATAACACCTAAACCAAACGTTTCCAATGTAAATTTCCACCTTTATATAGTGTAAAAAGACATCCTGAAGCCTGGGCAGTCATTAATTTGATTGTCCAATATTTCCCTTATGAGATAATGCCTCTCATAGCAAATGTGTACAGCGCGAGCTGAAAATGCATTTACAGCACTAAAAAAACCAAACTTTTATAACAGCTAAACCAAACGTTTCCAATGTAAATTTCCACCTTTATATAGTGTAGAAAGGCATCCTGAAGCCTGGAAAGTCATTAATTTGATTGTCCAGTATTTCCTTCATGAGATATTGCAACATTTAGAAAAAGTGTACAGCGCCAGCAGACAATGAATTTTCAGCACTAAAAAAACGAAACTTCATTAACAGCTAAACTAAACGTTTCCAATGTAAATTTCCACCTTTATATAGTGTAAAAAGACATCCTGAAGCCCGGGCAGCCATTAATTTGATTGTCCAATATTTCCCTTATGAGATAATGCCTCTCATAGCAAATGTGTACAGCGCGAGCTGAAAATGCATTTACAGCACTAAAAAACCAAACTTTTATAACAGCTAAACCAAACGTTTCCAATGTAAATTTCCACCTTTATATAGTGTAAAAAGACATCCTGAAGCCTGCGCAGTCATTAATTTGATTGTCCAATATTTCCCTTATGAGATAATGCCTCTCATAGCAAATGTGTACAGCGCGAGCTGAAAATGCATTTACAGCACTAAAAAACCAAACTTTTATAACAGCTAAACCAAACGTTTCCAATGTAAATTTCTACCTTTATATAGTGTAGAAAGGCATCCTGAAGCCTGGAAAGTCATTAATTTGATTGTCCAGTATTTCCTTCATGAGATATTGCAACACTTAGAAAAAGTGTACAGCGCCAGCAGACAATGAATTTTCAGCACTAAAAAAACGAAACTTCATTAACAGCTAAACTAAACGTTTCCAATGTAAATTTCCACCTTTATATAGTGTAAAAAGACATTCTGAAGCCTGGGCAGTCATTAATTTGATTGTCCAATATTTCCCTTATGAGATAATGCCTCTCATAGCAAATGTGTACAGCGCGAGCTGAAAATGCATTTACAGCACTAAAAAACCAAACTTTTATAACAGCTAAACCAAACGTTTCCAATGTAAATTTCCACCTTTATATTGTGTAGAAAGGCATCCTGAAGCCTGGAAAGTCATTAATTTGATTGTCCAGTATTTCCTTCATGAGATATTGCAACACTTAGAAAAAGTGTACAGCGCCAGCAGACAATGAATTTTCAGCACTAAAAAAACGAAACTTCATTAACAGCTAAACCAAACGTTTCCAATGTAAATTTCCACATTTATAGAGTGTAAAAAGGCATCCTGAAGCCTGGGAAGTCATTAATTTGATTGTCCAGTATTTCCCTTCTGAGATAATGCCTCACATAGCAAATGTGTACAGTGCGAGCTGAAAATGCATTTTCAGCACTAAAAAAACAAACTTTTATAACAGCTAAACTAAACGTTTCCAATGTAAATTTCCACCTTTATATAGTGTAAAAAGACATCCTGAAGCCTGGGCAGTCATTAATTTGATTGTCCAATATTTCCCTTATGAGATAATGCCTCTCATAGCAAATGTGTACAGCGCGAGCTGAAAATGCATTTACAGCACTAAAAAAACAAACTTTTATAACAGCTAAACTAAACGTTTCCAATGTAAATTTCCACCTTTATATAGTGTAAAAAGACATCCTGAAGCCTGGGCAGTCATTAATTTGATTGTCCAATATTTCCCTTATGAGATAATGCCTCTCATAGCAAATGTGTACAGCGCGAGCTGAAAATGCATTTACAGCACTAAAAACCCAAACTTTTATAACAGCTAAACCAAACGTTTCCAATGTAAATTTCCACCTTTATATAGTGTAGAAAGGCATCCTGAAGCCTGGAAAGTCATTAATTTGATTGTCCAGTATTTCCTTCATGAGATATTGCAACACTTAGAAAAGGTGTCCAGCGCCAGCAGACAATGAATTTTCAGCACTAAAAAAACGAAACTTCATTAACAGCTAAACCAAACATTTCCAATGTAAATTTCCACATTTATAGAGTGTAAAAATGCATCCTGAAGCCTGGGAAGTCATTAATTTGATTGTGCAGTATTTCCCTTATGAGATAATGCCTCACATAGCAAATGTGTACAGTGCGAGCTGAAAATGCATTTTCAGCACTAAAAAACCAAACTTTTATAACAGCTAAACCAAACGTTTCCAATGTAAATTTCCACCTTTATATAGTGTAAAAAGGCATCCTGAAGCCTGGAAAGTCATTAATTTGATTGTCCAGTATTTCCTTCATGAGATATTGCAACACTTAGAAAAAGTGTACAGCGCCAGTAGACAATGAATTTTCAGCACTAAAAAAACGAAACTTCATTAACAGCTAAACTAAAGGTTTCCAATGTAAATTTCCACCTTTATATAGTGTAAAAAGACATCCTGAAGCCTGGGCAGTCATTAATTTGATTGTCCAATATTTCCCTTATGAGATAATGCCTCTCATAGCAAATGTGTACAGCGCGAGCTGAAAATGCATTTACAGCACTAAAAAACCAAACTTTTATAACAGCTAAACCAAACGTTTCCAATGTAAATTTCCACCTTTATATAGTGTAAAAAGGCATCCTGGAGCCTGGAAAGTCATTAATTTGATTGTCCAGTATTTCCTTCATGAGATATTGCAACACTTAGAAAAAGTGTACAGCGCCAGCAGACAATGAATTTTCAGCACTAAAAAAACCAAACTTTTATAACAGCTAAACCAAACGTTTCCAATGTAAATTTCCACCTTTATATAGTGTAAAAAGGCATCCTGGAGCCTGGAAAGTCATTAATTTGATTGTCCAGTATTTCCTTCATGAGATATTGCAACACTTAGAAAAAGTGTACAGCGCCAGCAGACAATGAATTTTCAGCACTAAAAAAACCAAACTTTTATAACAGCTAAACCAAACGTTTCCAATGTAAATTTCCACCTTTATATAGTGTAAAAAGACATCCTGAAGCCTGGGCAGTCATTAATTTGATTGTCCAGTATTTCCCTTATGAGATAATGCCTCACATAGCAAATGTGTACAGCGCGAGCTGAAAATGCATTTACAGCACTAAAAAACCAATCTTTTATAACAGCTAAACCAAACGTTTCCAATGTAAATTTCCACCTTTATATAGTGTAGAAAGGCATCCTGAAGCCTGGAAAGTCATTAATTTGATTGTCCAGTATTTCCTACATGAGATATTGCAAAACTTAGAAAAAGTGTACAGCGCCAGCAGACAATGTTTTTTCAGCACTAAAAAAACGAAACTTCATTAACAGCTAAACCAAACGTTTCCAATGTAAATTTCCACATTTATAGAGTGTAAAAAGGCATCCTGAAGCCTGGGAAGTCATTAATTTGATTGTCCAGTATTTCCCTTATGAGATAATGCCTCACATAGCAAATGTGTACAGCGCGAGCTGAAAATGCATTTACAGCACTAAAAAACCAAACTTTTATAACAGCTAAACCAAACGTTTCCAATGTAAATTTCCACCTTTATATAGTGTAGAAAGGCATCCTGAAGCCTGGAAAGTCATTAATTTGATTGTCCAGTATTTCCTTCATGAGATATTGCAACACTTAGAAAAAGTGTACAGCGCCAGCAGACAATGAATTTTCAGCACTAAAAAAACGAAACTTCATTAACAGCTAAACCAAACGTTTCCAATGTAAATTTCCACATTTATAGAGTGTAAAAAGGCATCCTGAAGCCTGGGAAGTCATTAATTTGATTGTCCAGTATTTCCCTTATGAGATAATGCCTCACATAGCAAATGTGTACAGTGCGAGCTGAAAATGCATTTTCAGCACTAAAAAACCAAACTTTTATAACACCTAAACCAAACGTTTCCAATGTAAATTTCCACCTTTATATAGTGTAGAAAGGCATCCTGAAGCCTGGAAAGTCATTAATTTGATTGTCCAGTATTTCCTTCATGAGATATTGCAACACTTAGAAAAAGTGTACAGCGCCAGCAGACAATGAATTTTCAGCACTAAAAAAACGAAACTTCATTAACAGCTAAACCAAACGTTTCCAATGTAAATTTCCACATTTATAGAGTGTAAAAAGGCATCCTGAAGCCTGGGAAGTCATTAATTTGATTGTCCAGTATTTCCCTTATGAGATAATGCCTCACATAGCAAATGTGTACAGTGCGAGCTGAAAATGCATTTTCAGCACTAAAAAACCAAACTTTTATAACACCTAAACCAAACGTTTCCAATGTAAATTTCCACCTTTATATAGTGTAAAAAGACATCCTGAAGCCTGCGCAGTCATTAATTTGATTGTCCAATATTTCCCTTATGAGATAATGCCTCTCATAGCAAATGTGTACAGCGCGAGCTGAAAATGCATTTACAGCACTAAAAAACCAAACTTTTATAACAGCTAAACCAAACGTTTCCAATGTAAATTTCTACCTTTATATAGTGTAGAAAGGCATCCTGAAGCCTGGAAAGTCATTAATTTGATTGTCCAGTATTTCCTTCATGAGATATTGCAACACTTAGAAAAAGTGTACAGCGCCAGCAGACAATGAATTTTCAGCACTAAAAAAACGAAACTTCATTAACAGCTAAACTAAACGTTTCCAATGTAAATTTCCACCTTTATATAGTGTAAAAAGACATTCTGAAGCCTGGGCAGTCATTAATTTGATTGTCCAATATTTCCCTTATGAGATAATGCCTCTCATAGCAAATGTGTACAGCGCGAGCTGAAAATGCATTTACAGCACTAAAAAACCAAACTTTTATAACAGCTAAACCAAACGTTTCCAATGTAAATTTCCACCTTTATATAGTGTAGAAAGGCATCCTGAAGCCTGGAAAGTCATTAATTTGATTGTCCAGTATTTCCTTCATGAGATATTGCAACACTTAGAAAAAGTGTACAGCGCCAGCAGACAATGAATTTTCAGCACTAAAAAAACGAAACTTCATTAACAGCTAAACCAAACGTTTCCAATGTAAATTTCCACATTTATAGAGTGTAAAAAGGCATCCTGAAGCCTGGGAAGTCATTAATTTGATTGTCCAGTATTTCCCTTATGAGATAATGCCTCACATAGCAAATGTGTACAGTGCGAGCTGAAAATGCATTTTCAGCACTAAAAAAACAAACTTTTATAACAGCTAAACTAAACGTTTCCAATGTAAATTTCCACCTTTATATAGTGTAAAAAGACATCCTGAAGCCTGGGCAGTCATTAATTTGATTGTCCAATATTTCCCTTATGAGATAATGCCTCTCATAGCAAATGTGTACAGCGCGAGCTGAAAATGCATTTTACAGCACTAAAAAAACAAACTTTTATAACAGCTAAACTAAACGTTTCCAATGTAAATTTCCACCTTTATATAGTGTAAAAAGACATCCTGAAGCCTGGGCAGTCATTAATTTGATTGTCCAATATTTCCCTTATGCGATAATGCCTCTCATAGCAAATGTGTACAGCGCGAGCTGAAAATGCATTTACAGCACTAAAAACCCAAACTTTTATAACAGCTAAACCAAACGTTTCCAATGTAAATTTCCACCTTTATATAGTGTAGAAAGGCATCCTGAAGCCTGGAAAGTCATTAATTTGATTGTCCAGTATTTCCTTCATGAGATATTGCAACACTTAGAAAAGGTGTACAGCGCCAGCAGACAATGAATTTTCAGCACTAAAAAAACGAAACTTCATTAACAGCTAAACCAAACGTTTCCAATGTAAATTTCCACATTTATAGAGTGTAAAAATGCATCCTGAAGCCTGGGAAGTCATTAATTTGATTGTCCAGTATTTCCCTTATGAGATAATGCCTCACATAGCAAATGTGTACAGTGCGAGCTGAAAATGCATTTTCAGCACTAAAAAACCAAACTTTTATAACAGCTAAACCAAACGTTTCCAATGTAAATTTCCACCTTTA
Source organism: Idiotropiscis lumnitzeri (assembly GCF_059441095.1). Lineage (NCBI taxonomy): Eukaryota > Metazoa > Chordata > Actinopteri > Syngnathiformes > Syngnathidae > Idiotropiscis > Idiotropiscis lumnitzeri. Next base: position 1,009,616 of record NW_028283569.1, read on the forward strand.
TATAGTGTAAAAAGACATTCTGAAGCCTGGGCAGTCATTAATTTGATTGTCCAATATTTCCCTTATGAGATAATGCCTCTCATAGCAAATGTGTACAGCGCGAGCTGAAAATGCATTTACAGCACTAAAAAACCAAACTTTTATAACAGCTAAACCAAACGTTTCCAATGTAAATTTCCACCTTTATATAGTGTAGAAAGGCATCCTGAAGCCTGGAAAGTCATTAATTTGATTGTCCAGTATTTCCTTCATGAGATATTGCAACACTTAGAAAAAGTGTACAGCGCCAGTAGACAATGAATTTTCAGCACTAAAAAAACGAAACTTCATTAACAGCTAAACTAAACGTTTCCAATGTAAATTTCCACCTTTATATAGTGTAAAAAGACATCCTGAAGCCTGGGCAGTCATTAATTTGATTGTCCAATATTTCCCTTATGAGATAATGCCTCTCATAGCAAATGTGTACAGCGCGAGCTGAAAATGCATTTACAGCACTAAAAAACCAAACTTTTATAACAGCTAAACCAAACGTTTCCAATGTAAATTTCCACCTTTATATAGTGTAGAAAGGCATCCTGGAGCCTGGAAAGTCATTAATATGATTGTCCAGTATTTCCTTCATGAGATATTGCAACACTTAGAAAAAGTGTACAGCGCCAGCAGACAATGAATTTTCAGCACTAAAAAAACCAAACTTTTATAACAGCTAAACCAAACGTTTCCAATGTAAATTTCCACCTTTATATAGTGTAAAAAGACATCCTGAAGCCTGGGCAGTCATTAATTTGATTGTCCAGTATTTCCCTTATGAGATAATGCCTCACATAGCAAATGTGTACAGCGCGAGCTGAAAATGCATTTACAGCACTAAAAAAACAAACTTTTATAACAGCTAAACCAAACGTTTCCAATGTAAATTTCCACCTTTATATAGTGTAGAAAGGCATCCTGAAGCCTGGAAAGTCATTAATTTGATTGTCCAGTATTTCCTACATGAGATATTGCAAAACTTAGAAAAAGTGTACAGCGCCAGCAGACAATGTTTTTTCAGCACTAAAAAAACGAAACTTCATTAACAGCTAAACCAAACGTTTCCAATGTAAATTTCCACATTTATAGAGTGTAAAAAGGCATCCTGAAGCCTGGGAAGTCATTAATTTGATTGTCCAGTATTTCCCTTATGAGATAATGCCTCACATAGCAAATGTGTACAGCGCGAGCTGAAAATGCATTTACAGCACTAAAAAACCAAACTTTTATAACAGCTAAACCAAACGTTTCCAATGTAAATTTCCACCTTTATATAGTGTAGAAAGGCATCCTGAAGCCTGGAAAGTGATTAATTTGATTGTCCAGTATTTCCTTCATGAGATATTGCAACACTTAGAAAAAGTGTACAGCGCCAGCAGACAATGAATTTTCAGCACTAAAAAACCGAAACTTAATTAACAGCTAAACTAAACGTTTCCAATGTAAATTTCCACCTTTATATAGTGTAAAAAGACATCCTGAAGCCTGGGCAGTCATTAATTTGATTGTCCAATATTTCCCTTATGAGATAATGCCTCTCATAGCAAATGTGTACAGCGCGAGCTGAAAATGCATTTACAGCACTAAAAAACCAAACTTTTATAACAGCTAAACCAAACGTTTCCAATGTAAATTTCCACCTTTATATAGTGTAGAAAGGCATCCTGAAGCCTGGAAAGTCATTAATTTGATTGTCCAGTATTTCCTTCATGAGATATTGCAACACTTAGAAAAAGTGTACAGCGCCAGCAGACAATGAATTTTCAGCACTAAAAAAACGAAACTTCATTAACAGCTAAACTAAACGTTTCCAATGTAAATTTCCACCTTTATATAGTGTAAAAAGACATCCTGAAGCCTGGGCAGTCATTAATTTGATTGTCCAATATTTCCCTTATGAGATAATGTGTAACGGTTCAGGGAACCGTGAGAAAGGAAAACTGGACCCAAGAGCAAGCGAGGATGGTTGAGGAGGATTTATTGAAGGGTTCGGGGGGAGAGGAACGGGTTCCGGTAGCAGGGCAGGAGGACAGGTGGAGGAGCGGCGAGTCAGCGCCGGGGTGCTCGCCGGGGTGGCGAGATGTGCGCTCGCGGAGGTGCAGCGGAGACGGCGCGCTGAGTGTGCACCGGTGCTGTGGCGGGAGGAACGCGGGCGCGGAGAGCGGCGTGGAGGCGAAGGCGGCGGCGAGCCGGCGGAGGCTGAGAAGGGCAGGCAGGCGGCGTACGGGCGTACGAGGTGCGATCGACGCTCCGGGGCTCGGCGGCTGGCGGCGGAGGATCGGGCTCGGGCTGGCGCTGGGCGGCTGGAGGGAGAGCGAGGAAAGACAATGGTTAACTCGGGTTGCATAACACAAAGCGCGGACGTGCACGAGGCGAACGTCGACGTGGACCGGGTACCGAGGTAGGTCACGGAATAATCCGGCGTCTGGCTCCTGGCAGCGCTGAGCTTTAAACCCCCGCGGTGATTGCTGATGATGGGCAGCAGGTGCGCAGGAGCCGACGCCCTCTCCGGTCGGAGGCGTGCCTGGCGGAAAACAGCCGGAACCTAGGGAAAAGGGAAAAAGCTTGGCAGGCCCCCTAACCCGAACCCCCACAGTACCCCCCCCTCAACGGACGCCTCCTGGCGTCCTTCCTGGTTTGTCCGGGTGTGTGGCGTAAAACTCCCGGATCGGGGAGTCGTCAATGAAGAGCTTGCGGGAGATCCAAGAACGTTCCTCCGGACCGTACCCCTCCCAGTCCACGAGGAACTGAAACCCCCTCCCCCGACGTCTAACGTCCAACACTTTGGAGACCGTGAAGGCTGGGTGGTCGTCGATCATCAGGGGGGGTGGAGGGGAGATGGTCGGAGGGCTTAGGACGCTGGAAGAGACCGGCTTGAGGAGAGAAACGTGGAAGGTGGGGTGGATCTTGAGGGAATCGGGGAGCTTTAGTCTGACAGAACAGGGGTTAATGATCTTGGTGATGGGAAAGGGACCAATGTAGCGCGGAGACAGCTTACGTGAATCGGTCTGGAGGGGAAGGTCGCGGGTCGAGAGCCAGACCTGCTGACCGGGCTGGTAGTCGGGAGCTGGGGTTCGACGACGGTCCGCCAGGCGCTTGTTGCGTTGCGCCGAGCGGGTGAGGGAGGCCTTGACCTCTGCCCAGACGGCCTTGGCCCGACTGATGTGTTCCTCCACCGAGGGAACCGCCACTGCATGCTCCTGCTCCGTAAAAAGGGGAGGTTGGTAGCCAAGACAGGCCATGAACGGCGACATACCTGTCGAGGCGCAGGAGAGGGAGTTGTGGGCGTACTCGATCCATGCGAGAGCCTCGCTCCATGTCTCGGGGTTCCGGGCCACCACGCACCGCAGCGCTGCCTCCAGGTGTTGATTGGCCCGCTCGGTCTGCCCGTTGGTCTGCGGGTGGTAACCGGAGGAAAGGCTGGCTGTGGCGCCCACTGCCTTACAGAACTCCCTCCAGACCTGGGAAGAGAACTGGGGGCCCCGGTCGGAGACGATGTCTTGCGGGAGGCCGTGGAGCCGGAAAACGTGCTGGGTCAGGAGTGTGGCTGTCTCCAAGGCGGTGGGTAGCTTGGGAAGGGGAACGAAGTGGACGCTCTTGGAGAAGCGGTCGATAATGGTCCTTTGGACGAAGGAAGACCCGTGACGAAGTCCACAGCGATGTGGGACCAGGGGCGGCTCGGGATAGGCAGAGGGTGGAGAAGACCGGCCGGAGCCGAGTGTGAGGCCTTTCCGCGGGCGCAAACCGAGCATGCCAGCACGAATTCTCGCGTGTCTCTTGTCATACTGGGCCACCAGAAGTGCGCTTGGAGGAAGCGAAGGGTGCGCGTGACGCCAGGGTGGCAGGTGAGCGAGGAGGAGTGCCCCCACTGGAGGACCTGGGAGCGTGCGGCATCGGGGACGAAGAGGAGGTCCGAGGGGTCAGGTCGGGGATCGGGTTGGGTTTTCTGCGCCTCGCGAACCGTGCGCTCGATCTCCCAGGAGGCCGCCCCCAGGAGACAGGAGGACGGGAGAATGGTCTGTGTGGTCTCTGGACTGGCAGGCGGAGCGAACATCCGGGAGAGGGCGTCCGCCTTGCCGTTGTTCGACCCGGGACGGAAGGAAAGGGTGAAGTTGAATCGGCTCAAGAAGAGGTGCCAACGGGCTTGACGGGGGTTCATCCGCTTGGCTGACTGCAGGTAGGCCAGATTTTTGTGGTCGGTCCAGACGAGGAAGGGGACGGCGGTGCCCTCCAGCCAGTGCCGCCACTCCTGGAGAGCCCAGACGACTGCCAGCAACTCCCGATTGCCGACGTCATAGTTCTTCTCGGCGGGGGACAGGCGTCGGGAGAAGAAGGCGCATGGATGAGTCTTCTGGGTGTCGGGGTCCCGTTGGGAGAGCACCGCTCCCGCCCCCGTGTCGGAAGCATCCACCTCCACCACGAACTGGAGTGCGGGATCGGGGTGTCTGAGGACCGGAGCGCTGGTGAAGGCTTCCTTTAGATGCCCGAAAGCTTGAGCCGCTCCCGGAGTCCACTGAAAGGGGGTGAGGGTGGAGGTGAGGGCCGTGAGAGGACTAGCAACCTTGCTGTAATTGCGGATGAATCGCCGGTAGAAATTAGCGAACCCCAGGAAGCGTTGGAGTTCCTTGCGAGTAGTGGGAGTAGGCCACTCCACCACCGCCTGGATCTTGGCGGGATCCGGCTGGAGTTGACCCCGGGCGATGACGTAGCCCAGGAAATGGATCGATGGGACGTGGAACTCGCATTTCTCCGGTTTCACGAACAGGCGGTTCTCCAGCAGGCGCTGGAGGACTGATCGGACGTGGCGGCGGTGGTCCTCGAGGGATCGGGAGAAGATGAGGATGTCATCCAGGTAAATAAAGACGAAACGGTTGAGCATATCCCGGAGAATGTCGGTCATGAGAGCTTGAAAAACGGCGGGGGCGTTGGTGAGGCCGAAGGGCATGACGAGATACTCAAAATGTCCAAGGGGGGTATTGAAGGCCGTCTTCCATTCATCGCCCTCGCGGATGCGGACCAAATGGTAGGCGTTCCGGAGATCGAGCTTGGAGAAGACTTGGGCTTCGCAGAGGGGCTCGAACGAGGGGTCTATGAGGGGCAGAGAGGTCTTATTTTTGACTGTGATGCCGTTGAGAGCCTTGAAGTCAATGCAAGGGCGAAGGGAGGAGTCTTTCTTCTTGACAAAAAAGAAACCCGCTCCCAGGGGCGAGGAAGAGGGCCGAATCAGACCGGCCGCCAGGGAGTCGCGGATGTAGGTCTCGAGGGCCTCCTTCTCGGGACGGGAGATGTTGTACAGCCGGGAGCTGGGCAGCGGAGCTCCGGGAAAGAGGTCTATGGCGCAGTCATAGGGCCGATGGGGAGGAAGGGTGCGGGCGAGGTCTTTGCAAAAAACCTGGGCCAGGTCATGGTAGTCCGTGGGGACGGACGCCAGGTCGGGTGGAGCCGGGGAGCAAGGAACCGAGCGGGGAGCGGGGTCGGCGGACAGAAGGCACTGTGAGTGGCAAAGCTCGCTCCACCCGGTGATTGCACATCTCCTCCAGTCTATCGCGGGGTTGTGTAGCTGGAGCCACGGGAAACCCAGGACCAGGGGGACTTGTGGCGAGTGGATTAGGAGGAGCTGGATGGTCTCCCGGTGGTTACCGGAAACAATAAGGGTTAGGGGTCCCGTTTGATGGAAGACCTGGGAGATGAGGCGTCCATCCAGAGCCACCACGCGCCGTGGGGAAGGGAGAGGCTCCAGGGGGACACCCAGCCGGCGAGCCAGAGCCAGGTCCAGGAAGTTCCCATCCGCTCCGGAGTCCACCAGTACGGCGACCGAGAGGGATTGGGTCTGCCAGAGGAGGCGGGCTGGGATGGACATGCGTGAAGAGGAGCCCGTAGCTGACACGTTATGGCTCGCCGCGGGACTCCTGATCAGCGGCGAGCCCCCCTCTTTTGGCTTCACGTGGCAAGCGGCGATGTAGTGACCGGGGTTGCCACAATAGAGGCATAGCTGGCTCGAGAGGCGCCTCTGGCGTTCCTGAGGATCCAGGCGGGTTCTCCCCAGCTGCATGGGCTCCTCCTGTCCGACGGGAGGCGTAACCGGTAGTCGCGGAGGGAAGTCGACGGGAGGTGCGGGAGCGCGTGCCGCCGGACGGGGCGACCTACGCGTCCGCTCGGACTGCCGCTCCCGCAACCGGTTGTCTACCTTAATAGCCAGGGCAATGAGGTCTTCGAGAGAGGCGGTCTCATCCCGAACGGCCAGCTCATCCTTGAGCTGGTCCGTCAGCCCGTTGAGGAACACTCCCCGAAGGGCGGGCTCGTTCCACCCGCACTCGTGGGCGAGAATGCGGAACTCCACCGAAAAGTCGGCGGCGGAGCGGGAACCCTGCCGGAGTGCGAGCAATCGGCGGGTGGCCTCGCGTCCCTTGACGGGATGGTCGAATACCCGCCGCAACTCTTGGCAGAAGTGGGAGTAGGAGGCCATCGCCGGGGCCGATGCCTCCCACAAGGCGGTGGCCCATTTCGCGGCGCGGCCGCGGAGCAGGTTCACCATGTAGGCGATGCGAGCTCGATCGGTCGGGTAACTTTGGGTTGGAGATCGAACACCAACGAGGTGCTCAATATGAACTGGCTACAAGAGCCCAGATCACCGGAAAACGGCTCGGGAGTGGGGACATGGGGTTCCCTGCCGCTCGAAGAGAACACGGCGGGCGGAGGAGGGGGAGAAGGGACCGGGGAGGTGCCCTCCGGGAGGCCGGAAGCAGAGGGAAGAGAGCTGACCTGCTTCGAAAGGAGCGCGAGTTGGTGGTGGAGAGCCTGGACGGAGTCCATGAACTCCTGCATCATCCTCTCGTGTCTTCCCAGCTGTCTGCCTTGGTGGGAGAGGGCCTCTTGGAGGGAATCCGAGCTCGCTGGGTCCATTGGGGCCGGATTATTCTGTAACGGTTCAGGGAACCGTGAGAAAGGAAAACTGGACCCAAGAGCAAGCGAGGATGGTTGAGGAGGATTTATTGAAGGGTTCGGGGGGAGAGGAACGGGTTCCGGTAGCAGGGCAGGAGGACAGGTGGAGGAGCGGCGAGTCAGCGCCGGGGTGCTCGCCGGGGTGGCGAGATGTGCGCTCGCGGAGGTGCAGCGGAGACGGCGCGCTGAGTGTGCACCGGTGCTGTGGCGGGAGGAACGCGGGCGCGGAGAGCGGCGTGGAGGCGAAGGCGGCGGCGAGCCGGCGGAGGCTGAGAAGGGCAGGCAGGCGGCGTACGGGCGTACGAGGTGCGATCGACGCTCCGGGGCTCGGCGGCTGGCGGCGGAGGATCGGGCTCGGGCTGGCGCTGGGCGGCTGGAGGGAGAGCGAGGAAAGACAATGGTTAACTCGGGTTGCATAACACAAAGCGCGGACGTGCACGAGGCGAACGTCGACGTGGACCGGGTACCGAGGTAGGTCACGGAATAATCCGGCGTCTGGCTCCTGGCAGCGCTGAGCTTTAAACCCCCGCGGTGATTGCTGATGATGGGCAGCAGGTGCGCAGGAGCCGACGCCCTCTCCGGTCGGAGGCGTGCCTGGCGGAAAACAGCCGGAACCTAGGGAAAAGGGAAAAAGCTTGGCAGGCCCCCTAACCCGAACCCCCACATAATGCCTCTCATAGCAAATGTGTACAGCGCGAGCTGAAAATGCATTTACAGCACTAAAAAACCAAACTTTTATAACAGCTAAACCAAACGTTTCCAATGTAAATTTCCACCTTTATATAGTGTAGAAAGGCATCCTGAAGCCTGGAAAGTCATTAATTTGATTGTCCAGTATTCCCTTCATGAGATATTGCAACACTTAGAAAAAGTGTACAGCGCCAGCAGACAATGAATTTTCAGCACTAAAAAAACGAAACTTCATTAACAGCTAAACCAAACGTTTCCAATGTAAATTTCCACATTTATAGAGTGAAAAAAGGCATCCTGAAGCCTGGGAAGTCATTAATTTGATTGTCCAGTATTTCCCTTATGAGATAATGCCTCACATAGCAAATGTGTACAGTGCGAGCTGAAAATGCATTTTCAGCACTAAAAAACCAAACTTTTATAACAGCTAAACCAAACGTTTCCAATGTAAATTTCCACCTTTATATAGTGTAAAAAGACATCCTGAAGCCTGGGCAGTCATTAATTTGATTGTCCAGTATTTCCCTTATGAGATAATGCCTCACATAGCAAATGTGTACAGCGCGAGCTGAAAATGCATTTACAGCACTAAAAAAACAAACTTTTATAACAGCTAAACTAAACGTTTCCAATGTAAATTTCCACCTTTATATAGTGTAAAAAGACATCCTGAAGCCTGGGCAGTCATTAATTTGATTGTCCAATATTTCCCTTATGAGATAATGCCTCTCATAGCAAATGTGTACAGCGCGAGCTGAAAATGCATTTACAGCACTAAAAAACCAAACTTTTATAACAGCTAAACCAAACGTTTCCAATGTAAATTTCCACCTTTATATAGTGTAGAAAGGCATCCTGAAGCCTGGAAAGTCATTAATTTGATTGTCCAGTATTTCCTTCATGAGATATTGCAACACTTAGAAAAAGTGTACAGCGCCAGCAGACAATGAATTTTCAGCACTAAAAAAACGAAACTTCATTAACAGCTAAACCAAACGTTTCCAATGTAAATTTCCACATTTATAGAGTGTAAAAAGGCATCCTGAAGCCTGGGAAGTCATTAATTTGATTGTCCAGTATTTCCCTTATGAGATAATGCCTCACATAGCAAATGTGTACAGTGCGAGCTGAAAATGCATTTTCAGCACTAAAAAAACAAACTTTTATAACAGCTAAACTAAACGTTTCCAATGTAAATTTCCACCTTTATATAGTGTAAAAAGACATCCTGAAGCCTGGGCAGTCATTAATTTGATTGTCCAATATTTCCCTTATGAGATAATGCCTCTCATAGCAAATGTGTACAGCGCGAGCTGAAAATGCATTTACAGCACTAAAAAAACAAACTTTTATAACAGCTAAACTAAACGTTTCCAATGTAAATTTCCACCTTTATATAGTGTAAAAAGACATCCTGAAGCCTGGGCAGTCATTAATTTGATTGTCCAATATTTCCCTTATGAGATAATGCCTCTCATAGCAAATGTGTACAGCGCGAGCTGAAAATGCATTTACAGCACTAAAAAACCAAACTTTTATAACAGCTAAACCAAACGTTTCCAATGTAAATTTCCACCTTTATATAGTGTAGAAAGGCATCCTGAAGCCTGGAAAGTCATTAATTTGATTGTCCAGTATTTCCTTCATGAGATATTGCAACACTTAGAAAAGGTGTACAGCGCCAGCAGACAATGAATTTTCAGCACTAAAAAAACGAAACTTCATTAACAGCTAAACCAAACGTTTCCAATGTAAATTTCCACATTTATAGAGTGTAAAAATGCATCCTGAAGCCTGGGAAGTCATTAATTTGATTGTCCAGTATTTCCCTTATGAGATAATGCCTCACATAGCAAATGTGTACAGTGCGAGCTGAAAATGCATTTTCAGCACTAAAAAACCAAACTTTTATAACAGCTAAACCAAACGTTTCCAATGTAAATTTCCACCTTTATATAGTGTAAAAAGACATCCTGAAGCCTGGGCAGTCATTAATTTGATTGTCCAATATTTCCCTTATGAGATAATGCCTCTCATAGCAAATGTGTACAGCGCGAGCTGAAAATGCATTTACAGCACTAAAAAACCAAACTTTTATAACAGCTAAACCAAACGTTTCCAATGTAAATTTCCACCTTTATATAGTGTAGAAAGGCATCCTGAAGCCTGGAAAGTCATTAATTTGATTGTCCAGTATTTCCTTCATGAGATATTGCAACACTTAGAAAAAGTGTACAGCGCCAGCAGACAATGAATTTTCAGCACTAAAAAAACGAAACTTCATTAACAGCTAAACCAAACGTTTTCAATGTAAATTTCCACATTTATAGAGTGTAAAAAGGCATCCTGAAGCCTGGGAAGTCATTAATTTGATTGTCCAGTATTTCCCTTATGAGATAATGCCTCACATAGCAAATGTGTACAGTGCGAGCTGAAAATGCATTTTCAGCACTAAAAAAACAAACTTTTATAACAGCTAAACTAAACGTTTCCAATGTAAATTTCCACCTTTATATAGTGTAAAAAGACATCCTGAAGCCTGGGCAGTCATTAATTTGATTGTCCAATATTTCCCTTATGAGATAATGCCTCTCATAGCAAATGTGTACAGCGCGAGCTGAAAATGCATTTACAGCACTAAAAAAACAAACTTTTATAACAGCTAAACTAAACGTTTCCAATGTAAATTTCCACCTTTATATAGTGTAAAAAGACATCCTGAAGCCTGGGCAGTCATTAATTTGATTGTCCAATATTTCCCTTATGAGATAATGCCTCTCATAGCAAATGTGTACAGCGCGAGCTGAAAATGCATTTACAGCACTAAAAAACCAAACTTTTATAACAGCTAAACCAAACGTTTCCAATGTAAATTTCCACCTTTATATAGTGTAGAAAGGCATCCTGAAGCCTGGAAAGTCATTAATTTGATTGTCCAGTATTTCCTTCATGAGATATTGCAACACTTAGAAAAGGTGTACAGCGCCAGCAGACAATGAATTTTCAGCACTAAAAAAACGAAACTTCATTAACAGCTAAACCAAACGTTTCCAATGTAAATTTCCACATTTATAGAGTGTAAAAATGCATCCTGAAGCCTGGGAAGTCATTAATTTGATTGTCCAGTATTTCCCTTATGAGATAATGCCTCACATAGCAAATGTGTACAGTGCGAGCTGAAAATGCATTTTCAGCACTAAAAAACCAAACTTTTATAACAGCTAAACCAAACGTTTCCAATGTAAATTTCCACCTTTATATAGTGTAGAAAGGCATCCTGAAGCCTGGAAAGTCATTAATTTGATTGTCCAGTATTTCCTTCATGAGATATTGCAACACTTAGAAAAAGTGTACAGCGCCAGCAGACAATGAATTTCCAGCACTAAAAAAACGAAACTTCATTAACAGCTAAACTAAACGTTTCCAATGTAAATTTCCACCTTTATATAGTGTAAAAAGACATCCTGAAGCCTGGGCAGTCATTAATTTGATTGTCCAATATTTCCCTTATGAGATAATGCCTCTCATAGCAAATGTGTACAGCGCGAGCTGAAAATGCATTTACAGCACTAAAAAACCAAACTTTTATAACAGCTAAACCAAACGTTTCCAATGTAAATTTCCACCTTTATATAGTGTAGAAAGGCATCCTGAAGCCTGGAAAGTCATTAATTTGATTGTCCAGTATTTCCTTCATGAGATATTGCAACACTTAGAAAAAGTGTACAGCGCCAGCAGACAATGAATTTTCAGCACTAAAAAAACGAAACTTCATTAACAGCTAAACCAAACGTTTCCAATGTAAATTTCCACATTTATAGAGTGTAAAAAGGCATCCTGAAGCCTGGGAAGTCATTAATTTGATTGTCCAGTATTTCCCTTATGAGATAATGCCTCACATAGCAAATGTGTACAGTGCGAGCTGAAAATGCATTTTCAGCACTAAAAAAACAAACTTTTATAACAGCTAAACTAAACGTTTCCAATGTAAATTTCCACCTTTATATAGTGTAAAAAGACATCCTGAAGCCTGGGCAGTCATTAATTTGATTGTCCAATATTTCCCTTATGAGATAATGCCTCTCATAGCAAATGTGTACAGCGCGAGCTGAAAATGCATTTACAGCACTAAAAAAACAAACTTTTATAACAGCTAAACTAAACGTTTCCAATGTAAATTTCCACCTTTATATAGTGTAAAAAGACATCCTGAAGCCTGGGCAGTCATTAATTTGATTGTCCAATATTTCCCTTATGAGATAATGCCTCTCATAGCAAATGTGTACAGCGCGAGCTGAAAATGCATTTACAGCACTAAAAAACCAAACTTTTATAACAGCTAAACCAAACGTTTCCAATGTAAATTTCCACCTTTATATAGTGTAGAAAGGCATCCTGAAGCCTGGAAAGTCATTAATTTGATTGTCCAGTATTTCCTTCATGAGATATTGCAACACTTAGAAAAGGTGTACAGCGCCAGCAGACAATGAATTTTCAGCACTAAAAAAACGAAACTTCATTAACAGCTAAACCAAACGTTTCCAATGTAAATTTCCACATTTATAGAGTGTAAAAATGCATCCTGAAGCCTGGGAAGTCATTAATTTGATTGTCCAGTATTTCCCTTATGAGATAATGCCTCACATAGCAAATGTGTACAGTGCGAGCTGAAAATGCATTTTCAGCACTAAAAAACCAAACTTTTATAACAGCTAAACCAAACGTTTCCAATGTAAATTTCCACCTTTATATAGTGTAAAAAGACATCCTGAAGCCTGGGCAGTCATTAATTTGATTGTCCAGTATTTCCTTCATGAGATATTGCAACACTTAGAAAAAGTGTACAGCGCCAGCAGACAATGAATTTCCAGCACTAAAAAAACGAAACTTCATTAACAGCTAAACTAAACGTTTCCAATGTAAATTTCCACCTTTATATAGTGTAGAAAGGCATCCTGAAGCCTGGAAAGTCATTAATTTGATTGTCCAGTATTTCCTTCATGAGATATTGCAACACTTAGAAAAAGTGTACAGCGCCAGCAGACAATGAATTTCCAGCACTAAAAAAACGAAACTTCATTAACAGCTAAACTAAACGTTTCCAATGTAAATTTCCACCTTTATATAGTGTAGAAAGGCATCCTGAAGCCTGGAAAGTCATTAATTTGATTGTCCAGTATTTCCTTCATGAGATATTGCAACACTTAGAAAAAGTGTACAGCGCCAGCAGACAATGAATTTTCAGCACTAAAAAAACGAAACTTCATTAACAGCTAAACCAAACGTTTCCAATGTAAATTTCCACATTTATAGAGTGTAAAAAGGCATCCTGAAGCCTGGGAAGTCATTAATTTGATTGTCCAGTATTTCCCTTATGAGATAATGCCTCACATAGCAAATGTGTACAGTGCGAGCTGAAAATGCATTTTCAGCACTAAAAAAACAAACTTTTATAACAGCTAAACTAAACGTTTCCAATGTAAATTTCCACCTTTATATAGTGTAAAAAGACATCCTGAAGCCTGGGCAGTCATTAATTTGATTGTCCAATATTTCCCTTATGAGATAATGCCTCTCATAGCAAATGTGTACAGCGCGAGCTGAAAATGCATTTACAGCACTAAAAAAACAAACTTTTATAACAGCTAAACTAAACGTTTCCAATGTAAATTTCCACCTTTATATAGTGTAAAAAGACATCCTGAAGCCTGGGCAGTCATTAATTTGATTGTCCAATATTTCCCTTATGAGATAATGCCTCTCATAGCAAATGTGTACAGCGCGAGCTGAAAATGCATTTACAGCACTAAAAAACCAAACTTTTATAACAGCTAAACCAAACGTTTCCAATGTAAATTTCCACCTTTATATAGTGTAGAAAGGCATCCTGAAGCCTGGAAAGTCATTAATTTGATTGTCCAGTATTTCCTTCATGAGATATTGCAACACTTAGAAAAGGTGTACAGCGCCAGCAGACAATGAATTTTCAGCACTAAAAAAACGAAACTTCATTAACAGCTAAACCAAACGTTTCCAATGTAAATTTCCACATTTATAGAGTGTAAAAATGCATCCTGAAGCCTGGGAAGTCATTAATTTGATTGTCCAGTATTTCCCTTATGAGATAATGCCTCACATAGCAAATGTGTACAGTGCGAGCTGAAAATGCATTTTCAGCACTAAAAAACCAAACTTTTATAACAGCTAAACCAAACGTTTCCAATGTAAATTTCCACCTTTATATAGTGTAAAAAGACATCCTGAAGCCTGGGCAGTCATTAATTTGATTGTCCAATATTTCCCTTATGAGATAATGCCTCTCATAGCAAATGTGTACAGCGCGAGCTGAAAATGCATTTACAGCACTAAAAAACCAAACTTTTATAACAGCTAAACCAAACGTTTCCAATGTAAATTTCCACCTTTATATAGTGTAGAAAGGCATCCTGAAGCCTGGAAAGTCATTAATTTGATTGTCCAGTATTTCCTTCATGAGATATTGCAACACTTAGAAAAAGTGTACAGCGCCAGCAGACAATGAATTTTCAGCACTAAAAAAACGAAACTTCATTAACAGCTAAACCAAACGTTTTCAATGTAAATTTCCACATTTATAGAGTGTAAAAAGGCATCCTGAAGCCTGGGAAGTCATTAATTTGATTGTCCAGTATTTCCCTTATGAGATAATGCCTCACATAGCAAATGTGTACAGTGCGAGCTGAAAATGCATTTTCAGCACTAAAAAAACAAACTTTTATAACAGCTAAACTAAACGTTTCCAATGTAAATTTCCACCTTTATATAGTGTAAAAAGACATCCTGAAGCCTGGGCAGTCATTAATTTGATTGTCCAATATTTCCCTTATGAGATAATGCCTCTCATAGCAAATGTGTACAGCGCGAGCTGAAAATGCATTTACAGCACTAAAAAAACAAACTTTTATAACAGCTAAACTAAACGTTTCCAATGTAAATTTCCACCTTTATATAGTGTAAAAAGACATCCTGAAGCCTGGGCAGTCATTAATTTGATTGTCCAATATTTCCCTTATGAGATAATGCCTCTCATAGCAAATGTGTACAGCGCGAGCTGAAAATGCATTTACAGCACTAAAAAACCAAACTTTTATAACAGCTAAACCAAACGTTTCCAATGTAAATTTCCACCTTTATATAGTGTAGAAAGGCATCCTGAAGCCTGGAAAGTCATTAATTGGATTGTCCAGTATTTCCTTCATGAGATATTGCAACACTTAGAAAAGGTGTACAGCGCCAGCAGACAATGAATTTTCAGCACTAAAAAAACGAAACTTCATTAACAGCTAAACCAAACGTTTCCAATGTAAATTTCCACATTTATAGAGTGTAAAAATGCATCCTGAAGCCTGGGAAGTCATTAATTTGATTGTCCAGTATTTCCCTTATGAGATAATGCCTCACATAGCAAATGTGTACAGTGCGAGCTGAAAATGCATTTTCAGCACTAAAAAACCAAACTTTTATAACAGCTAAACCAAACGTTTCCAATGTAAATTTCCACCTTTATATAGTGTAGAAAGGCATCCTGAAGCCTGGAAAGTCATTAATTTGATTGTCCAGTATTTCCTTCATGAGATATTGCAACACTTAGAAAAAGTGTACAGCGCCAGCAGACAATGAATTTCCAGCACTAAAAAAACGAAACTTCATTAACAGCTAAACTAAACGTTTCCAATGTAAATTTCCACCTTTATATAGTGTAAAAAGACATCCTGAAGCCTGGGCAGTCATTAATTTGATTGTCCAATATTTCCCTTATGAGATAATGCCTCTCATAGCAAATGTGTACAGCGCGAGCTGAAAATGCATTTACAGCACTAAAAAACCAAACTTTTATAACAGCTAAACCAAACGTTTCCAATGTAAATTTCCACCTTTATATAGTGTAGAAAGGCATCCTGAAGCCTGGAAAGTCATTAATTTGATTGTCCAGTATTTCCTTCATGAGATATTGCAACACTTAGAAAAAGTGTACAGCGCCAGCAGACAATGAATTTTCAGCACTAAAAAAACGAAACTTCATTAACAGCTAAACCAAACGTTTCCAATGTAAATTTCCACATTTATAGAGTGTAAAAAGGCATCCTGAAGCCTGGGAAGTCATTAATTTGATTGTCCAGTATTTCCCTTATGAGATAATGCCTCACATAGCAAATGTGTACAGTGCGAGCTGAAAATGCATTTTCAGCACTAAAAAAACAAACTTTTATAACAGCTAAACTAAACGTTTCCAATGTAAATTTCCACCTTTATATAGTGTAAAAAGACATCCTGAAGCCTGGGCAGTCATTAATTTGATTGTCCAATATTTCCCTTATGAGATAATGCCTCTCATAGCAAATGTGTACAGCGCGAGCTGAAAATGCATTTACAGCACTAAAAAACAAACTTTTATAACAGCTAAACTAAACGTTTCCAATGTAAATTTCCACCTTTATATAGTGTAAAAAGACATCCTGAAGCCTGGGCAGTCATTAATTTGATTGTCCAATATTTCCCTTATGAGATAATGCCTCTCATAGCAAATGTGTACAGCGCGAGCTGAAAATGCATTTACAGCACTAAAAAACCAAACTTTTATAACAGCTAAACCAAACGTTTCCAATGTAAATTTCCACCTTTATATAGTGTAGAAAGGCATCCTGAAGCCTGGAAAGTCATTAATTTGATTGTCCAGTATTTCCTTCATGAGATATTGCAACACTTAGAAAAGGTGTACAGCGCCAGCAGACAATGAATTTTCAGCACTAAAAAAACGAAACTTCATTAACAGCTAAACCAAACGTTTCCAATGTAAATTTCCACATTTATAGAGTGTAAAAATGCATCCTGAAGCCTGGGAAGTCATTAATTTGATTGTCCAGTATTTCCCTTATGAGATAATGCCTCACATAGCAAATGTGTACAGTGCGAGCTGAAAATGCATTTTCAGCACTAAAAAACCAAACTTTTATAACAGCTAAACCAAACGTTTCCAATGTAAATTTCCACCTTTATATAGTGTAAAAAGACATCCTGAAGCCTGGGCAGTCATTAATTTGATTGTCCAGTATTTCCTTCATGAGATATTGCAACACTTAGAAAAAGTGTACAGCGCCAGCAGACAATGAATTTCCAGCACTAAAAAAACGAAACTTCATTAACAGCTAAACTAAACGTTTCCAATGTAAATTTCCACCTTTATATAGTGTAGAAAGGCATCCTGAAGCCTGGAAAGTCATTAATTTGATTGTCCAGTATTTCCTTCATGAGATATTGCAACACTTAGAAAAAGTGTACAGCGCCAGCAGACAATGAATTTCCAGCACTAAAAAAACGAAACTTCATTAACAGCTAAACTAAACGTTTCCAATGTAAATTTCCACCTTTATATAGTGTAAAAAGACATCCTGAAGCCTGGGCAGTCATTAATTTGATTGTCCAATATTTCCCTTATGAGATAATGCCTCTCATAGCAAATGTGTACAGCGCGAGCTGAAAATGCATTTACAGCACTAAAAAACCAAACTTTTATAACAGCTAAACCAAACGTTTCCAATGTAAATTTCCACCTTTATATAGTGTAGAAAGGCATCCTGAAGCCTGGAAAGTCATTAATTTGATTGTCCAGTATTTCCTTCATGAGATATTGCAACACTTAGAAAAAGTGTACAGCGCCAGCAGACAATGAATTTTCAGCACTAAAAAAACGAAACTTCATTAACAGCTAAACCAAACGTTTCCAATGTAAATTTCCACATTTATAGAGTGTAAAAAGGCATCTGAAGCCTGGGAAGTCATTAATTTGATTGTCCAGTATTTCCCTTATGAGATAATGCCTCACATAGCAAATGTGTACAGTGCGAGCTGAAAATGCATTTTCAGCACTAAAAAAACAAACTTTTATAACAGCTAAACTAAACGTTTCCAATGTAAATTTCCACCTTTATATAGTGTAAAAAGACATCCTGAAGCCTGGGCAGTCATTAATTTGATTGTCCAATATTTCCCTTATGAGATAATGCCTCTCATAGCAAATGTGTACAGCGCGAGCTGAAAATGCATTTACAGCACTAAAAAAACAAACTTTTATAACAGCTAAACTAAACGTTTCCAATGTAAATTTCCACCTTTATATAGTGTAAAAAGACATCCTGAAGCCTGGGCAGTCATTAATTTGATTGTCCAATATTTCCCTTATGAGATAATGCCTCTCATAGCAAATGTGTACAGCGCGAGCTGAAAATGCATTTACAGCACTAAAAAACCAAACTTTTATAACAGCTAAACCAAACGTTTCCAATGTAAATTTCCACCTTTATATAGTGTAGAAAGGCATCCTGAAGCCTGGAAAGTCATTAATTTGATTGTCCAGTATTTCCTTCATGAGATATTGCAACACTTAGAAAAGGTGTACAGCGCCAGCAGACAATGAATTTTCAGCACTAAAAAAACGAAACTTCATTAACAGCTAAACCAAACGTTTCCAATGTAAATTTCCACATTTATAGAGTGTAAAAATGCATCCTGAAGCCTGGGAAGTCATTAATTTGATTGTCCAGTATTTCCCTTATGAGATAATGCCTCACATAGCAAATGTGTACAGTGCGAGCTGAAAATGCATTTTCAGCACTAAAAAAACAAACTTTTATAACAGCTAAACCAAACGTTTCCAATGTAAATTTCCACCTTTATATAGTGTAAAAAGACATCCTGAAGCCTGGGCAGTCATTAATTTGATTGTCCAATATTTCCCTTATGAGATAATGCCTCTCATAGCAAATGTGTACAGCGCGAGCTGAAAATGCATTTACAGCACTAAAAAACCAAACTTTTATAACAGCTAAACCAAACGTTTCCAATGTAAATTTCCACCTTTATATAGTGTAGAAAGGCATCCTGAAGCCTGGAAAGTCATTAATTTGATTGTCCAGTATTTCCTTCATGAGATATTGCAACACTTAGAAAAAGTGTACAGCGCCAGCAGACAATGAATTTTCAGCACTAAAAAAACGAAACTTCATTAACAGCTAAACCAAACGTTTCCAATGTAAATTTCCACATTTATAGAGTGTAAAAAGGCATCCTGAAGCCTGGGAAGTCATTAATTTGATTGTCCAGTATTTCCCTTATGAGATAATGCCTCACATAGCAAATGTGTACAGTGCGAGCTGAAAATGCATTTTCAGCACTAAAAAAACAAACTTTTATAACAGCTAAACTAAACGTTTCCAATGTAAATTTCCACCTTTATATAGTGTAAAAAGACATCCTGAAGCCTGGGCAGTCATTAATTTGATTGTCCAATATTTCCCTTATGAGATAATGCCTCTCATAGCAAATGTGTACAGCGCGAGCTGAAAATGCATTTACAGCACTAAAAAAACAAACTTTTATAACAGCTAAACTAAACGTTTCCAATGTAAATTTCCACCTTTATATAGTGTAAAAAGACATCCTGAAGCCTGGGCAGTCATTAATTTGATTGTCCAATATTTCCCTTATGAGATAATGCCTCTCATAGCAAATGTGTACAGCGCGAGCTGAAAATGCATTTACAGCACTAAAAAACCAAACTTTTATAACAGCTAAACCAAACGTTTCCAATGTAAATTTCCACCTTTATATAGTGTAGAAAGGCATCCTGAAGCCTGGAAAGTCATTAATTTGATTGTCCAGTATTTCCTTCATGAGATATTGCAACACTTAGAAAAGGTGTACAGCGCCAGCAGACAATGAATTTTCAGCACTAAAAAAACGAAACTTCATTAACAGCTAAACCAAACGTTTCCAATGTAAATTTCCACATTTATAGAGTGTAAAAATGCATCCTGAAGCCTGGGAAGTCATTAATTTGATTGTCCAGTATTTCCCTTATGAGATAATGCCTCACATAGCAAATGTGTACAGTGCGAGCTGAAAATGCATTTTCAGCACTAAAAAACCAAACTTTTATAACAGCTAAACCAAACGTTTCCAATGTAAATTTCCACCTTTATATAGTGTAGAAAGGCATCCTGAAGCCTGGAAAGTCATTAATTTGATTGTCCAGTATTTCCTTCATGAGATATTTCAACACTTAGAAAAAGTGTACAGCGCCAGCAGACAATGAATTTCCAGCACTAAAAAAACGAAACTTCATTAACAGCTAAACTAAACGTTTCCAATGTAAATTTCCACCTTTATATAGTGTAAAAAGACATCCTGAAGCCTGGGCAGTCATTAATTTGATTGTCCAATATTTCCCTTATGAGATAATGCCTCTCATAGCAAATGTGTACAGCGCGAGCTGAAAATGCATTTACAGCACTAAAAAACCAAACTTTTATAACAGCTAAACCAAACGTTTCCAATGTAAATTTCCACCTTTATATAGTGTAGAAAGGCATCCTGAAGCCTGGAAAGTCATTAATTTGATTGTCCAGTATTTCCTTCATGAGATATTGCAACACTTAGAAAAAGTGTACAGCGCCAGCAGACAATGAATTTTCAGCACTAAAAAAACGAAACTTCATTAACAGCTAAACCAAACGTTTCCAATGTAAATTTCCACATTTATAGAGTGTAAAAAGGCATCCTGAAGCCTGGGAAGTAATTAATTTGATTGTCCAGTATTTCCCTTATGAGATAATGCCTCACATAGCAAATGTGTACAGTGCGAGCTGAAAATGCATTTTCAGCACTAAAAAACCAAACTTTTATAACAGCTAAACCAAACGTTTCCAATGTAAATTTCCACCTTTATATAGTGTAAAAAGACATCCTGAAGCCTGGGCAGTAATTAATTTGATTGTCCAGTATTTCCCTTATGAGATAATGCCTCACATAGCAAATGTGTACAGCGCGAGCTGAAAATGCATTTACAGCACTAAAAACCCAAACTTTTATAACAGCTAAACCAAACGTTTCCAATGTAAATTTCCACCTTTATATAGTGCAGAAAGGCATCCTGAAGCCTGGAAGGTCATTAATTTGATTGTCCAGTATTTCCTTCATGAGATATTGCAACACTTAGAAAAGGTGTACAGCGCCAGCAGACAATGAATTTTCAGCACTAAAAAATCGAAACTTCATTAACAGCTAAACCAAACGTTTCCAATGTAAATTTCCACCTTTATATAGTGTAGAAAGGCATCCTGAAGCCTGGAAAGTCATTAATTTGATTGTCCAGTATTTCCTTCATGAGATATTGCAACACTTAGAAAAGGTGTACAGCGCCAGCAGACAATGAATTTTCAGCACTAAAAAAACGAAACTTCATTAACAGCTAAACCAAACGTTTCCAATGTAAATTTCCACATTTATAGAGTGTAAAAAGGCATCCTGAAGCCTGGGAAGTCATTAATTTGATTGTCCAGTATTTCCCTTATGAGATAATGCCTCACATAGCAAATGTGTACAGTTCGAGCTGAAAATGCATTTACAGCACTAAAAAACCAAACTTTTATAACAGCTAAACCAAACGTTTCCAATGTAAATTTCCACCTTTATATAGTGTAGAAAGGCATCCTGAAGCCTGGAAAGTCATTGATTTGATTGTCCAGTATTTCCTTCATGAGATATTGCAACACTTAGAAAAAGTGTACAGCGCCAGCAGACAATGAATTTTCAGCACTAAAAAAACGAAACTTCATTAACAGCTAAACTAAACGTTTCCAATGTAAATTTCCACCTTTATATAGAGTAAAAAGACATCCTGAAGCCTGGGCAGCCATTAATTTGATTGTCCAATATTTCCCTTATGAGATAATGCCTCTCATAGCAAATGTGTACAGCGCGAGCTGAAAATGCATTTACAGCACTAAAAAACCAAACTTTTATAACAGCTAAACCAAACGTTTCCAATGTAAATTTCCACATTTATAGAGTGTAAAAAGGCATCCTGAAGCCTGGGAAGTCATTAATTTGATTGTCCAGTATTTCCCTTATGAGATAATGCCTCACATAGCAAATGTGTACAGCGCGAGCTGAAAATGCATTTACAGCACTAAAAAACCAAACTTTTATAACAGCTAAACCAAACGTTTCCAATGTAAATTTCCACCTTTATATAGTGTAGAAAGGCATCCTGAAGCCTGGAAAGTGATTAATTTGATTGTCCAGTATTTCCTTCATGAGATATTGCAACACTTAGAAAAAGTGTACAGCGCCAGCAGACAATGAATTTTCAGCACTAAAAAACCGAAACTTCATTAACAGCTAAACTAAACGTTTCCAATGTAAATTTCCACCTTTATATAGTGTAAAAAGACATCCTGAAGCCTGGGCAGTCATTAATTTGATTGTCCAATATTTCCCTTATGAGATAATGCCTCTCATAGCAAATGTGTACAGCGCGAGCTGAAAATGCATTTACAGCACTAAAAAACCAAACTTTTATAACAGCTAAACCAAATGTTTCCAATGTAAATTTCCACCTTTATATAGTGTAGAAAGGCATCCTGAAGCCTGGAAAGTCATTAATTTGATTGTCCAGTATTTCCTTCATGAGATATTGCAACACTTAGAAAAAGTGTACAGCGCCAGCAGACAATGAATTTCCAGCACTAAAAAAACGAAACTTCATTAACAGCTAAACTAAACGTTTCCAATGTAAATTTCCACCTTTATATAGTGTAAAAAGACATCCTGAAGCCTGGGCAGTCATTAATTTGATTGTCCAATATTTCCCTTATGAGATAATGCCTCTCATAGCAAATGTGTACAGCGCGAGCTGAAAATGCATTTACAGCACTAAAAAACCAAACTTTTATAACAGCTAAACCAAACGTTTCCAATGTAAATTTCCACCTTTATATAGTGTAGAAAGGCATCCTGAAGCCTGGAAAGTCATTAATTTGATTGTCCAGTATTTCCTTCATGAGATATTGCAACACTTAGAAAAAGTGTACAGCGCCAGCAGACAATGAATTTTCAGCACTAAAAAAACGAAACTTCATTAACAGCTAAACCAAACGTTTCCAATGTAAATTTCCACATTTATAGAGTGTAAAAAGGCATCCTGAAGCCTGGGAAGTAATTAATTTGATTGTCCAGTATTTCCCTTATGAGATAATGCCTCACATAGCAAATGTGTACAGTGCGAGCTGAAAATGCATTTTCAGCACTAAAAAACCAAACTTTTATAACAGCTAAACCAAACGTTTCCAATGTAAATTTCCACCTTTATATAGTGTAAAAAGACATCCTGAAGCCTGGGCAGTCATTAATTTGATTGTCCAGTATTTCCCTTATGAGATAATGCCTCACATAGCAAATGTGTACAGCGCGAGCTGAAAATGCATTTACAGCACTAAAAACCCAAACTTTTATAACAGCTAAACCAAACGTTTCCAATGTAAATTTCCACCTTTATATAGTGTAGAAAGGCATCCTGAAGCCTGGAAGGTCATTAATTTGATTGTCCAGTATTTCCTTCATGAGATATTGCAACACTTAGAAAAGGTGTACAGCGCCAGCAGACAATGAATTTTCAGCACTAAAAAATCGAAACTTCATTAACAGCTAAACCAAACGTTTCCAATGTAAATTTCCACCTTTATATAGTGTAGAAAGGCATCCTGAAGCCTGGAAAGTCATTAATTTGATTGTCCAGTATTTCCTTCATGAGATATTGCAACACTTAGAAAAGGTGTACAGCGCCAGCAGACAATGAATTTTCAGCACTAAAAAATCGAAACTTCATTAACAGCTAAACCAAACGTTTCCAATGTAAATTTCCACCTTTATATAGTGTAGAAAGGCATCCTGAAGCCTGGAAAGTCATTAATTTTATTGTCCAGTATTTCCTTCATGAGATATTGCAACACTTAGAAAAGGTGTACAGCGCCAGCAGACAATGAATTTTCAGCACTAAAAAAACGAAACTTCATTAACAGCTAAACCAAACGTTTCCAATGTAAATTTCCACATTTATAGAGTGTAAAAAGGCATCCTGAAGCCTGGGAAGTCATTAATTTGATTGTCCAGTATTTCCCTTATGAGATAATGCCTCACATAGCAAATGTGTACAGTTCGAGCTGAAAATGCATTTACAGCACTAAAAAACCAAACTTTTATAACAGCTAAACCAAACGTTTCCAATGTAAATTTCCACCTTTATATAGTGTAGAAAGGCATCCTGAAGCCTGGAAAGTCATTGATTTGATTGTCCAGTATTTCCTTCATGAGATATTGCAACACTTAGAAAAAGTGTACAGCGCCAGCAGACAATGAATTTTCAGCACTAAAAAAACGAAACTTCATTAACAGCTAAACTAAACGTTTCCAATGTAAATTTCCACCTTTATATAGAGTAAAAAGACATCCTGAAGCCTGGGCAGCCATTAATTTGATTGTCCAATATTTCCCTTATGAGATAATGCCTCTCATAGCAAATGTGTACAGCGCGAGCTGAAAATTCATTTACAGCACTAAAAAACCAAACTTTTATAACAGCTAAACCAAACGTTTCCAATGTAAATTTCCACATTTATAGAGTGTAAAAAGGCATCCTGAAGCCTGGGAAGTCATTAATTTGATTGTCCAGTATTTCCCTTATGAGATAATGCCTCACATAGCAAATGTGTACAGCGCGAGCGGAAAATGCATTTACAGCACTAAAAAAACAAACTTTTATAACAGCTAAACCAAACGTTTCCAATGTAAATTTCCACCTTTATATAGTGTAGAAAGGCATCCTGAAGCCTGGAAAGTGATTAATTTGATTGTCCAGTATTTCCTTCATGAGATATTGCAACACTTAGAAAAAGTGTACAGCGCCAGCAGACAATGAATTTTCAGCACTAAAAAACCGAAACTTCATTAACAGCTAAACTAAACGTTTCCAATGTAAATTTCCACCTTTATATAGTGTAAAAAGACATCCTGAAGCCTGGGCAGTCATTAATTTGATTGTCCAATATTTCCCTTATGAGATAATGCCTCTCATAGCAAATGTGTACAGCGCGAGCTGAAAATGCATTTACAGCACTAAAAAACCAAACTTTTATAACAGCTAAACCAAATGTTTCCAATGTAAATTTCCACCTTTATATAGTGTAGAAAGGCATCCTGAAGCCTGGAAAGTCATTAATTTGATTGTCCAGTATTTCCTTCATGAGATATTGCAACACTTAGAAAAAGTGTACAGCGCCAGCAGACAATGAATTTCCAGCACTAAAAAAACGAAACTTCATTAACAGCTAAACTAAACGTTTCCAATGTAAATTTCCACCTTTATATAGTGTAAAAAGACATCCTGAAGCCTGGGCAGTCATTAATTTGATTGTCCAATATTTCCCTTATGAGATAATGCCTCTCATAGCAAATGTGTACAGCGCGAGCTGAAAATGCATTTACAGCACTAAAAAACCAAACTTTTATAACAGCTAAACCAAACGTTTCCAATGTAAATTTCCACCTTTATATAGTGTAGAAAGGCATCCTGAAGCCTGGAAAGTCATTAATTTGATTGTCCAGTATTTCCTTCATGAGATATTGCAACACTTAGAAAAAGTGTACAGCGCCAGCAGACAATGAATTTTCAGCACTAAAAAAACGAAACTTCATTAACAGCTAAACCAAACGTTTCCAATGTAAATTTCCACATTTATAGAGTGTAAAAAGGCATCCTGAAGCCTGGGAAGTAATTAATTTGATTGTCCAGTATTTCCCTTATGAGATAATGCCTCACATAGCAAATGTGTACAGTGCGAGCTGAAAATGCATTTTCAGCACTAAAAAACCAAACTTTTATAACAGCTAAACCAAACGTTTCCAATGTAAATTTCCACCTTTATATAGTGTAAAAAGACATCCTGAAGCCTGGGCAGTCATTAATTTGATTGTCCAGTATTTCCCTTATGAGATAATGCCTCACATAGCAAATGTGTACAGCGCGAGCTGAAAATGCATTTACAGCACTAAAAACCCAAACTTTTATAACAGCTAAACCAAACGTTTCCAATGTAAATTTCCACATTTATAGAGTGTAAAAAGGCATCCTGAAGCCTGGGAAGTCATTAATTTGATTGTCCAGTATTTCCCTTATGAGATAATGCCTCACATAGCAAATGTGTACAGTGCGAGCTGAAAATGCATTTTCAGCACTAAAAAACCAAACTTTTATAACAGCTAAACCAAACGTTTCCAATGTAAATTTCCACCTTTATATAGTGTAAAAAGACATCCTGAAGCCTGGGCAGTCATTAATTTGATTGTCCAGTATTTCCCTTATGAGATAATGCCTCACATAGCAAATGTGTACAGCGCGAGCTGAAAATGCATTTACAGCACTAAAAAAACAAACTTTTATAACAGCTAAACTAAACGTTTCCAATGTAAATTTCCACCTTTATATAGTGTAAAAAGACATCCTGAAGCCTGGGCAGTCATTAATTTGATTGTCCAATATTTCCCTTATGAGATAATGCCTCTCATAGCAAATGTGTACAGCGCGAGCTGAAAATGCATTTACAGCACTAAAAACCCAAACTTTTATAACAGCTAAACCAAACGTTTCCAATGTAAATTTCCACCTTTATATAGTGTAGAAAGGCATCCTGAAGCCTGGAAAGTCATTAATTTGATTGTCCAGTATTTCCTTCATGAGATATTGCAACACTTAGAAAAGGTGTACAGCGCCAGCAGACAATGAATTTTCAGCACTAAAAAATCGAAACTTCATTAACAGCTAAACCAAACGTTTCCAATGTAAATTTCCACCTTTATATAGTGTAGAAAGGCATCCTGAAGCCTGGAAAGTCATTAATTTGATTGTCCAGTATTTCCTTCATGAGATATTGCAACACTTAGAAAAAGTGTACAGCGCCAGCAGACAATGAATTTTCAGCACTAAAAAAAACGAAACTTCATTAACAGCTAAACTAAACGTTTCCAATGTAAATTTCCACCTTTATATAGTGTAAAAAGACATCCTGATGCCTGGGCAGTCATTAATTTGATTGTCCAATATTTCCCTTATGAGATAATGCCTCTCATAGCAAATGTGTACAGCGCGAGCTGAAAATGCATTTACAGCACTAAAAAACCCAACTTTTATAACAGCTAAACCAAAACTGGGTTTAGCTAGTCAGTAAAACACTCTTTATAGTGTAGCAACGTTAGTAACGCTAAATTCTTACCTAGTTTATGAGACGAGTGCTGTACTTGACTATTTTTTGTAATTTATTATTTTTTTTTTTTTTTAATGCTTTATAGAGCAAATTGCACCTATGACAGTTGTTATTACCACAGAAGCCATCTCAAATGGTTGCAAACTCTGAGGGTGACTTTGAACCGGAAGTCCCGCCTCAATCGTCATCTGATTGACAGCGGAATCCTGGAGCCAGAGAAGAGAAAAGAATCAGACACGAAGTTGAAGAAGCGAAAAAAAATAAACATCGAATCTTAAAGTTCTCGCAACGAGGGTGACTGTTGGGGTCTGGAGAAGTGACCGGGAGATGGGGAGCCCCGTATTTTGGTCTTGGTAAGAGGGTAACTCACTTGATGTTGACGAGGGAACCTATGCCGCTATGCTATATACCGTCGTGAGAAAACTACGGCCTGGGGGCCACATGCGGCCCGTTAAACGTTTTAATCCGGCCCGCCGAATTTGAAAAAAAAAAAAATAAACCTTGTTAATGTTTTATTTTCAAAATAGTGTGGTTTTTCAAAGACAAGCTTTTGTTCACTTTCATTTAAAATTAAATGTATTTTTTTTCTCAGATGAGATGAGGTTACCAAAACACTCCATCCATCTGCTCCTGGTCCAGCCCCTCTGTCAAATTTTAGAACCCATTGTGGCCCGCCAATAAAAAAGTTTTCCCACCCCTGCTATATACTATAAACTATGTTAATGTCGTCAGGCCATTATAGAGTATTTCTTCTGACATTTTGAAGGAGAAATAATACTCAACGTTTTATTTTTTTATGATGTTTGAGGCATTCTGACTGAAATACAGTTCAATTGAGGTTACCAGTAGTCATTTCCATTACCTGTCAATGTAAATTAGAATGTAACTTACTACAGTGAACCCTCGGTTATCGCGGTTAATGGGGACCGAGACCACCCGCGAAAACTGAAAATCCGCGAAGTAGCGGCGCACCTTCAAAAATGCTTAAAAAAAAAAAGTGCGAAGTAGCGGCGCACCTTCAAAAATGCTTAAAAAAAAAAAGTGCGAAGTAGCGGCGCACCTTCAAAAATGCTTAAAAAAATAAATAAATAAAATAATATATATATATATATATATATATATATATATATATATATATACGGGTAGAGAGAGAGAGGGTGAAATTCATGTTATAACAAAAAAAAAAATTATTAAAACATTTTTTTATTCCCCAGCCATTATTTTTGTATTTATTCAATTACTTCTTTTTGTATTTATTTAATTACTTCGACTTTTACCTGCTGGTACGCCGTCCGGTGTGCCCTGGCATTCTTCATTTATTTATTCATTTATTCATTCATAACTGACAGCCTCGCGCTCCGCTCATGCCCGGGCGGAAGGTGTTCCTCTTCGGCTTAACAACCACGCACGCCGGCCGGTCTCCTCCGGAGCTCTCGCACGGTCCCGAACGGAGCGAAATGTCGCCCCGCTAGTGCCCGGGCGGAAGTTGTTCCTCTTCGGCTTAACTGCCACGCACGCTGGCCGGAGCTCTGGTACGGTCCGAACCGCGCGAAACGTCGCCCCAAATCGTGCCCGGGGGAACGTGCTCTTCTTTGTCCACTCTCCTCTTCGCCCACGTTCTTCTTCGGCGCACGCCGGCCGTCTAACCACTCCAGCGCCCCGTCGTGCCGCTCGGCGAAACTACAATGCCCCCGAATATTTTTTAGACCCGCGAAGCACTGAACCCGCGAAAGGTGAACCGCGAAGTAGCGAGGGTTCACTGTATTGCAGCCAGATACCTATAAAATGTCATTTAATTTGCACTGTTTTGATCGCCACTGTTTTGCTCATTGAACAACAAATGAAAAGATGAATCATACACAGTGTTTGTAAAGATAATTGTCAATGTTTTATTAAATGAAATTCCAATGTAAAATTGTGTAATATTGTGTTATATAATGGGTCTACAACATACATTTCTCACAGACAAGTAGAGCTTTTTCTCATGAAATGTGTTGAAAAAAAACTAACATTTGAACATTGTTTTGCGTGACAACATCCGTGTTTACTGGTCATAAATTATTAACTTAAGTTTAATATACACTACACGAGCTGGGTAGCCACCACGCCTCAACCACCATAACAAGTTCGCTAACCCTTTAAGTCGAACGAGGTAGCTAACATATCGGGTTCAATTTGTACCAAAAATATGCTGTTGTGCCTTGTGTCTCTGTATATGTCGTCATGACGTGTCATTTGACAAAGCCTTGTGTCGATGTTAGTTGTCGATGTAACAGTCTTTGTTAGATGTCAATGTATGTCTATGTTAGATCTCAATGTGTCGATGTTAGATGTCAATCTATGTGTCTATATTAGATGTGTTTATGTTAGATGTCTATGTAAATGTTTGTTAGATGTCGATGTGTGTAAGATGTCTATGTAAAGGTTGGTTAGATGTCGATGTCTATGTAAATGTTTATGATGGATGTCGATGTGTCTGTTAGATGTCCGTGTTTGTTAGATGTGATTGTAATGGTTTATGTTATAGACGTCAATGTAAGGGTCAATGTTAGATGCCCATGCATGTTTGTTAGATGTCGATATATGCGTCATTGTTACATTTCAACGTAAATGTTGTTCGTGCAAGTTTCCAGTCCTCCAGCCACGTGACATCATGCGCGTCAAAGTGATAACTCGTACATTTCACGGAGGGAAAAAAAACAGACACCATTGGTAGTTTTGACCGGGAAAAAAAAATCATTTATTTTTTTCGAACACCTCATGTCTCTTTCAGCGTAAGAATAAACATGACACGACCAAAATAAAATATACCACCACAGGCAAATATTTAAGGAGCACTCAAGAGATACACTTCAGCTCATTTAATCCCACCTATTTTTACTAACGCAAACCCTTCAATTCTAGCGCCCACAGAATAGTGTGCTATAATGCTATAAAAATATGGAGCCTTTACCTGACAGCGTTTGAATATAACTGAATTCCCATTGCTCACGAAAAACTGAGAAACTAAGAACAAACATTTCAAGCACAAGCTTGACTTGACTTCAACAGTTCTATTTTTTCTTTTGTGACAGCTCAGACATCAAAATAATGCTTTCCTTCTATAAAATAAAAACAGCATGACAAAAGGTGCTGAAATAAACTATATACGGAAGTGCGTGAGTGACAGTGTGTGCATGTGTTTTTGCAACGCATGTGTACACCCCGCCATACAAATTACACAATTCGTTGGGTATGTGGTATACACTTAAAAACAATTGCCTTGGAGCAAGTGAACACAACACGTCTCACACTGTATACATGCTGTAGAAGGGCTGGGCGATATGACCTCAAATCAATATCGCGAGAAATCGAGCAATTTTACCTCGATAACGATAAATGCACAATAAATTCCCACGTGGACTAAAATCAAAATAAATGCAGGAATTGCATATTGACTGTTTTTTTTATTGACCAACTGGTACACTTTACTTTCAATGAAAAATAAAAGTACAAAAATCATTTGTATGAACATTCCAAATAGCTTGCAGGGTTCGCGGTTAACTTTAAAAACTGCTTGCCCATAGGGCAAGTGCCACTAAAATTTGCCTTGCCCGAGTGGCCAAATTACTTGCCCGACTTGGGCAAGTGACAATTTTTTTTCTCTAAGAATAAAATGTTTATGGTTGTAAAATGTGCGCCACAAATGTAAATAAACATATAATCTGATAAGCATAAATTAATCTTGTTTTCATCGTCAACCATGAAACCCTACTCACAAGAGCAAATGTATCATCCTGTGCAGTTATTGAAAATGTTAATTGTAGTTTTAATAATTAACAAATCTGCATGTTAAATTGGGAAAATGATATTACAGCAATCCAGATGATCAATTTTAAGTCCAGGAGAGCGTATTAATTGAGGAATCACATGAGTAAATTATGAGTGTGGCAAATTTGTGTATTCCTTTAAGACCAGTGCCTGTGGTGCTGCCTCCATAAGTTTCATAGCATAAACAGAACACAGTCACTGACACTATGTCAGGTCACATCATGGAGCTAATGAATTAACAGCCAATAATCAAATATTACTCCCTTCCTTACTCACAACTGAATTGTCTACTTAAAAATATTCGAGCTATTTTAGTCATGTCAGAGGAATCCGAAATGTTCGGATTTGAACGAACTCGTCGCCAATTTTCGGCCAAAATATCGTAGGTTTTTGTTGTGTTTTTCAAACTTCAAATGAGGATGCTACGACAGCGAGTTCCAATACTGCGGGATTTATTGACGTCCACTTTAACTCGACATTCACTGAACTAACTGATCCCCGTAGCGCCCGCCCATTGCCCCCGATAAGGCCAATGGACCATACCAAAACATAAGGGGTTGTCTGGGTTAAACCATCACCATACAGTGCACACAAACAGATCACACCACCG
Source organism: Idiotropiscis lumnitzeri (assembly GCF_059441095.1). Classification (NCBI taxonomy): domain Eukaryota; kingdom Metazoa; phylum Chordata; class Actinopteri; order Syngnathiformes; family Syngnathidae; genus Idiotropiscis; species Idiotropiscis lumnitzeri. The sequence continues at coordinate 1,040,834 of NW_028283569.1, forward strand.
TTTTCGTCAAAATTAAAGATATTTGGCTGCTTTAAAAAATGCTTGCCCGGTCGGGCAAGTTGCCCATAATTTTACCTTGCCCGTGGCCAAATTTCACTTGCCCCGGGCAATCGGGAAGCGGTTAACCGCGAACCCTGAGCTTGCTTTGCATGACTTGAACAATGTCACAAAGAAAAAGGGTACCTCTTGCGAAATCTTTTTCTGCAAATAGATTGCGCCAAGATGCTCTCATGATGTAAATAATGGCAAATAAAAAAACGCTAAATAAAATGAAAGAAAATGTCAATGCAAGCCAAATAAACAAGTGGGTATTATCGGGGAAAATGTGCCGTCTCGAGTACTCTGCTGCGCAGTCGCCACTTGTCATCTATGTAATGCACAGTTAGGCTCAATCAGGGATCCATGTTGCGACCCGACCACAAGTCGGATGTAGATGCAAAATGCTTGACATGTCTAAGCTCCCGGCCCGATGTAGTCCATATCGGGAAATACGGCTTTCATGAAGCGTTTAAATCCTGTGCGCGCCACGTAACTAGAGGAGCTTTATCTTTAGCTATGTGCTAAGCTATCGCGTCCACCTCTGAGACGTTCTCTCGTATGGTGTCGCCTCCGTTCATGGGCTGTTGTCACTTGTCGAACCTTGCTTCTCACTTTGAACTTTCAGCACAGCATGGTTGTGTTGTGGGTGGTGAGAAAGCTTCTGGATTTGAATCGCCAGCAACGAGAGCGACAGACGGGTGGAGTCACATGACTAGAGGCGCTGTAGCGGTCTTAAAGGGGCATGAACATTGCCGCAGACAAAAGGCTTTTCTTTTTTTATTCATCGAATTTACCGACATGGGCAAAATGATTTCGGTCATTGTAATAAATTTCGGTAACGGTAAATTTTCGGTTTATCGCCCAGCCCTATGCTGTAGCATGGCTTTTTTTGCCGTGGGTGTCAAATATTTTACTTTGTTTTCAGAGTGCTTACAGACCTCTTGGTTTTGCCTCAAAATAATTGTCTGCAAAGCAGTCTGTGCCATTCGCATCATTGATGTGCAGGAGTAGCTTGTTGGTAATAAATAGCTGCAAGAAGTCCGCTGTTTGCCGCAGCATCCAGTGGTCCAGCGCTCGCAGTGAAAGTCTTGTCTGGCAGCCCGAACCATCCCCAAACATTTCGAGATGCACGCCCACTAAATTCCAGAAATATAAACATGGACAAACTTGACATTCTTCCAGATTCTGTCTCTTTGCATTGTTTTGAAGTTACTCCTGCAACTTTTCCACTTCTTCGATCCTCCCCATTGTCTGAAAAAGAAGTGTATATTTTGATTTGAAATAATGACCTCAACATACCAATACATTTGTTTATCATCTGAACTGGATTATTTTGAAACAACATTTGGGTTGGACATCTGGGATTTGTTGTTGTGTATATTCAGAGTAATCCTTTTCTTGTATATAGCTAAAGCAATAGTCGCTGGCCTTGAAAATGGGTACAAGACTTGACCAAATTAAGATGCCATAAGGTCTAATTTGCCCCTTCTCTACCACAACTGATTTAGAGGCCATTAGTAACAGATTTGAGAAGACCACTTTTAAAGATATGAAGCCAGAGCTCGGCACCGGACCCATTTTAATTATTTATTATAATTTTAATGTATTATTGAGCAAATGACACAATATGTCAGTAGTGATTACCACAGAAGTCATGTCAAAATAGTGCAAATTCTGAGGTCGACTTCAAATCAGACAGGCGGAGACGAGCGCCAGAGAAGAGATGAGAATCAGAAGAGATGTTGAAGAAGCTAATAACAAAAAAAACAAAAAAACACATCAAATCTCCATGTAGTAGCAACGGGGATGGCTCATGGGGTCAGGAGAAGTGAGCGGGAGATGGGGAGTATGAGGTGCCGTTGGGGACAAAAGTCAGGAATCGCTTCACACTTCTGAAATGCACTCTTACACACCAGTGAAATTGTTGTTGCTCATGCATACTTATGAAACGCTATCATACATACGAGTGAAACGCTCTCATACACACTAGTGAAATAGTTGTTGCTCATACACTCGTCAAATGCGCTCATACACATAGGTGAAACATTCTCATACACACCAGTGAAAGGCGCTCAGGCACAATTGTGAAATTATTGTTATTCATAAATACAACTGAAACATGCTCATGCCCATACACGAGTGAAATGCTTTCATACAAACACCCACACTGTTGAAAATGCTGTCATGAACACAAGATCGCTTACAAATACTAAAATGTAAAAATTAATCATTTATTTAGCAGGGATGCATGGTGGGCGACTTGTTAGCACGATGGTCTCACAATGCAGAGGTCGCGGGATTGATTCCGGCTTTCCTGTTTGGAGTTTGCATGTTTCCCACACGCCTGCGTGGGTTCTCCGGTTTCCTCCCACATTCCAAACACATGCATGGCAGGTTGTTTGGACACCCTAAATTGGTGTGAGTGTGAGCGCGGATGGTTGTTTGTCTTTGTGTGACCTGCGATTGGCTGGCAACCAGTTTAGGGTGTACCCCACCTACTGCCCCAAGATAGCTGGGATAGGCTCCAGCACCCCCCGCAACCCTTGTGAGGAGAAGCCGTACAGATAATGGATGGTGGGATGGCATTCATAATGGACGGCCGCCACGGTGGGCGACTTGTGAGCACGATGGTCTCACAATGCAGAGGTTGTGGGATCGATTCCGGCTCCGGCCTTCCTGTGTAGAGTTTGCATGTTCTCCCAAGCCTGCGTAGTTTTCTCTGAGTTCGCCAGTTTCCTCGCACATTGCAAAAACATGCATCCATTTACTCTGATGCCAATGTTTTCTGTACCTTATGGCAGATTTTTCTCTTTGCCGAAGACTATTAGCACTTGTAGAGCGAGGACCTGTGCCACAGTCGTCAACTGCACCCTAAAATCTGATCATTTTGTATTTTAGACATTACACACTACACAGTTAAAGATGGTCCAAAAAAGAAAAATGGATTAATGTATTTCAACTTACATAATACTCTTTAAAGAGCTGACCAGCTCATTCCCAGAGGTACGTATTGGGGCGTATTGGTCGTCTTTACAGAAGACTCCAGGAGGTAACTCAGGTTTGACCTTCAGCCACAACAGAGTGTTGGGTGTGAGTGCTTCCAAGTCGTTGAGGTCGGAAGATGTCCTTGTGATAGGCCTGCTGTTTATAACTGCTTCAGCCTCACCAAGCAAGGTATATTGACTTTCTTCACCCGAAATTTGTTCTTTTACAGTGACATTCAGGATTTTTCTCACAGACCAAATAAGTCGCTCACAGCTTCCTCCGTGGTGGGAACCTGCTGGGGGATTGCTATGCCACTGAATACCTTTTTGCAGCAAGTGTTTCTCGATTTACTTAGTGTTCCATTCTTTGATTGATTTCTTCATTTCACTGTCAGCTGATCTAAAGTTGGTTCCGTTATCAGAATACATCTCTCTCACTTGTCCTCTTCTGACAAGAAATCTTCGGATTGCGTTGAGACAAGCATCTGTGTCACGTGAAGATGCAATTTCCAGATGTACGGCTCGTACAGCGAGACATGTAAAAATCACGCCGTATCTCTTTACTTGTCCTCTAACCCTACTTACTTAGAATGGACCAAAATAATCAACGCCAATTCTCTTGAAAGGCGGATCGTCAGGTAGCACTCTTCTGATGACTCTAGCAGCTCGAGGTATCCAAAACTGTTGATGCAGATTAGCCATCATGTGGTTCCTTCCAGCGTGAGCTGTAATCTCATGAATGTATCTCAGGACTAGCTTTGTGTTATGTGAATCCTTGGCAAGATGGCTTGCTGTTTTGCTGTTTCAGGCATGGCTGCGTGGCTCAACTGTCCACCAACCCTCATGACACCATCTTGAAGTACTATATTGAACTTGTAAAGTGGGCTACTTTTCTTCACCCTTTTTTGTTTTTCAAATATGGCTAAATCTTTTTTGAAACTTCGCCTTTGACAGTATTTCACAAGTTCTCTTTCTGCTTTATCCAAGTCGTCGCAGGTCAAATACTTTCCTTTGACAGTTCTCTTGAATAAATTCATCTTGCCTTCTTCACCTAATGTGATTAACTCCTTTCTATTTTCCTTTACTCTGTCAGTAAGTCTTTCAGCTTTAGAAACCAGGCTACGGCCTGCTTCAATGCTGTCCAAGACGAATAATGGTTCATCCACTGGCCCAGAGAATCTTTGGGCTACAGTGACTGAATTACATGCACTTGAGTCACTCATTTGACCTCCAGGTCATTAATTGGTAATTTGAAGTGGTTTTTGTGTTTAACTAAATTCCTGGACACTGCCTGATTTTTTTCAGAGCTGTACAACCACTAGAAAGGGTGGTTCCCACAATGTGAGTTTTGCTCAGGTGGCCCAACAATGTCACAAAAACAAGTAGGGGTGTGTGTGTGTGTTTGTATAAGCTACATGTTGGGGACCAACATCGGACAGCACACCCACTGTAGGGGACCAAAATTTTTGTGGGGACCAAAAATCTGGGCCCCACAAAAAAGAGCATTGAATTCAGTGATAAGAAGCTCAGGGGGAGGTCCTGTCAAAGTTTCAGGGCTTCCCAGGAAGGTCACAAAAACAAGACGAGTGTGCTAGAAATGTGTGTGCGGAAAAATTACTCAGGATCGCTGTCTAGTGGTCGGTCCCGGTACTGCACTTACGCACACTTCACACACTCGGCTGGTCTGCGCATGTGCAGGACAGTCTGCTTTATGTCAGGCAGCCACCCTCCCCTCCCCCACAGCCCAACCCGAAAAATTGAGATGTTAGTTAAGTATTTATTCCTATTATTGAGTGAGATTACATATTTTTACTTGGCAGCTGGCACAACAGCTAAGCTTGGAGCACAGTTATTGCAAAATAAAATAAATAAACAGTAACAACAATAACGATTGTTAATATTGTTATACTTTATAGCGTAACCTATTTATACTAATTTTCTGTATGCAATTTCAAGTGCAACTAATATAGTTGTGCATATAGATAGCCACCAAACTCCATACATTAGATAAAAATAAGAGCCACGATGTTAACCAATTAACAGTTCAAGAAAAAAGCAGACATCCAAGAACTTGCTTTGTTACTTTTGCGTGGCCAGAACTACAAACCCCAAAGCAGAGCAAACCCAAAACATCAGAGAAAGTACAATACTTTTGTCAAGGAGTGGTGCTGCTGCTTTGCGATCGCTGCCACCATAGTGAACGCGCTCCCACATTCGTGCACACGCACACATGCCACACACCTGTTTTCCACGTCCTGTCAGTCCACTCCGTCGGTCCGCATTTATTTCGTTGGTCAGCCATCACGGTTGGGTGCGCACTAGATCGCTGTTAAACCATCTTCTACGCCACAGTCCTCGTGTTCAACAAACATTTCTCCCGAATTCGCCTACCATGCACAACTCTCCACTTTCAAACCGAGCGCCGCTGTTACTTCCGGGTTTTTAGCGCCAAGCACTTGACGCTAGCGTGTGACGTCATGGCGAAATACTAGGTTTTAAAATAAAAATTTTCTTTTTTTTGTACAGTCTAAGTGCATGGGGTTATGATAGATCGAATGAGTATACCTTTATGTACTCACTAACATTTATGTTGATCATAAAATGTTGTTTTGATGAAGAAAACTGTTATTTTTTAGAATCAATTGGCTTAGGGCACTTGGGCAAACTACGGCCCGGGGGCCACTTGTGGCCCGTTAAACGTTTCAATCCAGCCCCCCAAACTTGAAAAAAATTAAATGAATAAGCCTTGTTAATGGTTTATTTTCTAAATACTGTGGTTTTTCAAAGACATATATATTGTTGTAATGCTTTTGTTCACTTTCGTTTAAAATTAAATGTATTTTAGGACTCATTGTGCCCCCCCCCTCCCAATCAAAAAGTTTGCCCATCCCTGGCATAGTGGATGGGCCGAGGAGTTTAAAAGGCACACATCATGCATTTTTCAGTCAGTTTTAGCCAGGGCTTGGTATGGGGAAGACCAGCTGGTTTACATGTAATCATTAAATTTTCCCAAGTTTTATTTAAGTTAATTGGACAAAACAAAAAAAACGCAATATTCTTCTGCCAGAGAGTATGTAATATTCTTCTGCCATTTTATTGTAGAGGGCCATTTTGAGCCCCTAACAATATTATTCAACCAAGAGATCATGAGTCGTCGCCCACTTACTTTCTGAAGTCAGCTGGGATGTCACGGCTGTGACCCTCGTGAGGATAAAGTGGTTCAGATGGAAAAGTAGGACTAAGGGCTTTTTCTCAGGTTTCCATGCGCAAATCCATGTATATTAGGTTAATTGGAGACTCTAAATTCTCTACTCATCAAATGACATTCGTGACCCTGATGGATAGATAAAATAGATTATTAATCTGCCATGGGAAGTCCAAGGTGTCTGGTAGAAAGAAATGCATTCATACACTCATTACACAGTCAACCAAGCAAAGACACAAAGCCTAGGGCAGGGGCGGGCAAACTTTTTGATTGGAGGACCACAATGGGTTCTAAAATATGACAGAGGGGCCGGACCAGGAGCAGATGGATGGAGTGTTTTGGAAACCTCACCTCATCTGAGAAAAAAAATACATTTAATTTTAAATGAAAGTGAATAAAAGCATTCCAACAATAATATTTGTCTTTGAAAACCACAGTGTTTAGAAAATAAAACATTAACAAGGTTTATTCATTAAATTTTTTTCAAGTTCGGCGGCCCGGATTAAAACTTAACGGGCCGCATGTGGCCCCCGGGCCGTAGTTTGCCCTCCCCTGGCCTAGGGCATAAACACATACATGTAATATCCAATCCGCTTATTCTCACAAGGATAGCGTGCTGGAGCCTACCCAGCTGTCAACGGACAGTAGGCGGGGCACACCCTGAAGTGGTTGCCAGCCAATCGCAGGGCACGCAAAGACGAACAACCATCTGCGCTCAAACTCACTCACAAATGCAACCTCCACACAGGAAAGCTGGGTCCCGGGATCGAACCCTGCACCTTGGGACTGCGAGCCGGATGTCCTAACCAGTCTTAACTCATTAAATACCAGCCATTTTCACTGGAGCAACCCGCTCAATCCCAGCGTTTTCCTGGGTTTTGACTAATATTGCAAGGCCCACAGAATATAGTATTCTAATGCTATATAGACATGGAGCACACCCGAAGAAAGATGAGACTCTCTTCTTTCAACAGAAAAAAATGTTTGTTCCTATCTTTTTCCATTCTTGAGCAATCGGCATTTGAAAATAGCTAAATTTCATGAAAACTCCAATCCCTGGGGAAAAAACTGAGAAAATGAGCTTTTTGTAAACTGATGCATTTTGACCATAATTTGAATTTTGACACTATTATTTATGGCTTTTATGACACCTCTAACATCTAAATAATGCATGCCTTCTATAAAATAACAAAAAAAAGCACAAAAAATGTTTTTGATAAAATAAATTTATTTGCACATAACACTAAACGACTGAACTGTTGAACTATGTACAAAAATGAAATACATCAGTGTCATACATACTTTTTTTTTGTGTGATATAAAATAAAACAGTTGCCTTGATGCAAGGGCACACAACATAGTTCACACCACATTCTTGTTTCACTCCGTTTGCCTTTGCACAAACAGACCCGACACTTTCGTTGTGGTCTGGCTTTGCTGGTCCGTGGAAAATAGGCGAGCTTGTGTTTGTCCACTGGGGTTTGTGTGAAAATAATTGTCTGGGAAGTGATTGCTGGCATCCGCGATGTGCTGCAGAAGCTCATCCGTGAGAAACAGCTGCAGGAAATCAGCTGGCTCCTCAGACTCCAAATGGGCAGCGGCATTCAGTGGTCCAGGGGTTGCTGTAAAGTCGATTTTCCTCGGTTGCCATCCAGTGTGACGCCATCCGGAACCACTGCTTCCTGATGCACAACCTGTAAATTACAGAAATACAAACAATTGGAAATATATATTTATTGCTGCATTTTATTGCTGGCGTGTGAAGTTTCATATTATAATTTACCTTTCTTTACACCAACAAGACGAGGAGGAACTTTCTTGCCGCGGGATGCACAATCTGTGAATTTTAGAAAGTATGCATGATTACCACACCATTCAGTATTGTTGTTTCCTCGTCGGGGAGGAGATGCGCTCGCGCGTAACTGCACATTTACGCGACATTTTCTGCCCGCAAGATGCATGATATGTACAATAAAAGCATGAGGGCTAAAACCACATGTTCAATGGTAACTTGCGAGCGTTTACTTCCTCGTCGGCGAGGACTTACGCTCGCGTGTAATTGTGCAATAGGCGCCCGGACGAGAAAGTCAGCGAGCAAGCTTGCGTCTAACTGCACATTTACGCGACATTTTCTGCCCGCAAGATGCATGATATGTACAATAAAAGCATGAGGGCTAAAACCACATGTTTAATGGTAACTTGCGAGCGTTTACTTCCTCGTCGGCGAGGACTTACGCTCGCGTGTAATTGTGCAATAGAGGCGGCCGGATGAGGAAGTCAGCGAGCAAGCTCGCGTCTAACTGCACATTTACGCGACATTTTCTGCCCGCAAGATGCATGATATGTACAATAAAAGCATGAGGGGTAAAACCACATGTTCAATGGTAACTTGCGAGCGCTTACCTCCTCGTTCGGGGGGATCTGGTGAGGACTCTCAGCTGCTTTGGCTATTGTCCGAAGGCAGGCGATGCAGGCCGCAAGGCACGCGCACCCTCTTTAGACGCCGTTTTGTTGTGACGACGACGAAGCGTCATCCTCTCAACCAAAGCGTCTCCATCGCCTTGATGCTTTTAGGAAGCTTTTTTTTAAAAAAAAAGCATTCCTCGATCGTCATTTGCTTGGAGGATTTCATTGCTAACGCTACTAATGCGACTGCTGCTAGTGCTGCCGATGCTGCTGCTACCCACGCTGCTCTCCACACTTATAAGTCTACCCCAGGATCCCGCCCCCCCATTTGTACCTCTGGCGCAGATTCAAGGCGGATCTTTTGCACCTCTGCCCCCTGCTGGGTGATTTTTACATGATTCACAATGCGGACAAGGCTGATTCTCAGTCAGAGGTTGCATCAGACCCTTATGTACACTATGACGTAAAAAAGACAGGAAACGTACTTATACGTCTTTGGTAGAGGGCGCCATTGCATTAAAAGACGTCTTTGTACGTCTAAGGGAGTAAATGAGTTGAACAAAGTACAGGGTCCTTCACCTGACTACAGATGATCTTCTGGGGACTTTATTTGGTTTTAATCACTTTTGGGGTCTGTATCTATGCACACTCCCTGGTTTTGCTACCTTCCCGGGTACCACATACACACTGCTTAGTTTCTCTGCCTTCGTGGGTACCACATACATATTGCTTGGTTTCTCTGCCTTCCTGGGTACGACATACACACTGCCTGGTTTTGCTACCTTCCTGGGTACCAGTCACACAAACGTCAGACGACTCAGCACATACCGACTGTCTCAGCACTACACACTTTCACTCCAAGGCAGTGCTGTGAACCAACTTACTGACAAGAGGTAGTATTTAGAATTTTAAAAAGTGCTTGAAAGGTTTTGTTCATGTAAAACCAACAGATTATGACATTATTATTATTATTTAAATCAGTATTAAACAGCATCAGCATAGGTTAAAGATATTATACAGACTATATACGATAAAAAAATACTAAACCACCCTTGCTTTTCCGTCATTTCTTGTATAAGTTAACACACAGATGTATAACATTTGTTTATACAAATATAACGATTAAAAAGTAGCTGATTAGAGTTTTAATTTTGTATTCATTAATCTGTAATAAAAATGGACATATTTTGGTTAATAAAATTAACAAGAAATAAAAGTAAAGGGTGTTCTAATACTTTTTTCAAGATTGTCCTAACATACATTTACTGTTTACAGTATATGTCTTCGGAAGAAGCGCAGCATTAGATTTTTTTTTTGTTCTCTCTCTTTGACTTCTGAATTTGAATTTCTGTCACAGATGTGCTTGAATTCTATTTTGGATGATTTGTGTTAAACTGCACAAATATTTGAAGAGCCATAGAATTCAAGAATCACACCAGTGCTGCTACTCCTCCGAACGGGTGAACGCCCTTGATTAACAACCTGCGTTGAGGTGGCTTTTGAGATTCGTGGTGTGGGAGAAAAATCTCTGAAGGCATTCTTAGACTTCAAGAGAGGGTCCACAATTTTCAAAGATTCACTTCCGTCTGAATCAGAGGCCTCACTTGTATCCGGAATATATTCATCTCCACCGTCATCTGAGTTGGAGTAATAATGCTTCTCCATTCCAAAGTCAGCCTGTTTTTTTAATCTAAAAAACAACAACAACAACGAAATATAAAGGATAGAAGGCAGGAGACCAATAAAATATATGCAATTTGCTTGTAAGATTCCCTGAAATCTATATGGGTTGTTTACCTGTATACTTTTGGTCCTCCTGAGCCTTGGGATAGTAATATGGTCTGGGTCTGAGGCACAAAGTTCAGGGGCAGGATTTGACAATGATTCGTCAGAATCTGTGTCGTTATTCCAAGGAAGATTCAGCCCATATTTTTTGTCCAAGGGAGGAGACTGGGTTGCATCAGAGTCCAAGAGAAAATTGAGAACCCATTAAATACTTAATCCCCAGAGGAATCTGCACAGAAAAAGGTCTTAATTCTATTTGAAAAAAAAAAAAACTAAAATATTGATGAATGATATTATGACAAAATAATGTCATAAAATTAGAATGATTTTAGGAAATTATTTGCAAAACCAAAACATTGTGGTACGATAATAATGCATATAATTATTCTACGCAGCTATATTTAACAAAAACACTTAATTGACCGTAACAAAAAGCTCCCGGGAGGAAAACTACATTAAATGTTTTTTTAACAGGGCAGTGAAAATATTGGAAAATAAAAAAAATAATGAATAAAATAATACGAAAAAAGAATTCAATGTGTATCGATGGACCCATATGAAATACTTACATCGCTATGTACTTATCAGCCATATCGCCCAGCCCAATATGTAACTGCAACTTCAAAACCTCGGGCCATAACAGGATTGTAACATGGGATGCATATCTTCATTCCTAAATTTGTAGATCCCGAGGAGGCTGCTCAATGGTCCTGGTAATGTAAACCTCAACCAATTCGGTCACAGCCAATGTTCTCCATCCTTGTTAAGAAGTTTTGAAATGATTTAATAGATATACTATTGCAAACTATACCAGAATTTTATACATTTTAAACTTTTGATCACAATTTTACCTATTTTCTAAAAATCTGAAGAATCCACATGCCAAATCACCTGCTGTGGACACATAGGTTCTGTTCTGACAGATAATTCAGTTACAGGTTGTGTACTTAAAGCCAATAAGAGGGCAATGCAGCAGTCGACAGCCTGACGAAAGCTTAAGTCTCCCAATGAGAGAACTGTAGTGGCTGGTAGGTTCTTAGATTGTAACATAGTAAAGACATACACTACGCATAACTGTATATCATATGATGATGAGGGAAAATATTATTAGCTACGATTTATGTCCAGATATATTAGAAAACTTGTCCAACCAGCACAGGTCTATCTAACTGTAATTTTAACATCTCAAGACACGACAGGATGACCACATGATACGCATACCTCCTTTTCAGAGTCTGTCAAACCTTGAGAAGGCTGCTTCGATGTTCTGGTGGCATCAACCTCAGCCGATTCAGTCATTGTCGGTTGTCCTCCATCCTAATGAACAAGTTGAATATTAATTTAATGAATTCAAAAAAAGAAAATGGATCAGAATTTTACACATTTTAACGAACAAGTTCACGAATGAAACAAAACCAATTACTTTAGCGCATGACAATTAATCTTCAGTAGAGATATGTTGTGACTGATATTTCAGTCACAGGTTGTCTTTTGAACGCCACCAGGGCCGCAATGGAGCACAGGACAGCCAAAAGTCTTCTTGTCGGACAGCTGTAGTGGCTGGTAGGTTCTAAGATTATAACATAGTAAAGGCACATACAACTCCTAACTGTATTTCATATGATAATGAAGGAAAAGATGATTAGCTATGATTTATGTCAACAATAAAAATGGCTCTACGGGGTCCCCACGAACGCAAACCTGACAGTTGGGTGTCAGATGGCCAACATACCTGACTCGCAATTCAACTCAACTGGACCCCACAACACAAGAAAAAGCTGAGTGAGCCTCAAACCAGACATACACATTCACTGACAAATATCCTGTGACACCAGATATATTAGAAGTCTTGTCTAATCAGCACACGTCTATCTAACTGCAATTTTAACATCTCGAGACACGACAGGATGAGCACACGATACGCATACCTCCATTTCTGAGTCTGTAAAGCCTGGAGGAGGCTGCTTCGATGTTTTAGTAGCATCATAAATTTATTGAATTAATTATATTTGAGGTTGGATTAGATTTTTACACATTTTAAGCCTTAGCCACCCAAAACAAAACATAAGCTCATGAATGAAATAAAACTAATTAATTTCGCCCATGCCAATTAATCTTCTGTAGACACGTGTTGTGACCAGTGTTGTTTTTGGCAGGCATTTTAGATTTTGTCCAAGTCATTTGGACAAAGTGCTGATTTGTTTACATCACATTTAGTCATCCCAATTCGTTATAGTTTTAGTCCAGTTTTAGTCAACGAAAACTAAAAAAAGGGTTTTAGTCCAGTTTTAATCGACGGAAACGCAAAAAAAGTTTTACCCTAGTTTTCGTCAATTTATTCACAAAGGTTTTAGTCCAAGCGGCACGGTGGCCCAACTGGTTAGCATGATGGCCTCACAATATTGAGGTCGTAGGTACGATTCTGGCTCCGGCCTTCCTGCGTGGGTTTCCTCTGGGTAATCCGGTTTCCTCCCATATTCTTAAAACATGCATGGCAAGTTGCTTGGACACTCTAATTGCCCCGAGGCATGAGTGTGAGCGTGGATGGTTGTTCGTCTATGCATGTCCTGCGATTGGCTGGACACCAATTCAGGGTGTACCTCGCCTACTGCCGAAGACAGCTGGGATAGGCTCCAACACCCCCCGCGACCCTAGTGAGGAGAAGCGGTACAGATAACGGATGGATGGATGGATGGATGGGTTTAAGTCCATTTGAGTTAAAACAAGGCATTCAAGGTTTCCACCCAATAACAAAGACTTTTGGATGGACTACTAAGGATTCTTCATTACAAACAGAAAAAAGTGGCAACAGTGGAATCAATACTCACTGCTCCAAAATAAGCAGAGAAGCAAAACATTTTGTTGGGCAACTGTTGTGGCTTTATTTCACTAAAAGCAACATAAAATAATTTATGAACCACATGCTAACAATTTTGTCTAGTCAACGAAAAAAATTCATGTACATCACGTCATGTTTTCGTCATAAAAGAACCTCGTATAGCTTGTCATCGTCATTAAAAAAGGGGCGTTAACGAAGTATTTTCGTCATAGTCATCAGTGACGAAAACAACACTGGTTGTGACTGATATTTCAGTCCCAGGTTGTCTCCTGAACACCACCAATTGGGCAAGGGCGCGCAGGAAAGCCTGGGGTCTTCTATTTTTACAGTATAGAAAGGCTAAATATCAAATTGAAACAGTGTTTTATATCATGAATATACAGGGTTGGTGCTGGTTCTGGTAGGGAAACCACAACATAAAGATGTCCTTAATTAGTCCCACAATGGGGATATTTGCAATATGGCATATGATGGCCTAACAGGGCCACCGCCCAGAAAGGAGTAACGCAGAACTTTGTAATACTGTCACTCCCTGACCAGTTCGTTGTTCCTGCAGAGCCAAACTTTGACTCAGACCCACAAATTTGAATTACAGATAGTGGACAATGGAGAACTCCCCCAGTCAGTCAGCATGTTCAACTTCCATAGAAACCTCACATACATTTATTAGATTGCCAAACTAATTGGAAACTACATCACCAGAACACCACAAGTGGGCTCTGTTATTGTACTTAAAGATGCATCTTACAAACCTGTGTTCTCCAAGGCCAGCTGGTCCATAGTCTTAAGTTATTTCTTCGCCAACATCAATGTCTCGGAGCGCAAACAGACAGAGGTGTGGTCTGTCCTCTGTTGTCATCTTCTTCATTTTACAGTTGGGGTGCATGTGGTCATCATTAACCAGTCTTCCCAGACTGCCATCTTCTTGAGCTGCATCAACACTTAAAATAGATTAAAAAAAAAAAAACAATTATTCAATCAATGTCAGAAATTAATCTTTGAGACAATCTTGTGTACACAAAACATAAAAATAGGAAATCCACAATTTTTAAATCTAAATCAAATCATACAAGAAATTTCTATTGGAATCAGACCCTATTAACAGCTTGTCTTTGAGACTTCATGATCTATATTTTCATTTGTACAGATTCAACGCATGAATAAAAGTAATTATACATTTTTGCTTAGAGAATGATTTTTCCCCTAACACTTATGGGATGAGTATGTGTTTATTTTTTTAAATAAAAACAAAAATAAGATAACATCTCAATCTTTGCCTCACCTCCAAGTTTTTTCTTGCCGGCGGAAGTCAAACAAAAAGACAGTGCCTCTTCCATCCATCTTCCTGCGTTGAGATTCATCAGAATCTATCAATTTTCCTCTGTACTCCATAATAAAGAATAAAGTCGTCTTTCCTGAAAGGGGCCTTGGTAAATACTCCTCGACCTAGTTAACAGGGAAATCAAGTTAGCTTCGTCATATTTTTAAGCACACAAATAAGGAGTCATCATATTCATTTGGGCCACTATACTAATGTAGGGTGGTTTGAAACATTGCTTCTTGTGAGGGATAGAGCAGAGCCCTTCTTTATGATTTTAAAGGAACAGACCAGCCAAAATTCATTTTCCAGCATTGCATTAGCCAGTATGTATTAGGACTGAAAGTACAAATGTCAATTGCACCTGGTTACGTAAAAAAAAAACTTTAAGATTATTTAGTTTCAAAACAATGACATACACTGTACACAGTCATATTGGATCGCGTCACGTGATCTCTGTGACGTATTACGTGCTTTACACTAGACTATCAATATCGGACTTGTTCACCGGTCTATTGTGGTATAAAAATGCCGGAGGGCGTCATCAAGTACAGCCTTAATTTAGATAGAACTCCTACCATCAGGTTTCACACTCACTGAAATAACTTGAAACTGACAAAAGTGGCAAAAGAAAAGGTCAAGACACTCTTAATGTAAAATAACCACTTAAAAAACGATGTCAGCTTGGTTATCAGAAAACAATAATATATCTTAGCAAAAGCGTTAACATCATACCTTTAAATTAGTTTATATACTTCGCTTCTAACTCTGCAGTCTTGTCCAGACCCTTGACTGCATGTTCAATAGTATCCTGCTTTGGGGACTTCCTGCATCTCAGGGAAGGCATTGTTTATTCTATAAAGAAAAAAGACAGTATTGTGTTGAGAATTATTAATACTATGGGCTAAATGGAGTTTTAACAATATCAGTGTAAGAAAAATAAATTATAAATTAAAAAAATATCAATTCCTCCATCCCAATTAACGATTTCAACCATAATAGTTTATATTGAAGTTTAAACAACAGACACAGACAGATTTATGCAGTGCGACTACAAAAATCTTACCAAAATTGCATTCACAGTAACCTTTGCTTTAAGAATCATGTAATTAACCAGTGAACATCGTGTCTTACACAAAAATTAATGACAGAAATTATCATGGTACTTGCATTCTGTGGTTCTATAACAAAAGTGCAAGCTGTTAGCTCCGCAAAGCTAACGCAACAAGCTAGCGTCCCTCGTGCTCACATTCAATGCAAACCTGACCACCGGATGACAATACGCGTCGGTTTAGTTCTTTAAATGAGTAAAAGCACCATGACGTTTTATAATTATTCAATGCTTAACTGGAGCTCGTCAATTATGTCGATGTAGGAGCACATGTTTGCTAGGCCAGTGTTGTAGGCCCACATCCATGGTGCTACTTTGTATAGTGTTTTCCACACAACTATCTCTAACTATGAACAAATGCACTCGACGCATGTTTTGAAAAAAACCCAACGAAAAACACTTACCTCTCCGTTTCAACAGCAGTTCGAACTTCGAAGTGGTGATATTCTCCAGCGTTAAGCACCTGCTCGAACTGCGAATAGGTCAAATTCAACAGCGTCTTTTTTCTGTCTTAATAAGGACGCGATGAGAGGAGGAGCGCTTGCCTTTTCGTCAGCACGCCCCGCGCGGGTGGTGCTGCTTTATCACTCTCTATCTGTGCCCGCCCGCCGGCACGTCGATAGAAAAATAATATTCCTTCAAACATTACTTTCATCTTCTTAACGTTTTGTAGTGAATTTAACAGGTTCACCACTTTTTTCAAATACACCAATGGAAAACAGGTCTTAATTGAGGAAACATACAAAGAGCGTCTCACAAACACCTTATGATGAGCAATGTAATTTGATCACGTTTTTTGTCACTGCCTGGACGTTGGGTTCACTGGCCTGGTGGCAGTGGCTTGTAGACACTGTCACTGAGTGGGAACGGATCTCAAGGTGGGTCAAACTAACCCAAGCAGTGGATCGGTCCGTTTTTTAAATTTATTAATTTTTTTATTTTATGTATTTATTTATTATTTAATACAAGGGCTTCGGCTCACTACCAGTGGGCGGGACCAAAGAATTTGGGTTTCCTTTGAGCTAGGAGGCAGTCAAAGGCAGTCCAATCCCCGGCAACATAAAGCGCCTAGCTCTGGGGACATGGAATGTCATTTCTCTGGTAGGGAATGAACCCGAGCTGGTGTGTGACGAGACCAGTGGTTCTCAATTATTTCCTGTCATGCCCCCCCTACCAAGAAGAAAACAATTCACACCCCCCCACCACAATTTTCTTTTACATTTCGTACTAATGTACATGTTCTTTGCATATTAATGTTAGATTGTCAATAAAATATCTTACCTTAACAAAGCTAAATTGATAAAAATAAAATATCATTTTGAGAACGACTATTGTGAGGATCTCGAAACTCAGTACTCTGTGGTGCTAATATTGATGAGATGATAAATATGTTGAAGCCACAGAACAAAAAGATTAGATATTGTTTGGAAATTAATGACGTACATAAAGGAATATCAGCCTTGATTGGAGTACATTACTGCATTTAAATTTTTAATAAAAATGAAACAATTATTGATGTTATGACCACTATGAAGAATTTAAAAAACAATATATAGGGATAATTATAGTTTTCATTTTGTTATGTGTAGTCTGTTCATGTTGCATTATTTTTATGACAAAGACGATGGTTAATCGTAGGTTTGTTGCCCAAATGTACCATTACAACCTGATTAATGTTGAGAATGACGAACTCAAACTGGACACTGAAACGTAAAAACACATGGACTTCTTGCCCCTGTCCTCACACGTGCACACACACACACACCATACACGAAGATCCGGGAGGTAAGGACGGCTGTCCTACAGGATGCGGATGGAAGAACAACTGCAGCGGAACAATGCCAGGGATGTCTGGAGGGGCCTGAAGACCATCTCAGGCCACGGACAAGCAGGTAAGACCCAGAAGGGGGGGGGGCTTCAGTGGGCAAATGAGTTGAACCTATTTTTCAATAGGTTTGATCAAATGTCTGACCCCGCTCAGGCTTCCCTGATGCAGCCCCCACCCACCCCTCCTGCCACTGCGAACAAGACCCTCTCTCCCCCTCTCTCGCCCCTCTCTCTCTCCACAGGCTCCAGTTCCCAGCCTCATCAGACAACCACCACTTCCTCCTGCTCAGCCTTGTTCCTCACAACATCTCAGGTGAAGAACCAGCTGAGGAAGATGAAGGCGAGGAAGGCGGCAGGCCCAGATGGGACCAGCTCCCAGCTCCTCAAATCCTGCGCAGACCAGCTGTGTGGAATCGTCCAGCACATGTTCAACCTGAGCTTGAAGCTGGGCAGAGTCCCCCAGCTGTGGAAAACATCCTGCCTGGTTCCGGTTCCAAAGACACCCCATCCGAAGGAGCTCAACAACTTCAGACCAGTGGCGCTGACGTCTCATCTGATGAAGACCCTGGAGAGACTGGTCCTCGTCCATCTGCGCCCCCTGGTCAGCTCCTCAATGGACCCACTCCAATTTGCATACCAGCCTGGCATCAGTGTGGATGATGCCATCATCTACCTGCTCCACACTTCACTCTTCCACCTGGAGAAGGCGGGGGGCACGGTGAGGATCATGTTCTTTGATTTCTCAAGTGCTTTCAACACCATCCAGCCCGCCTTATTGGGAGACAAGCTGGAGCAGGCGGGAGTGGCCCACCACCTCATCACATGGATTCACAACTACCTCACAAACCGGCCACAGTACGTGAGAACACAGGACTGTGTGTCTGACGTGCTCCTCTGCAGCACGGGAGCGCCGCAGGGAACTGTGCTGGCTCCCTTCCTGTTCACCCTCTACACCTCGGACTACAAATACAATTCCACAACCTGTCACCTGCAGAAGTTCTCTGATGACTCTGCGATTGTCGGCCTCATCACTGACGATGACGATCGGGAGTACAGAGGGGTTACGCAGGGGTTCGTGGACTGGTGTCAGCAGAACCGCCTCCAAATCAACGCTGGGAAATCCAAAGAGCTGGTGGTGGATTTCCGCAAGCGTCGGCACTCTCCACCTGCACCAGTGAATATCCAGGGAACAGACGTTGAGAGGGTCTCAACTTACAAGTACCTGGGTGTTCATCTGAACAATAAACTGGACTGGAGCGACAACACAGACGCTCTCTATAGGAAGGGTCAGAGCAGACTCTTCCTACTCAGGCGGCTGAGGTCCTTTGGCGTTCGGGGAACACTCCTCAGGAACTTCTATGACTCGGTGGTTTCATCAGTCATCTTCTATGGAGTGGTCTCCTGGGCAGGAGGCATCTCGGGCCGAGACAAAAAGAGACTGGACAAACTGGTGAGGAGGGCCAGCTCTGTCCTGGGCTGCTCCCTGGACTCTGTGGACTCAGTGGGGGGCAGAAGGATGACGGCAAAACTGTCATCAATGCTGGACAAACCAGCCCACCCATTCAATGACACTCTGAGAACACTTTACAGCTCCTTCAGTGACAGACTTTTACACCCTCGCTGTACCAAAGAGAGATTTCGCCGCTCCTTCCTGCCAACTGCTGTCAGACTTTTTAACAAGAACATTGGGTCAGGCCTACAAACGGGAGGGCATTAGTGCAATTGTGCAGTCCTAGGATGCAATATTAACTACTACTGTACTTTCAGCCAAGGGTGTACTTAAATATTGACCAATGATGTATTTTGTTTACCATTACAGTATTCTTATTACAATACTTCTATCACTGTAGTATTTCTACCACTGCAGGATGTTCACTATTACAGTACTTTTATCATTGCAGTACTTTTATCATTGCAGTATTTTTCTATCATTGCGGTACTTTTACTATTACAGTACTTTTACCATTGCAGTACTTTTACCATTGCAGTACTTTCATCATTGCAGTATTTTTCTATCGTTGCAGTACTTTTACTATTACAGTACTTTTACCATTGCAGTATTTTCTATCATGCAGTACTTTTCTATCATTTCAGTACTCTTACCATTACAGTACTTTTATCATTGCAATATTTTTATGATTGCAGTATTTTCAATCATTCAGTAGTTTTTATCATTACAGCGTTTCCCCCTCCGTATAATGGACAAACATTAGGAGTGTTTCCTTACACTTAGATACGTTTATACTGTGTATATTTGCATGCTTTTTCTGAATGTCTGCTGCTAATGTTATACATTAACGGCTACATTACGCCGCCGACTCTGTGTGATCTATATCTTTGCTGCTGTAACACCTCAAATTTCCCCATTGTGGGACTAATAAAGGACATCTTATCTTATCTTATCTTATCTTATCTCTCCTACAACGAGGCAAGGGCCTCCACCAAGTCACCCCAGGGACAAGTTTTATTCCCTGATGGTCATCAAATTATGAGGATCTCATTCTACGCCGGAAGGGAGGAGGGGAATTTTTCCCTAATGTGAGGTTTTCGCTCCTCCACTGATGATCACACTGTTGTATGATTTCATTATGATGATCTGTCTTAAAGCCGTAAGGACATGATTTTTAAATCCACAACAGGGGGGAAATGTAAGATGGGCTGAGGATAGGTAATCAGTTTGTGTATTCATAATCATGTTTTTATACACTCATTAATGTTGAACACACACAGAGACACTTACTTGTTATTTTAACACACACACACACAGACACCGTATCCTGAAGATGTGTTTAGTTAAACTGACCTTGGGTTATGATTTTCTGCCTGCTGGAGTCCCTGGTGATTAGTTATTGATGCTTTAGTTAAACTGACCTTTATACCGTGAGTTATTGATGTTTTCTGTCTCTTGGTGATTAGTTGTTGATGCTTTTCTGTCTTCTGGTGATTAGTTATTGATGAGTTAGTTTCAATAAAAAGGCAGAACGGAGGGTGAGAGTCAGAGGGTGTGCGGGATTGAACTGGCAAGACGGCTGTTTCACCTCCTGGCTCCCTCTCCCATTCTGAATGGCACAAAACGAAAACTTTAGTAAGTTATTTCAGTCTAAAAAAGGCGTCAGGGCATTTTTAAACCGGACAGTAAGTCGCCACTGTCTTGGTTCCTTTTTGTGCCTTGACCCATACCGGAATTATTGAAAGGATGCAGTCCTATTTACAGGCCCAAGTGACACCCCAGGTTTCTGTTGTTTGTACGAGGGCGCTTAATAGGTACTGCTATTCACAATCGTCTTAGGCTGTTTCTTTGCAGAAGTTTATGGACAATGTGTAGTGCTGTAGGATGCAGTCTAGAGCATTCTTGACATTGAAGCTTTTGTTTCCAGCAACTGCTAATGCGACCGTGCATCAAACATGCAAAACACAGACCCTTGCTCCTCAAGAAGTCAATCTTATCCTTGTGATGCTTTCTCCTAAATTCCTTACCAATTGTGAGACTGTGTTGCTCTCCATTACAATTAGCACATGGTTTGGCAATAGCATCCACTGAAACAGGTTCTGCCTTTGGCGTGGTGGTTTTGTTGTTTTCCATCTTGGCGGGCACAATGACTGTTGTGAAGACTTTCTTTGATTTTGTTGTTTCTGTGTGTTGTGATTTTGTTTTCTGTTTTATAGAAATCTTTCGTGCTTGTCAACAAAGTCAACAAAATCCTTAAACTTCACTCTTCTATTTGTTCTTTCTTGGAGATTGCAGGCAAATTTTCTCCAAGATTCTATAAGTCTGTATGGAAGTTTGTTTGCCAATGCCTTTATATTAGCCATGTTGTCCAAGTCCTCCATGTAATTAACATCTGCCATTATGTTCGAACAGCCCATAAGGAATAATGTGAAAGACTGAAGTGCAACACCATCTTCAGACTTGATTGTTGGCCAATCCATGGCTTCCTTTAAATATGCTTCTGCTATCATGAAGTCATCACCATAAAACTCCTTCAAGATTTGTTTTGCTTTGGTATATCCTGTCAGAGGTTCCATATGGATGCAGCTCTTCACCAACTCATGTGGTTGTTCACTAGTATACTGCAGCTAAAATTGAAGATGATCACGGTTATCACTTGTACGGCCTTCAATCCCATGTTCAATGGCACCTATACAGGTTTTATAATGCAGAGGGTCGCCTGTAAAACGTAGGAATGGAAAGTTCGGGAAGAAGCGATGCTTTTTGACTCTTTGCTAAGTATTCTGCGACACTGGCTTGCTGTGAGATTGCGTGGCAAAGGCCATCAAGCACATGTCCCTGTTGTTCTCTACTTTCTGTCTGATGTGGAAATCTAGCCATTGGAATAGTCGAAGTGGGAGCATTTCAGGTCAACACTGCTTGTTGCTCTGATAGGCTGTGATGGTAATTGAATGTTTTTCCTTGTTTAAATTGTAACACACTCATCAGGAATGTGGATACCATCCTCCTGGGTATTTTCATATCTTCTCAAGACATCCAATTTAGCATCAGACTCAGGGAGTGCCGTTTGCATTGCATGCATTTCCTTCTTTGCTTTAATTGCAGCTTCTTCTTGCTCAAGTGCCAACCTTTGTTGTAAATCAGCAGCCTTTGCCTTTAAACATGCTCGTTCCATTTGAGCCTTTAATTTAATTGAAGACGTTGACAGAAGTGAGCTTCTGTCTGTTAGATTCTTTACTTCTACTTCTATGGGTGTAGTTAGTTGATGCAGATCT
The DNA here is from genome assembly GCF_059441095.1 of Idiotropiscis lumnitzeri. NCBI lineage: Eukaryota > Metazoa > Chordata > Actinopteri > Syngnathiformes > Syngnathidae > Idiotropiscis > Idiotropiscis lumnitzeri. Next base: position 1,063,073 of record NW_028283569.1, read on the forward strand.
ACTATCAGCAGGTGATATTTGTTTATTGCATCCTTCCTCTGCACGTTTCAAAACGTCCTTCTTCCATTGCTCACATTTCCATTAATTACATTTTTTGGATCAAACCAGTTATTTTGGTCATCGGCAAAATCCTCTTCAGTCTTTAAATTTTGCAGACCGGAATTGAGGTCCACAAATTCTTGCTCCATGCCGCTAAAGCAAACACGAACCTCAGTTTTTTACAGCGTCAACATTTGCATCATCCTCCATCAATTGTTCAATTTGACGTTGCATGGAGGTCAATTGAGCAAATTTGCAGCTGCGTGCCTGCATCCGTTTAGGCTTGTGATCTTCTACAGCTTTTCTCCGTCATTTTTAATGTCCGCTTTCCACTGTCTTGTTCCTCCATGTCAATCCACAATGAAGCAAACAAAAACGTCAAACTGACTGTAGCGTCTCAATTTGCAGGTCAGCCGAATGACGATCAAAGTTTTAAGCAGTTTACTCACGCACCTGTTACGTGCGCGTCCTTGTTAACTCGCGATGCTTGTCAAGTATGGACGCATGCTAACAGCTAGCAGCTCATTGTCCCGACTGGAAAGTTGCTCCTTAGCTGTGATGTGCCTAGGGTTACACTATCTATCATTAACAAACACAGCCAGCCCTCCTCTTTCCTCTTACCGCTTTCCAGTGTCCTGTCCGCAAGTAGTATTTGGAAGCCGTCAAATTCCACAACGGTGTCCGGCGTTAGCTCTGTTAGCCATGAATCCGTGAACATCAGCAAGCTAGCTCATTGGAAGTTCCTCTCGTGCCGCGTTAGCGCTGTTAGCTCGTCCATTTTCTTGGGAAGGTATCTAACATTTCCCATAAAAACGGACGGGAGGACGGGGTGGTCACGCCTCCTCTTTGCCTGGCGTTTCGCCCCCGCGCGACATCCCCCGTCTCTTCCTCCTCAACTCGTGGGGGATATCGGGTCTCGCTCCGGGAGTCGGCACGGGGTTAGCACGAAGTGCTAACAGCTGATCTCTTGTGTAAACGATTGATCCGTAGCTCCCAGTGACATCTCCGGACACGATCACGCAAAAAACAGCCCTCAGCAGCAATAAAACCACCGCAATTTGGATGTCCATTGCTGCGATGAGGTAAAATAAATAAAACTGGGTAAAGGGAAAAACACGCGAAAAAGGCTCAAATAGTGAGCCGTGCTGCTCTAGCAGGTAGCCACTCGCGTGGCGACGGAACCGGAAAAACAAATGTGGTCCCATCAAAATCTGATTGGATATTTAAAAATAAAAGCGTGAAAATTTGCTTATTTGTCTGTCGTCACCAATGATTAAAAAAATTAAAATCATTACAAAATCCTCAAGCTATCGTGATACCAGACGAGTTCTGCGGGACACCAGACCACCCCAGTTGTCCACAAAAAGTGGTCACTTCAAAATTTGATGTGGCATTTCAAAATAAAAAAATCACCTGAAATATGCACTGTGATCAACACTGATTTAAAAGAAAAATCTTTAAAAAATATCCTCAAACTATCGTGATACCAAACCAGGACTGGGGATACTAGACCACACCAGCTGTCCACCAAAAGTGGTCACATCAAAATGTGATGTGGCACTTCAAAATAAAAGTAGCCTGAAATTCGCTTATTTCACGGTCATCACCACTGAGTTAAAAAAAAACATAGCTCGAGCTTTCGTGATACCAGACCAGTTTTGTGGGACACGAGACTACCCCAGCTGTCCATAAAAAGTGGTCCCATTGAAATCTAATTTGTAATTTCAAACTAAAAGTTGCCTGAAATCTGCACATTTCACTGTCATCATGCCTGACTTTAAAATTTCATTAAAAAATATCCTCTAGCTATGGTAATACCAAACCAGGTTTGGAGGACACTAGACAACACAGCTTTCCACCAAAAGTAGTCCCATCAAAATGTAAGGAGGCATTTTAAAATAAAAGAGCTGGAGCTGTCGTAATACCAGACTAGTTTTGTTGGACACTCGACGACCCCAGCTGTTCATCAAAAGTGGTCCCATCAAAATCTGGTGTAATTTCACAATAAAAAAAAAAACACCTGAAATATGCACATTTCATTGTCATCAACACTGATTTTAAAATAATCATTTCAAAATACCCTCGAGCTATCGTGATATCAGACCCATTTTGGGGGACACTAGACAACCCCAGTTGTCCATCAATTGCGGTCCCACCAAAATGTGATACGGCATTTCAAAATAAAAGTAGCCTGAAATCAGCATACATCACTGTTATCACGCCTGACTAAAATATCATGACAAAATATCCTCCAGCTATCATGATACCAGACCAGACATATTTCACTGTCATCACCATTGATTTTAAAAAATTAATTAAAAACTAGAGCTGCGAGCAGCTATAAAGGGCCCTCGCCACCCGGACAACGTTGGGGTACAAATAACGTGAGGAATCTTCAAGAGGAATTTGCTTGTAGTTAAAGTTAGAGCAGCTTTTGTTTTCAAAGCCTCGTCAATGTTTGAAGTAAATTTGTTGGCAGGCACTACAGGTGCATCAAATCAAAGACTAATAGACTGAAAAACATTTTCTTTCCGAGAGCCATCACCATTCTGAACTCTCACACACATGCACACACACACGACCACCCTTACCTTGCTGAACAGCGACGTATTGTGTTGTATTTCTCCAATTTCATACTATTTTCCATCACAATATTTATTCTCTTATTTATCTAATTTATATATTTGATTAAATTATTGTTGTATTGCACTGGAGAGGGGAGCTCCCTAATCTTGTTGCACACTGTACAATGACAATAAAAGGATTTCGGATTCTGATAAATTTAGAATGGCCGACTTCCTGTTCAATTTAGCATACGGCTCCATGAGACTTTTTATTAGGTCTTGGCTTTGTACACACTTCATCAAATTTTCAGTTTGGTGAAACAGAGATATGGGGCTGTTTTTTTTTGTTGTTTTTTTTTTCTAGGGGGCGATAGCGAGCCATTTTTAAACAACTGTACGACAAAATAATAAAATATTGTGAATATTGAATCAACTCCCGGTTGGGTGGACGCTGGCACGTTTGGCTGCCACTGCTCACCGGTAACTCTCAGAAATTTTTTGGATCCGCTTGTTGTACCTGCTTTAGCAGTTTACAATCCCTCCAGTTACAGTGATTTTATTTATTATCTGTATGTTGAGCGATCCCGATTCTCATGAATGCCACCCACCGATTGCATAGTCGCTGACGCGTCTACTGTGGCTAAAGTTTAGCTTACCTATCAAAGTTAGCACCTTATGTACAGGGTAAGTTTGGGATTTTTTTAGAGCATGAGCAGGGGAGTTTTTAAGCATTTAGTCCATTGTGGTGAACCGCCCCCATTTAAGTAAATTCAAAATGGCCGACTTCCTGTAAAACCTAGCGCATGGCTCCAAGAGACTTTTTTGTAGGTCTTGGCCTTATACATACTCCATCGAATTTACAAAAAGTAGGTGAATCACTCAACCAGGGCTGATGTTTTTGAATATTTCTAGAGGGCCATGGCAAGCCATTTTAAAAAAGCTGCACATTCCATTCCGCAGGATTGCTATGGACATTGTGGGTCCTTTGACAAAAAGCAGTGGTGTAGTGTGTGACAACGCCACACGTTTCCCAGAGGCATTTCCATTGCGCACAATCACTGCTCCGGCAGTACTTTGTGCCTTGGTGCAACTCCTTTCCAGAGTTGGCATACCAGATGAGATTCTAACAGACCAGGGAACCAATTTCACTTCAAGGTTAATGCAACTGTTCAACAAACAACTGGGCATCTCCGCCATCAAAACCACTCCATACCACCCATAGACTGATGGACTAGTGGAAAGGTTCAATCAGACCTTAAAGAAGATGCTCCAGAAATTTGTGGATGATACTGGAAAAGACTGGGACCGGTGGCTGCCCTTTTTGCTGTTTGCCTATCGCGAAGTTCCTCAGGCGTCAACAGGTTTCTCTCCCTTTGAACTCTTGCATGCTTGGGAGGTTCAGGGGCCATTGGACTTGCTCCGAAAGGCCTAGGAGGCACCTTCCACCACGTGAAGTGATCGGGGGGTGGTGAAATTTGTGCTGGAAATGAGGGAGAGACTGGCCAGGTACCAGTAGGAGGCAGAGGTCAACCTGCGGGAGGCCCAGAAAAGCCAGAAGACCTGGTATGACCAGCAAGCTCGCCACCGGGAGTTTAAACCCGGCCAAAAAGTATTGCGGCTTCTCCCCACATGCAACAACAAGCTTTTAGTAAAGTGGCAGGGGCCATATGAGGTCACCCGGAAGATGGGTCCAGTGACCTATGAGATTTTCCATCCGGAGAAGAAAAAAAATAAACAAACTTATCATGTGAACCTCCTCAAAGAGTGGAAGGAGCGTTCAAACCAGGCTCCAAAGGAGGTCATACTCGCGCGGAAGGTGGAGGAGGACGACGACGACGACAAGGACGAGGACGACGACAATGATGATGATGATGATGATGATGACGAGGCAGAGCTGGAGTCCTCGACGACGACAGATGCGCCTGCACTGGCACGTCGGAAACCCAAGCAAGTCACAGAGATGTGCTTAATTTTCAAGACGGTGCCTTCTCTTTTTTCCGCCAGCCCAGGGAAGACGACGGTGGTAGAACACGTCATTCGTCTCAAAGAAGGATTACCAATTCGTCAGCGCCCCTACCGAGTTCCGCAACACTTGGTGGAGAGACTAACCAAGGAGCTCCAGGAAATGCTGAAGCTTGGAGTCATTGAGCCTTCCAAGTCGGAGTGGTGCAGTCCGGTGGTTATCATCTCCAAGAAAGATGTGTGCTGATTTAGAAAGAGAGTGAAAGACGTTTAAGAGAAGAAGCAGAAAGTACTTAATATGGAGATAAAGAAAGACGAAGAAACAGGAGCGAGAAAAAAAGGAGGAAATGCACCAGCCGAGGATCAAAGAGACAGTGACAGTGAAAAAGGAAGTCAGGGTGAGTGAGAGAGCTGAGGAGGAGGGCCAGCGAGAAAAGGAGCCGGGATTGCCTCAACAAGTGGACAACAGCGCCCTGGGAAGCCTGCCACAAGAGATGAATGCAAAGCGGCCTGCCAAACAATCACACCAATCCAAGATAATATGCGTAAATGGGCTGCGGGCCTCACGACCACCCCGTCAGCACCGATCTTCTACCAAGGACGTGGAAGAGGAAGAGGACACCTGCCAACAAAAGACGACGTCTGCTACAACTGTAGGAAACATGGCCACTTTGCTCGAAACTGCCGTCAACCACCCAGGAAAACCGATTACAATTTACACAGACAGAATCAAGTTTGATAAGAAATTTGTGATTTGTCAGGACCAGTCGTGAAAGCAACGGAGGATCACGTGACGTAAAAAACAAACAAAAAAAGCAAGTGGAGAAGCAGTTCTACATGAACGTGCGTTTTACTTATTAGGCCGTGATACACTGACACAATTGGACCTTAATATCAGAGTCAATAAGCAAGGGCGAATTCAAACAAACGTCAAAACTTTAAAAGGGCACATTATTATCGGTTGCTACATTTGGAAGAACAAAATAGGACGTCAATAAATTATTAGAAGTAGCTCACAATAGAGTCTGTTTGGGCGATGACGTGCAACACATGGTTAGTCTGCAAGGGACTATCAGATACAATGTATCAAAAGTAAGTGAAAACGCAACTATGGTTTCGTGCACCACCACATGCAACACTTGCACCATTCTCATGGAAAGACTCTCCCTGCTGGAGGGACGTGTCCGCCAGCTAGAGCAGAGTACTGTGGTAAGCGTAAATGTGGCGGACAGCACCGGTTAGCATTGGCCGTAAACGGCTTGCTAATCGCGTTGAGCCTGTTAAGACACAGAGCAGTTCCATTCCACCTCGGTCTCCTGGCTCCCGCACTTTAGTGAAAGGTGACTCCATTACTCGATACATTAAGCTTGAAAATCCAACCACAGAATGTGTATTGCTGGGGCCAGAGCACCCGACATTGAAGCTAATCTTATGGAGCTAGCACACAAGAGACCTAGACACCAGCGCAGTGCAAACAACGCTAGCTATTCAGATATAGTAATACACGTCGGCTCCAATGACACTAGTGTTACTGCCGTTTCAATGATACGCTGGCTAAAGAAAGTTTTAACGCGCACTCACTCACCATGGGTTGAAGTTGCGATGACGTTCGCTCGGCTTCACTGGTCTTGATGTTGATGTGTAGTTATGTATGTCACGTCAAACAGTCAAGGGTTAGTCTTAATCGTAGTCATTTCAGTCCAGATGTCATGCCGTGAAGTCAAGTAAATCAAATAAATAAATCAATGGCTACGGTCTTCCAAACTTCAAATCAAAAACATCCGCGCATATGCGGTAATCAATACAATATACTATCTTCTATCTTCCAGTTTGTACATAAATAATGCGTCTTGAGTAAGTGCGGTTGAAAAACGGTATCCGACCAGCGTTCCCCCACCTGTCCTGCATTTGTTATTTATGGATGAACGCAACCAGTGCTGACGTCATCAATTGCCCTAGTGGTGGTGTTGCCATACTGCATTACTCAAAAGAAAACTGCTCCAACAACTAGGATGAAGCAATCAGAGATCACAAAGAAAAAACATAGCAAGGACTTGTGATCTCGCCAGAAAGATGAGTCTGAGTCGAGTAATTGTCTCTGGCCCCTTGCCTGCGAGAGGCAATGATGAGAAAGATGGGGGTGTAGCCCTCATTTCCGAATTTAATCTAAAACTTAGTCCTCGTCCTAGCAATTCCTTCAAAACATTTGAAGTTCTCATTATGCGATCCACGGCCGCACTGCCGTTTTATCTTGCCGTTTTTTACCGTCCCCCTGGCTCTTACTCAGGCTTTTTAGATTAATTTTCTGAATTTGTGGCTGATTTGGTAACTCATGCGGATAATATATCATGGGCGACTTCAACATTCATATGAATCTCCCGTCGGAACCACTTACCGTGGCGTTTCGGACAATAATTGATATGTTTGGTTTCATGCAAATAATAGATGAAGCAACGCATATAAATGGTAACACGTTAGATTTGGTATTAACCCGGGGCTTAGCATCCTCAAAAATAATTGTATTACCATATACTAGTGCTATAGCTGACCATTACTTAATCAAATTTGAAGTCTTGGCGCATTGCCATCGTTCTGACCATGATCAAAGCTATAGCAGCCGCAACATTAGCTCCTTAACCACCGCTGCGCTCTCTGAGCTACTCCCTTTAGTAACCGATTCGTTTCCTAATTATATTGGTACGATTGATGATCTTACAAACAACTTTAATGTCGCTCTGTTAAATGCGCCTGACTCCGTCGCACCTTTAAAAACTAAAACTTGTCCAAAGAGGCTGACTCCGTGGTTTTATGAGGAAACACGCATACTGAAACGATTCTTGTAGGAAGCTTGAGCGCAAATGGCGTGCGACCAAACTGGAGGTCTTCCGTCAGGCATGGTGCGCTAGTTTATACAAGGAAGCGCTCAATCTAGCCAAAACTAATTATTACTCTAGATTAATTGTTTTACATAAAAACAACCCTAAATATTTATTTGCTACTGTAGCAATGCTAACGCAACAGCAACCAACCTCGGATAGCTCTTCCTATTCAGCTCACGATTTCATGCAATTCTTTACTCAGAAGATTGAGTGTATTCGTGATGAGATTAAAGACACTGTTCTTACAATTCCGTTGAATTCCGTCATAAATGGTGTTAATAGGGACATTAGGGCTGATAACTGTCCGATAACCTTATCTCAATTTAAAAAAGTATCTCTTGAAAGCCAAACAAAATTGGTTAGTGGGGCAAAACCGACAACTTGTGTGCTCGATCCGCTTCCTGGCAAACTAATTAAAGAACTGTTTATGACCCTAGGACCGTCTGTCTTAAATATTATTAATCTATCACTTACCACGGGTATAGTACCAGCAGCTTTAGGACCGCCATTATGCGACCGCTACTTAAGCAACCAAACCTCGACCCAGAGAGTCTCAACAACTATAGACCGGTTTCAAATCTTCCGTTTATTGCAAAAATCTTGAAAAACTTAATGAATATATGACTAGTAATAATCAATTTGAACCTTTCCAATCAGGTTTTACCGAATGGAAGCTACGGAGGAGGAGGGCATGCTCGCGTCACAGTTAAGCCGAAGAGGAGCACCTTCCCCGGGCACGGGCGGTGTCAAGCGGCCCCTAAGTTTAACCGAATGGAAGCTCCGGAGGAGGAGGGCATGCTCGCGTCACAGTTAAGCCGAAGAGGAGCACCTCTTCCCCCCGGGCACGAGCGGAGCGCGAGGCTGTCAGTTATGAATGAATAAATGAATAAATAAATAAATGAAGAATGCCACCTTTCATTTCACTGGCATGATCCGTGCCTGTCATGCCGCGTGTGTTTTTGTTTTTTCAGCTGTGTGGGCGTTCCTCCAGCGATCGTCTCGCGCCATGCGGTCAGCTGCTGCGAGACGCGCCCACCAGCCCCGCACCGGATTCCCATTCACTCACTGATTACACTCACTACCACCTACACTGACTACCTGGCGTCGGATTGTTATCCTACTTGTGTCTGCGTTTGGAGAGTCCTGCTCAATCCTCCAGCTCTGCTGGAGGATCATAACATTCACAGGGCACACCGGACGGCGTACCAGAAGTTAAAAGTCGAAGTAATTAAATAAATACAAAAATAAGTAATTGAATAAATACAAAAATAATGGCTGGGGAATAAAAAAATAAGAAGTTTTAATAATAATTTTTTTTTGTTATAACATGAATTTCACTCTCTCTCTCTCTACCCGTATATATATATATATATATATATATATATATATATAATTTAAGCATTTTTGAAGGTGCGCCGCTACTTCGCGGATTTTCAGTTTTCGCGGGTGGTCTCGGTCCCCATTAACCGCGATAACCGAGGGTTCACTGTATTACTCTTACTCGATCTTGGCGCCGCTTTTGACACTTGATCATAACATATTATTAAAACGCCTTGAAACTTGTGTTGGCATTTCAGGTTCAGCGCTTTCTTGGTTTAATTCGTATCTGTCGGAGAGGAGGCACCGTGTAATTCATGGCAATGCGACTTCTGATCTTTGTAAGATCACACGCGGAGTTCCGCAGGGATTGGTACTAGATGCTACCGCTTGGTGATATTATACGGAAATATAACATTAGTTTTCATTGTTATGCTGATGATACGCAATTATACATGCCGTTGGATATAACGAATCCGTGTGATTGCTATAAATTAGAGGCATGCCTTGCCGAAATTAAACTATGAATGTCTTTCAATTTTTTGCGTCTTAACTCAGATAAAACCGAGATGCTGATCATTGGACCAGCGCGTCATCGGTACCTTTTTCAAAGACACCACTATGAGTATCGATAAATTGCCCAAAAGGATTCAACAAGATCAATGTCTAAAGTCATTTTTGGCCAATTTTCAATCAGATTCGTTAAAAGGGCACCGTGCAGTACGTCAAAATGTAAAAAATTATAATTTTTGTCACCACTGGGTGGTGCAAGGTGGTCGCTGCTCAGGCCCTAATAATAATAATAATAATAATAATAATAAAAGTAATAATATTTTCTACAAAAACAATAGGGACCTCGCAGCCGTCGCAGCTCGGGCCCTAATAACAATTTCTACAAAAACAATAGGGACCTCGCCGCGGTCGCTGCTCGGGCCCCAATAATAATTTCTACACAAAGTCCATTGTGGTGACCCGCCCCCTTTTAAGTAAATTCAAAATGGCCGACTTCCTGTAAAACCTAGCTCATTGCTCCAAGAGACTATTTTGTAGGTCTTGGTCTTATACATACAGTGAACCCTCGCTACTTCGCGGTTCACCTTTCGCGGGTTCAGTGCTTCGCGGGTCTAAAAAATATTCGGGGGCATTGTAGTTTCGCCGAGCGACACAACGGGGCGCTGGAGCGGTTAGACGGCCGGCGTGCGCCGAAGAAGAGCGTGGGCGAAGAGGAGAGTGGACGAAGAAGAGCACGTTCCCCCGGACACGATCGGTGGCGACGTTTCGCGTGGTTCGGACCGTACCAGAGCTCCGGCCAGCGTGCGTGGCAGTTAAGCCGTAGAGGAGCACCTTCCCCGGGCACGGGCGGTTCCAAGCGGCCCCTAAGTTTAACCGAATGGAAGCTCCGGAGGAGGAGGGCATGCTCGCGTCACAGTAAGCCGAAGAGGAGCACCTTCCCCGGGCACGGGCGGTGCCAAGCGGCCCCTAAGTTTAACCGAATGGAAGCTCCGGGGGAGGAGGGCGGGCGTGTGTCACAGTTAAGCCAAATTGGAGCACCTCTTCTGCCCGGGCACGAGCGGAGCGCGAGGCTGTCAGTTATGAATGAATAAATGAATAAATAAATAAAGAATGCCACCTTTCATTTCACAGGGCACACCGGACGGCGTACCAGCAGGTAAAAGTCGGAGTAATTAAATAAATACAAAAAGAATGGCTGGGGAATAAAAAAATAATACGTTTTAATAATAATTTGGTTTTTTTGTTATAACATGAATTTCACTCTCTCTCTCCCCGTATATATATATATATATATATATATTTATTATATATATTGTATATTTTTTTTAAGCATTTTTGAAGGTGCGCCGCTACTTCGCGGATTTTCAGTTTTCGCGGGTGGTCTCGGTCCCCATTAACCGCGATAACCGAGGGTTCACTGTACTCCATAAAATTTACAAAAAGCGAGGTGAAACACTCAACCAGAGCTGCTTTTTTTAACATTTCTCGAGGGCCATGGCGAGCCATTTCAAAAAAGCTGCACAACTAACGTATAAAATATTGATAAATTTGCTCGGCCTGATGTGTGTGTAAAGTTTTACGAGTTGTCGTTCATATTTAGAACCTCATAATCAGCTTTGTTTTATTGCCGAACAGTGCAATGCCACTCCCACAACTTTTCACGAAAAAGGACGAATTTCGTATTGTGACATCCTCATGGCCGAAACAGTCATCCGAGCATATATGAGGGCGACCTTGTTGAGTTGCACGGAGAAAAACATCCAAGAAAATAACTTGTATTAGCTTTTACCAGTTGGTGGCGCTACTACTACGATGTAAAATAAGTTGGTAGATGTCTTCAGGGCTGAAGTATCCTCAAATGTGTACAACTTCGAGAAGATAGGATCATCTGAGTCATGTTGCCGGAGCTTTTGTTGCCACAGAGTACAATCGGACTTTTCAGCACCTTAATAGCCACGCCTTTTGCCAAAACGTCACAAAATTCGGCAGAGAGTAAGATCATTGTCTTGAGTCTTTTCTGACTAATTTTCAGTCGGATTCGTCAAAAGGGCACCGTGCAGTACGTGAAAATTAAAATAAAAACTAATTTTTGATTCCACTTGGCGGCACTGTGTGTATAACAAAATAATAACATTACGATGTCTTCAGGTCGGGACGTTTTATTTACAGGTGAAGGTTTGGATTTTTAGGAGCATGTGCAGGGGAGTTATTAAGCATTCATTTATTTGTATTAGGTTCATTTTGTCTTCTTATTATTGATATTTGACTGATTCATTAAAAGCAGACAATTATGTTTTAGGTAAATTTTTTACCTGACATCTTTCGGCGAGTCTTTCGCCTTCTTCAGAGTGTCGCATGATGGTGTCTTGAGCTGATGTTCCATGAGGGTGTGACTTACCTGTCAAAAAAATGAAAAAAATCAGAGCAGTAAAAGAACAAGCACAACATGAACATTACAAATCAGCAATCACTGACCACTGCAAAAGGGAAAACTACATCATGGACCGGGAGAAGGGCAGGGTCATCCGCACAGAAGAGAACAAACAACAGCGCTGGATCAGAGAGGCCATTGAGATCTGCAAGCGAGGCATAAAAACCATGAACAGAGACAAGGGAGCCTTCATCCTCTCTACCACCTGGACCAGCATCTTGGCGGAGTGAACGGACAGCGGGGGCGTGACTTGCCTTCATTCTTGTGACAGGTAAGTCACGCCCTCATGGAACATCAGCTGATAAAGACGGGTCACAAGACAGCATCATGTGACACTCTGAAGAAGGCGAAAGACTTTCGTATTGTGACATGCTCAAGGCCTAAACACTCATCCGAGCAAATATAAGGTAGATTTTGTTCACCTGCCCGGAGAAAAACATCAACGAAAATAATTTGTATTTGTTTTAACCAGTTGGTGGCGCTACCACTGCGATCAAAAATAAGTTGGCAGCCGTCTTCAGGACCTGAATATCCTCAAATGTGAAAAATTTCGAGAAGATGGATCATCTGAATCATTTTGCAGGAACTTTTGTTGCCACGGAGAATAATCAGACTCTGCGGCACCGTAATAGCCACGCCCTTCGAAGGAAAGTCACAAAAATAGGGATAGAGTAAGATCAATGTCTTGAGTCTTTTCTAGCCAATTTTCAATCAGATTCGTTAAAAGGGCACCGTGCAGTAAGTCAAAATGTAAAAAATGATATTGATTGGCGCAAGGTGTATAACTGAATATAAACATATAGATGTCTTCAGGTACAGACTTTTTATGTACATGTGAAGTTTTGGATTTTTAGCAGCATGTGCAGGAGAGTTATTAAGCATTTTGTCCATTGCGGCGAAGGAAATCTTAAGTGAAAACTTTGAAGCCCCGCCCCCGTCATATAGTATTTCGGAAACAAAAAATTTTAGCCCCAGTGTTTGTCCCAGGTCTTCAGATGCTACAGACAGAATTTTAAGGCAATCAGATGAAGCCTTTAGGATCAGGGTGCAAAAGAATGACCCCTGTAAACATGCAAAAAAGGGCAAAAGTCGGACTTTCAAAAATTCATAACTCACTTCCTGTTCATATTAGACGTTAAAATATCAAATTTTTCGCCATGCCCGATGAGACTGCCAAGTTTGGTGAGTTTTTGTGCATGTTTCGGGGGTCAAAAATGCGATCGAACAATCGGAAAAATAATAATAATAATAATTTCTACAAAAACAATAGGGACTTCGCAGCGGTCGCTGCTCAGGCCCTAATAATAATAATAATAAAAGTAATAATATTTTCTACAAAAACAATAGGGACCTCGCCGCGGTCGCTGCTCGGGCCCCAATAATAATTTCTACACAAAGTCCATTGTGGTGACCCGCCCCCTTTTAAGTAAATTCAAAATGGCCGACTTCCTGTAAAACCTAGCTCATTGCTCCAAGAGACTTTTTTGTAGGTCTTGGTCTTATACATACAGTGAACCCTCGCTACTTCGCGGTTCACCTTTCGCGGGTTCAGTGCTTCGCGGGTCTAAAAAATATTCGGGGGCATTGTAGTTTCGCCGAGCGTCACGACGGGGCGCTGGAGCGGTTAGACGGCCGGCGTGCGCCGAAGAAGAGCGTGGGCGAAGAGGAGAGTGGACGAAGAAGAGCACGTTCCCCCGGACACGATCGGTGGCGACGTTTCGCGCGGTTCGGACCGTACCAGAGCTCCGGCCGGCGTGCGTGGCAGTTAAGCCGTAGAGGAGCACCTTCCCCGGGCACGGGCGGTGCCAAGCGGCCCCTAAGTTTAACCGAATGGAAGCTCCGGAGGAGGAGGGCATGCTCGCGTCACAGTAAGCCGAAGAGGAGCACCTTCCCCGGGCACGGGCGGTTCCAAGCGGCCCCTAAGTTTAACCGAATGGAAGCTCCGCAGGAGGAGGGCATGCTCGCGTCACAGTAAGCCGAAGAGGAGCACCTTCCCCGGGCACGGGCGGTGCCAAGCGGCCCCTAAGTTTAACCGAATGGAAGCTCCGGGGGAGGAGGGCGGGCGTGTGTCACAGTTAAGCCAAATTGGAGCACCTCTTCTGCCCGGGCACGAGCGGAGCGCGAGGCTGTCAGTTATGAATGAATAAATGAATAAATAAATAAAGAATGCCACCTTTCATTTCACAGGGCACACCGGACGGCGTACCAGCAGGTAAAAGTCGGAGTAATTAAATAAATACAAAAAGAATGGCTGGGGAATAAAAAAATAATACGTTTTAATAATAATTTGGTTTTTTTGTTATAACATGAATTTCACTCTCTCTCTCCCCGTATATATATATATATATATATATATATATATATATATATTTATTATATATATTGTATATATTTTTTAAGCATTTTTGAAGGTGCGCCGCTACTTCGCGGATTTTCAGTTTTCGCGGGTGGTCTCGGTCCCCGTTAACCGCGATAACCGAGGGTTCACTGTACTCCATAAAATTTACAAAAAGCGAGGTGAAACACTCAACCAGAGCTGCTTTTTTTAACATTTCTCGAGGGCCATGGCGAGCCATTTCAAAAAAGCTGCACAACTAACGTATAAAATATTGATAAATTTGCTCGGCCTGATGTGTGTGTAAAGTTTTACGAGTTGTCGTTCATATTTAGAACCTCATAATCAGCTTTGTTTTATTGACGAACAGTGCAATGCCACTCCCACAACTTTTCATGAAAAAGGACGAATTTCGTATTGTGACATCCTCATGGCCGAAACAGTCATCCGAGCATATATGAGGGCGACCTTGTTGAGTTGCACGGAGAAAAACATCCAAGAAAATAACTTGTATTAGCTTTTACCAGTTGGTGGCGCTACTACTACGATGTAAAATAAGTTGGTAGATGTCTTCAGGGCTGAAGTATCCTCAAATGTGTACAACTTCGAGAAGATAGGATCATCTGAGTCATGTTGCCGGAGCTTTTGTTGCCACAGAGTACAATCAGACTTTTCAGCACCTTAATAGCCACGCCTTTTGCCAAAACGTCACAAAATTCGGCAGAGAGTAAGATCATTGTCTTGAGTCTTTTCTGACTCATTTTCAGTCGGATTCGTCAAAAGGGCACCGTGCAGTACGTGAAAATTAAAATAAAAACAAATTTTTGATTCCACTTGGCGGCACTGTGTGTATAACAAAATAATAACATTAAGATGTCTTCAGGTCGGGACGTTTTATTTACAGGTGAAGGTTTGGATTTTTAGGAGCATGTGCAGGGGAGTTATTAAGCATTCATTTATTTGTATTAGGTTCATTTTGTCTTCTTATTATTGATATTTGACTGATTCATTAAAAGCAGACAATTATGTTTTAGGTTAATTTTTTACCTGACATGTTTCGGCGAGTCTTTCGCCTTCTTCAGAGTGTCGCATGATGGTGTCTTGAGCTGATGTTCCATGAGGGTGTGACTTACCTGTCAAAAAAATGAAAAAAATCAGAGCAGTAAAAGAACAAGCACAACATGAACATTACAAATCAGCAATCACTGACCACTGCAAAAGGGAAAACCACATCATGGACCGGGAGAAGGGCAGGGTCATCCGCACAGAAGAGAACAAACAACAGCGCTGGATCAGAGAGGCCATTGAGATCTGCAAGCGAGGCATAAAAACCATGAACAGAGACAAGGGAGCCTTCATCCTCTCTACCACCTGGACCAGCATCTTGGCGGAGTGAACGGACAGCGGGGGGCGTGACTTGCCTTCATTCTTGTGACAGGTAAGTCACGCCCTCATGGAACATCAGCTGATAAAGACGGGTCACAAGACAGCATCATGTGACACTCTGAAGAAGGCGAAAGACTTTCGTATTGTGACATGCTCAAGGCCTAAACACTCATCCGAGCAAATATAAGGTAGATTTTGTTCACTTGCCCGGAGAAAAACATCAACAAAAATAATTTGTATTTGTTTTAACCAGTTGGTGGCACTACCACTGCGATCAAAAATAAGTTGGCAGCCGTCTTCAGGGCCTGAATATCCTCAAATGTGAAAGATTTCCAGAAGATGGATCATCTGAATCATTTTGCAGGAACTTTTGTTGCCACGGAGAATAATCAGAATCTGCGGCACCGTAATAGCCACGCCCTTTGAAGGAAAGTCATAAAAATAGGGATAGAGTAAGATCAATGTCTTGAGTCTTTTCTAGCCAATTTTCAATCGGATTCGTTAAAAGGGCACCGTGCAGTACGTCAAAATGTAAAAATTGATATTGATTGGCGCAAGGTGTATAACTGAATATAAACATATAGATGTCTTCAGGTACCGACTCTTTATGTACATGTGAAGTTTTGGATTTTTAGCAGCATGTGCAGGAGAGTTATTAAGCATTTTGTCCATTGCGGCGAAGGAAATCTTAAGTGAAAACTTTGAAGCCCCGCCCCCGTCATATAGTATTTCGGAAACAAAAAATTTTAGCCCCAGTGTTTGTCCCAGGTCTTAAGATGCTCCAGACAGAACTTTAAGGCAATCAGATGAAGCCTTTAGGATCAGGGTGCAAAAGAATGACCCCTGTAAACATGCAAAAAAGGGCAAAAGTCGGACTTTCAAAAATTCATAACTCACTTCCTGTTCATATTAGACGTTAAAAAATATAAAATTTTTCGCCATGCCCGATGAGACTGCCAAGTTTGGTGAGTTTTTGTGCATGTTTCGGGGGTCAAAAATGCGATCGAACAATCGGAAAAATAATAATAATAATAATTTCTACAAAAACAATAGGGACTTCGCAGCGGTCGCTGCTCAGGCACTAATAATAATAATAATAAAAGTAATAATATTTTCTACAAAAACAATAGGGACCTCGCCGCGGTCGCTGCTCGGGCCCCAATAATAATTTCTACACAAAGTCCATTGTGGTGACCCGCCCCCTTTTAAGTAAATTCAAAATGGCCGACTTCCTGTAAAACCTAGCTCATTGCTCCAAGAGACTTTTTTGTAGGTCTTGGTCTTATACATACAGTGAACCCTCGCTACTTCGTGGTTCACCTGTCGCGGGTTCAGTGCTTCGCGGGTCTAAAAAATATTCGGGGGCATTGTAGTTTCGCCAAGCGGCACGACGGGGCGCTGGAGCGGTTAGACGGCCGGCGTGCGCCGAAGAAGAGCGTGGGCGAAGAGGAGAGTGGACGAAGAAGAGCACGTTCCCCCGGACACGATCGGTGGCGACGTTTCGCGCGGTTCGGACCGTACCAGAGCTCCGGCCGGCGTGTGTGGCAGTTAAGCCGTAGAGGAGCACCTTCCCCGGGCACGGGCGGTGCCAAGCGGCCCCTAAGTTTAACCGAATGGAAGCTCCGGAGGAGGAGGGCATGTTCGCGTCACAGTAAGCCGAAGAGGAGCACCTTCCTCGGGCACGGGCGGTTCCAAGCGGCCCCTAAGTTTAACCGAATGGAAGCTCCGGAGGAGGAGGGCATGCTCGCGTCACAGTAAGCCGAAGAGGAGCACCTTCCCCGGGCACGGGCGGTTCCAAGCGGCCCCTAAGTTTAACCGAATGGAAGCTCCGGAGGAGGAGGGCATGCTCGCGTCACAGTAAGCCGAAGAGGAGCACCTTCCCCGGGCACGGCGGTGCCAAGCGGCCCCTAAGTTTAACCGAATGGAAGCTCCGGGGGAGGAGGGCGGGCGTGTGTCACAGTTAAGCCGAATTGGAGCACCTCTTCTGCCCGGGCACGAGCGGAGCGCGAGGCTGTCAGTTATGAATGAATAAATGAATAAATAAATAAAGAATGCTACCTTTCATTTCACAGGGCACACCGGACGGCGTACCAGCAGGTAAAAGTCGGAGTAATTAAATAAATACAAAAAGAATGGCTGGGGAATAAAAAAATAATACGTTTTAATAATAATTTGTTTTTTTTGTTATAACATGAATTTCACTCTCTCTCTCCCCGTATATATATATATATATATATATATATATTTATTATATATATTGTATATTTTTTTTAAGCATTTTTGAAGGTGCGCCGCTACTTCGCGGATTTTCAGTTTTCGCGGGTGGTCTCTGTCCCCATTAACCGCGATAACCGAGGGTTCACTGTACTCCATAAAATTTACAAAAAGCGAGGTGAAACACTCAACCAGAGCTGCTTTTTTTTAACATTTCTCGAGGGCCATGGCGAGCCATTTCAAAAAAGCTGCACAACTAACGTATAAAATATTGATAAATTTGCTTGGCCTGATGTGTGTGTAAAGTTTTACGAGTTGTCGTTCATATTTAGAACCTCATAATCAGCTTTGTTTTATTGCCGAACAGTGCAATGCCACTCCCACAACTTTTCACGAAAAAGGACGAATTTCGTATTGTGACATCCTCATGGCCGAAACAGTCATCCGAGCATATATGAGGGCGACCTTGTTGAGTTGCACGGAGAAAAACATCCAAGAAAATAACTTGTATTAGCTTTTACCAGTTGGTGGCGCTACTACTACGATGTAAAATAAGTTGGTAGATGTCTTCAGGGCTGAAGTATCCTCAAATGTGTACAACTTCGAGAAGATAGGATCATCTGAGTCATGTTGCCGGAGCTTTTGTTGCCACAGAGTACAATCGGACTTTTCAGCACCTTAATAGCCACGCCTTTTGCCAAAACGTCACAAAATTCGGCAGAGAGTAAGATCATTGTCTTGAGTCTTTTCTGACTAATTTTCAGTCGGATTCGTCAAAAGGGCACCGTGCAGTACGTGAAAATTAAAATAAAAACACATTTTTGATTCCACTTGGCGGCACTGTGTGTATAACAAAATAATAACATTAAGATGTCTTCAGGTCGGGACGTTTTATTTACAGGTGAAGGTTTGGATTTTTAGGAGCATGTGCAGGGGAGTTATTAAGCATTCATTTATTTGTATTAGGTTCATTTTGTCTTCTTATTATTGATATTTCACTGATTCATTAAAAGCAGACAATTATGTTTTAGGTTAATTTTTTACCTGACATGTTTCGGCGAGTCTTTCGCCTTCTTCAGAGTGTCGCATGATGGTGTCTTGAGCTGATGTTCCATGAGGGTGTGACTTACCTGTCAAAAAAATGAAAAAATCAGAGCAGTAAAAGAACAAGCACAACATGAACATTACAAATCAGCAATCACTGACCACTGCAAAAGGGAAAACCACATCATGGACCGGGAGAAGGGCAGGGTCATCCGCACAGAAGAGAACAAACAACAGCGCTGGATCAGAGAGGCCATTGAGATCTGCAAGCGAGGCATAAAAACCATGAACAGAGACAAGGGAGCCTTCATCCTCTCTACCACCTGGACCAGCATCTTGGCGGAGTGAACGGACAGCGGGGGGCGTGACTTGCCTTCATTCTTGTGACAGGTAAGTCACGCCCTCATGGAACATCAACTGATAAAGACGGGTCACAAGACACCATCATGTGACACTCTGAAGAAGGCGAAAGACTTTCGTATTGTGACATGCTCAAGGCCTAAACACTCATCCGAGCAAATATAAGGTAGATTTTGTTAACCTGCCCGGAGAAAAACATCAACGAAAATAATTTGTATTTGTTTTAACCAGTTGGTGGCGCTACCACTGCGATCAAAAATAAGTTGGCAGCCGTCTTCAGGGCCTGAATATCCTCAAATGTGAAAGATTTCCAGAAGATGGATCATCTGAATCATTTTGCAGGAACTTTTGTTGCCACGGAGAATAATCAGACTCTGCGGCACCGTAATAGCCACGCCCTTTGAAGGAAAGTCATAAAAATAGGGATAGAGTAAGATCAATGTCTTGAGTCTTTTCTAGCCAATTTTCAATCGGATTCGTTAAAAGGGCACCGTGCAGTACGTCAAAATGTAAAAATTTATATTGATTGGCGCAAGGTGTATAACTGAATATAAACATATAGATGTCTTCAGGTACCGACTCTTTATGTACATGTGAAGTTTTGGATTTTTAGCAGCACGTGCAGGAGAGTTATTAAGCATTTTGTCCATTGCGGCGAAGGAAATCTTAAGTGAAAACTTTGAAGCCCCGCCCCCGTCATATAGTATTTCGGAAACAAAAAATTTTAGCCCCAGTGTTTGTCCCAGGTCTTAAGATGCTCCAGACAGAACTTTAAGGCAATCAGATGAAGCCTTTAGGATCAGGGTGCAAAAGAATGACCCCTGTAAACATGCAAAAAAGGGCAAAAGTCGGACTTTCAAAAATTCATAACTCACTTCCTGTTCATATTAGACGTTAAAAAATATCAAATTTTTCGCCATGCCCGATGAGACTGCCAAGTTTGGTGAGTTTTTGTGCATGTTTCGGGGGTCAAAAATGCGATCGAACAATCGGAAAAATAATAATAATAATAATTTCTACAAAAACAATAGGGACTTCGCAGCGGTCGCTGCTCAGGCCCTAATAATAATAATAATAATAATAATAATAATAAAAGTAATAATATTTTCTACAAAAACAATAGGGACCTCGCCGCGGTCGCTGCTCGGGCCCCAATAATAATTTCTACACAAAGTCCATTGTGGAGACCCGCCCCCTTTTAAGTAAATTCAAAATGGCCGACTTCCTGTAAAACCTAGCTCATTGCTCCAAGAGACTTTTTTGTAGGTCTTGGTCTTATACATACAGTGAACCCTCGCTACTTCGAGGTTCACCTTTCGCGGGTTCAGTGCTTCGCGGGTCTAAAAAATATTCGGGGGCATTGTAGTTTCGCCGAGCGGCACGACGGGGCGCTGGAGCGGTTAGACGGCCGGCGGGCGCCGAAGAAGAGCGTGGGCGAAGAGGAGAGTGGACGAAGAAGAGCACGTTCCCCCGGACACGATCGGTGGCGACGTTTCGCGCGGTTCGGACCGTACCAGAGCTCCGGCCGGCGTGCGTGGCAGTTAAGCCGTAGAGGAGCACCTTCCCCGGGCACGGGCGGTTCCAAGCGGCCCCTGAGTTTAACCGAATGGAAGCTCCGGAGGAGGAGGGCATGCTCGCGTCACAGTAAGCCGAAGAGGAGCACCTTCCCCGGGCACGGGCGGTTCCAAGCGGCCCCTAAGTTTAACCGAATGGAAGCTCCGGAGGAGGAGGGCATGCTCGCGTCACAGTAAGCCGAAGAGGAGCACCTTCCCCGGGCACGGGCAGTGCCAAGCGGCCCCTAAGTTTAACCGAATGGAAGCTCCGGGGGAGGAGGGCGGGCGTGTGTCACAGTTAAGCCGAATTGGAGCACCTCTTCTGCCCGGGCACGAGCGGAGCGCGAGGCTGTCAGTTATGAATGAATAAATGAATAAATAAATAAAGAATGCCACCTTTCATTTCACAGGGCACACCGGACGGCGTACCAGCAGGTAAAAGTCGGAGTAATTAAATAAATACAAAAAGAATGGTTGGGGAATAAAAAAATAATAAGTTTTAATAATAATTTGTTTTTTTTGTTATAACATGAATTTCACTCTCTGTCTCTCTCTCTCCCCCCGTATATATATATATATATATATATATATATATATATTTATATATTTATTATATATATTGTATATTTTTTTTAAGCATTTTTGAAGGTGGCCGCTACTTCGCGGATTTTCATTTTTCGCGGGTGGTCTCGGTCCCCATTAACCGCGATAACCGAAGGCTCACTGTACTCCATAAAATTTACAAAAAGCGAGGTGAAACACTCAACCAGGGCTGCTTTTTTGAACATTTCTCGAGGGCCATGGTGAGCCATTTCAAAAAAGCTGCACAACTAACGTATAAAATATTGATAAATTTGCTCGGCCTGATGTGTGTGTAAAGTTTCACGAGTTGTTGTTCATATTTAGAACCTCATAATCAGCGTTGTTTTATTGACGAACAGTGCAATGCCACTCCCACAACTTTTCATGAAAAAGGACAAATTTCGTATTATGACATCCTCATGGCCCGAAACAGTCATCCGAGCATATATGAGGGCGACCTTGTTGAGTTGCACGGAGAAAAACATCCAAGAAAATAACTTGTATTAGCTATTAGCAGTTGGTGGCGCTACTACTACGATGAAAAATAAGTTGGTAGATGTCTGCAGGGCTTAAGTATCCTCAAATGTGTGCAACTTCGAGAAGATAGGATCATCTGAGTCATGTTGCTGGAGCTTTTGTTGCCACAGAGTACAATCGGACTTTTCAGCACCGTAATAGCCACGCCTTTTGCCAAAACGTCACAAAATTCGGCAGAGAGTAAGATCATTGTCTAGAGTCTTTTCTGACTAATTTTCAGTCGGATTCGTCAAAAGGGCACCGTGCAGTACGTGAAAATTAAAATAAAAAAAAAATTTTGATTCCACTTGGCGGCACTGTGTGTATAACAAAATAATAACATTAAGATGTCTTCAGGTCGGGACGTTTTATTTACAGGTGAAGGTTTGGATTTTTAGGAGCATGTGCAGGGGAGTTATTAAGCATTCATTTATTTGTATTAGGTTCATTTTGTCTTCTTATTATTGATATTTGACTGATTCATTAAAAGCAGACAATTATGTTTTAGGATAATTTTTTACCTGACATGTTTCGGCGAGTCTTTCGCCTTCTTCAGAGTGTCGCATGATGGTGTCTTGAGCTGATGTTCCATGAGGGTGTGGCTTACCTGTCAAAAAAATGAAAAAAATCAGAGCAGTAAAAGAACAAGCACAACATGAACATTACAAATCAGCAATCACTGACCACTGCAAAAGGGAAAACCACATCATGGACCGGGAGAAGGGCAGGGTCATCCGCACAGAAGAGAACAAACAACAGCGCTGGATCAGAGAGGCCATTGAGATCTGCAAGCGAGGCATAAAAACCATGAACAGAGACAAGGGAGCCTTCATCCTCTCTACCACCTGGACCAGCATCTTGGCGGAGTGAACGGACAGCGGGGGGCGTGACTTGCCTTCATTCTTGTGACAGGTAAGTCACGCCCTCATGGAACATCAGCTGATAAAGACGGGTCACAAGACACCATCATGTGACACTCTGAAGAAGGCGAAAGACTTTTGTATTGTGACATGCTCAAGGCCTAAACACTCATCCGAGCAAATATAAGGTAGATTTTGTTAACCTGCCCGGAGAAAAACATCAACGAAAATAATTTGTATTTGTTTTAACCAGTTGGTGGCGCTACCACTGCGATCAAAAATAAGTTGGCAGCCGTCTTCAGGGCCTGAATATCCTCAAATGTGAAAAATTTCGAGAAGATGGATCATCTGAATCATTTTGCAGGAACTTTTGTTGCCACGGAGAATAATCAGACTCTGCGGCACCGTAATAGCCACGCCCTTCGAAGGAAAGTCACAAAAATAGGGATAGAGTAAGATCAATGTCTTGAGTCTTTTCTAGCCAATTTTCAATCAGATTCGTTAAAAGGGCACCGTGCAGTACGTCAAAATGTAAAAAATGATATTGATTGGCGCAAGGTGTATAACTGAATATAAACATATAGATGTCTTCAGGTACAGACTCTTTATGTACATGTGAAGTTTTGGATTTTTAGCAGCATGTGCAGGAGAGTTATTAAGCATTTTGTCCATTGCGGCGAAGGAAATCTTAAGTGAAAACTTTGAAGCCCCGCCCCTGTCATATAGTATTTCGGAAACAAAAAATTTTAGCCCCAGTGTTTGTCCCAGGTCTTCAGATGCTACAGACAGAATTTTAAGGCAATCAGATGAAGCCTTTAGGATCAGGGTGCAAAAGAATGACCCCTGTAAACATGCAAAAAAGGGCAAAAGTCGGACTTTCAAAAATTCATAACTCACTTCCTGTTCATATTAGACGTTAAAATATCAAATTTTTCGCCATGCCCGATGAGACTGCCAAGTTTGGTGAGTTTTTGTGCATGTTTCGGGGGTCAAAAATGCGATCGAACAATCGGAAAAATAATAATAATAATAATTTCTACAAAAACAATAGGGACTTCGCAGCGGTCGCTGCTCAGGCCCTAATAATAATAATAATAATATTATTAATAATAAAAGTAATAATATTTTCTACAAAAACAATAGGGACCTCGCAGCCGTCGCAGCTCGGGCCCTAATAACAATTTCTAGAAAAACAATAGGGACCTCGCAGCGGTCACTGCTCGGGCCCTAATAATAATAATAAAAATAATAATAATTTCCACAAAAACAATGGGGACCTCGTAGCGGTCGCTGCTCGGGCCCTAATAATAATTTCTACAAAAACAATAGGGACCTCGCCGCCGTCGCTGCTCGGGCCCCAATAATAATTTCTACACAAAGTCCATTGTGGTGACCCGCCCCCTTTTAAGGAAATTAAAAATGGCCGACTTCCTGTAAAACCTAGCTCATTGCTCCAAGAGACTTTTTTGTAGGTCTTGGTCTTATACATACAGTGAACCCTCGCTACTTCGCGGTTCACCTTTCGCGGGTTCAGTGCTTCGCGGGTCTAAAAAATATTCGGGGGCATTGTAGTTTCGCCGAGCGGCACGACGGGGCGCTGGAGCGGTTAGACGGCCGGCGTGCGCCGAAGAAGAGCGTGGGCGAAGAGGAGAGTGGACGAAGAAGAGCACGTTCCCCCGGACACGATCGGTGGCGACGTTTCGCGCGGTTTGGACCGTACCAGAGCTCCGGCCGGCGTGCGTGGCAGTTAAGCCGTAGAGGAACACCTTCCCCGGGCACGGGCGGTGCCAAGCGGCCCCTAAGTTTAACCGAATGGAAGCTCCGGAGGAGGAGGGCATGCTCGCGTCACAGTAAGCCGAAGAGGAGCACCTTCCACGGGCACGGGCAGTTCCAAGCGGCCCCTAAGTTTAACCGAATGGAAGCTCCGGAGGAGGAGGGGATGCTCGCGTCACAGTAAGCCGAAGAGGAGCACCTTCCCCGGGCACGGGCGGTTTCAAGCGGCCCCTAAGTTTAACTGAATGGAAGCTCCGGAGGAGGAGGGCATGCTCGCGTCACAGTAAGCCGAAGAGGAGCACCTTCCCCGGGCACGGGCGGTGCCAAGCGGCCCCTAAGTTTAACCGAATGGAAGTTCCGGGGGAGGAGGGCGGGCGTGTGTCACAGTTAAGCCGAATTGGAGCACCTCTTCCGCCCGGGCACGAGCGGAGCGCGAGGCTGTCAGTTATGAATGAATAAATGAATAAATAAATAAAGAATGCCAACTTTCATTTCACAGGGTACACCGGACGGCGTACCAGCAGGTAAAAGTCGGAGTAATTAAATAAATACAAAAAGAATGGCTGGGGAATTAAAAAATAATATGTTTTAATAATAATTTGTTTTTTTTGTTATAACATGAATTTCACTCTCTCTCTCCCCGTATATATATATATATATATATATATATATATATATATATATTTATATATTTATTATATATATTGTATTTTTTTTAAGCATTTTTGAAGGTGTGCCGCTACTTCGCGGATTTTCAGTTTTCGCGGGTGGTCTCGGTCCCCATTAACCGCGATAACCGAGGGTTCACTGTACTCCATAAAATTTACAAAAGGCGAGGTGAAACACTCAACCAGGGTTGCTTTTTTGAACATTTCTCGAGGGCCATGGCGAGCCATTTCAAAAAAGCTGCACAACTAACGTATAAAATATTGATAAATTTGCTCGGCCTGATGTGTGTGTAAAGTTTCACGAGTTGTCGTTCATATTTACAACCTCATAATCAGCGTTGTTTTATTGCCGAACAGTGCAATGCCACTCCCACAACCTTTCACGAAAAAGGACGAATTTCGTATTGTGACATCCTCATGGCCGAAACAGTAATCCGAGCATATATGAGGGCGACCTTGTTGAGTTGCACGGAGAAAAACATCCAAGAAAATAACTTGTATTAGCTTTTACCAGTTGGTGGCGCTACTACTACGATAAAAAATAAGTTGGTAGAAGTCTTCAGGGCTGAAGTATCCTCAAATGTGTACAACTTCGAGAAGATAGGATCATCTGAGTCATGTTGCCGGAGCTTTTGTTGTCACAAAGTACAATCGGACTTTTCAGCACCGTAATAGCCACGCCTTTTGCCAAAACGTCACAAAATTCGGCAGAGAGTAAGATCATTGTCTTGAGTCTTTTCTGACTAATTTTCAGTCGGATTCGTCAGAAGGGCACCGTGCAGTACGTGAAAATTTAAATAAAAACAAATTTTTGATTCCACTTGGCGGCGCTGTGTGTAAAACAAAATAAGAACATTAAGATGTCTTCAGGTCGGGACGTTTTATTTACAGGTGAAGGTTTGGATTTTTAGGAGCATGTGCAGGGGAGTTATTAAGCATTCATTTATTTGTATTAGGTTCATTTTGTCTTCTTATTATTGATATTTGACTGATTCATTAAAAGCAGACATTTATGTTTTAGGTTAATTTTTTACCTGACATGTTTCAGCGAGTCTTTCGCCTTCTTCAGAGTGTCGCATGATGGTGTCTTGAGACCAGTCTTTATCAGCTGATGTTCCATGAGGGTGTGACTTACCTGTCAAAAAAATTAAAAAATCAGAGCAGTAAAAGAACAAGCACAACATGAACATTACAAATCAGCAATCACTGACCACTGCAAAAGGGAAAACCACATCATGGACCGGGAGAAGGGC
Organism: Idiotropiscis lumnitzeri; assembly: GCF_059441095.1. Classification (NCBI taxonomy): domain Eukaryota; kingdom Metazoa; phylum Chordata; class Actinopteri; order Syngnathiformes; family Syngnathidae; genus Idiotropiscis; species Idiotropiscis lumnitzeri. The sequence continues at coordinate 1,089,322 of NW_028283569.1, forward strand.
AGGGTCATCCGCACAGAAGAGAACAAACTACAGCGCTGGATCAGAGAGGCCATTGAGATCTGCAAGCGAGGCATAAAAACCATGAACAGAGACAAGGGAGCCTTCATCCTCTCTACCACCTGGAGCAGCGTCTTGGCGGAGTGAATGGACAGCGGGGGGCGTGACTTGCCTTCATTCTTGTGACAGGTAAGGCACGCCTTCATGGAACATCAGCTGATAAAGACAGGTCACAAGACACCATCACAGGGTTCGAAGTTAACTTTAAAAACTGCTTGCCCATAGGGCAAGTGCCACTAAAATTTGCCTTGCCCGAGTGGCCAAATTACTTGCCCAACTTGGGCAAGTGACAATTTTTTTTCTCTTGCCCTGAGTGACTTTTTGTATGACAAAGTGTCTAATTACAAATTGCATGAATTTTTTGTTCGGACAGTTCCCGCCTAGAAAGAATTAAAAATACGTTACAATCATAAGGGTTGCTTATAGAAAAATGTATCATGTATTAACACATTAATTAGGTGTCTGCTGACCCAGGATTATGTTATTGTTATGTTATGTTATATATGAAAGAGAATGTGGAATGACACTGAACGATGGAAGGTGGAAGGATGTGGAAAGATTGTGAATGACATTGAATGATTTGGAATGACACTGAAAGATTTTGAATAATACTGAATGACACTGAATGAAGTAAAACTTTCTGGGAACGGGCCAATTCAAGATAGCTGCCGCACTGTGGGGGAGGCTTTGGTACCAAATTTGGAAAGAGACCCAAACGGTTGGGTCCATTTTATATCAGTGTGGGGGTGAAACGTTGGTCTCGGCGGAGCTGTCTGAATATTGGAGAAGTTAGAAGACAAAGTAAAACAGAACAATTAAAATCACTCTTCAAATACATATTGTTTGGTGGGCAGAGCATGATTTACAGCTCACCATTTTATTGCATGCACCAAGCATGTTATACATTTTTCTGTCCATGGGATGGCGTAGTCAAGAAAAATGAAGCATCTCGAAGCCCATTCGTGTGTGAAGTATTTCCCTGCAGGGCTTGGCTGCTTTATGGGGCTTCATTTTGCCATCACTAGTTTTAGATAGTTTTAATTTTTGAAAGAGCATTTTTGTTTTAGTATTAAGGTAGGCCAGAAATGGAATGAAATGCAGAGATAGAAATGACACAGGAAAAATTTGGCTAGAAGGGCTATAATTTTCATTAAAGCAGAGAAGAAAATAGAAACTACAAAAAACATTGATGTGTACTTGTCCACTTTAAGGTAGAACTGGTTGAAGTGAAATGAGTCACAAGATTGGAAAAATAGGAAATAAAATAGAATTAACATGTTCATTTTTGTGATAAGAAATTTGTGATTAGGTGAAAAGGGGAAAAAAAAGAGAATTACAGGCTTTTCAAATAAAACAACCTAATTTAAATTGGCCAACTTGTAAAATGGAAAAGAAAATTCTAAATTATGCACAGAAAGCATGAACGTGTTGGGCAGAAGGAAGGAAAAAGAAAAGAAAGAAAGGAGGAAGCAGTAAGTCTTGTTACAAAACATTAACTTTTCAGGACGAGTTGTGGTAGCAATGGAGGATCACGTGACGTAAAAAGTCAAACATAAAAGTGTGTGTAGAAGGAGTTCTACATCAACATGCGTTTTACTCATTAGGCCGTGATACACTGGCAAAATTGGACTTCAATAGAATTAATAAGCACGGGCGAATTCAAACAAACGTCAAAACTTTAAAGGGGCGCATTGTCAGTGATAAGAAAGAGAAAAGATATTGCCAGACCACTTTTCTGTAAAAACTTTCCTTGGGACGCCTCGGTGACCCCCATTAAATCCCTGACCCTTCATAGATAAAGTTGAGGCCCAGTGCCTCTCAGGGCTGTAATTTATGTGGCAGAGAAAGGTCCAACAAGCCTTGGTAATCTTTAAAACAGTATCGTCATGGCCATGGAATGGGTTGTGTATGTTGGAACTTGTGAAGATACACTACAAGATTGTATCGACAAAGCATCTTAACGCACTACCAAATTATTATAAGCCATTTGAGCAAAACAGTGACTGCAAAAAATGACTTCATTAGCCTGGGTTACTGCAGGAACCAGGGCAAAATGAATTCATTTGCATATTTAGTCACAACAATTTGGATTTCGTGGCAGAGAACCACTTAGAGTGTGATTAAGAGCTTTCACTGCTGCTTTAAGGAATCAAAAAATTACATTCTTTTCCCACCACATTCACATTGCACGCCGGCCTAATTGTCACAGGGACACATTATACTGATAAGTTGCGGTGCATTTCAGCCCAGCGTCATTTTTTCCCCGCATCATCTAGGAGGCGCCACACGACTGTGGAGCCGTCCAAATTATCACCAAACCGCGACTTGACCTTCCTCCCGACTGGAGGAACTCAGACTTGTAACACAGACCAGGTGCGCATTCCAGACTGATAAGAAGTAAAAGTGTTTGAGAACCAAGGTCGCAGCCTGAAATCAAACTGACTTTTATGCGATGGGAGTACTAACATTGTGATACCAACGGATAAGAGATTGTTAGGATAAGCAGGAAGAGCGTAGGCGGGTGTGAGCTAATTAAAATTTGGGGTTTCCCATCTTGTATGAGTTGTATGGTTACAATGTGGACTGACAGTCAAGATAAATGTTCATGCGTTCTGTCGACATTGGGCTTTAAAAACCACAACAGGAAAAGAAAAGTTGTGCATAAAGCACGTCTAAAATAGTTATTTGTGAACGCAAAATTCACTTAACAGAAAATGACACAATTACAATTGGAAACTGCCTCGCCTTTATATCGACACAGCGCAGCTAAAAGGGAAAATGAACACACCCCCACACGCACACACACGCAGAAAATCAACTTGACAATTTGATCCCACGCCAGGGAAAAAGGTACCAGTAATTGAACGCACACATTGGGAGAACAAAGGTGCAAACATTGCTGAGGACAGGATCAGCAAATTGGCAGATGGCAAATCCTGGCTGCCTAATTCATTGATTGGAAAAGTAATAAGAGTGACACACGAGCATAACTATGTGTCAAGAGAGGGGTAGTATGATATGAAATTGTTCCCACATACAGACTTTTCAACAAAAAACTTTTTTTTAGACAGTGTTATTTGTTTGAGATGCAATATTGTTTGGTTGTAATTCATATGTTTTCAAAATGGATTAAGTTGTTTCCGACAACATATGTTGATGCTAAAACAGTTGGAAAAAGTGTTGTGTAATCAAATTGTCAGGTTCAATCACCTAAGCATTCACTGAACATAGGCTAAATGAATGGAAGGAAGACAAGAGTTGATCTTTTACTCGCGAGGAGAACGAACGGAGGTGTGCTCAGTTACATCTCCAAATTCGTTCTGGAGCACACTCCGCCGAGCCCTCTATTTTATTAGGGAAGTCCCTAACAATACAATGTATTTGCACTAAGGGATGAAGGGGGGAGCACCAGCAGGAACATGTAAACATCTCAGACACAAGAGGAAAGACAGACATCAATGGCAGTCATCCACTGATTGAAAAGGCAGATATGCCCTTTTAGTGCTCTGGTACTAAAGTCTCAGTCCTTTTGTTTCAGAGGTGTGTCTCAGCACACCTCCTTTGATGTTGCAGACGTTGATCCAGTCTTCAGGCATCCGCTTCTCTGTGAAGTCTTCTCATCCATATGGTCAAACATGGGTCACGCTGTGGAACAATTCTTTTGCAATACTAATAGAGTAAAATATGGGATAAAATACATCTTCAACCTAACACAAATTATCCTGACATTTGGAATTTCAAGAAGTGATTTGAAGTGAAAATTATGCATTTTGTGAATGATGTTGTAACAAGTGGGACAGTTGTTGCAAAATTGACTCAAAGCGTCATTGTGCATACAGTCTGCAGGACTTGTGGAACGCACAAATGGGACTGTTAAGGGCAGACTTATCAAGACAATGAGGGAAAAAAAGGAGACAATGACCAGACTGTGTTTCAATCACAACAATGAGGATAGTGCCAGCCGAAGTTAGGACACTATCCCCTATCGACTCTCAGGTTCATCAGAACCACCAGCGACTGGCACATCAGTCCCAGTCCACATGGGAAACATGTTTTGACCAAAAAGAAAAAAAAAAAAAAAGACGCAATTACTGGTCAGTGTGTTCTGATCCACAGAGAAATCACGTCCGTGTGGGAGACCAACTCTTCTTCAAGGTGCTGAAACGACTTCGTTGGGACAAGTGAATGCTGAGATGGCCCTCGCCAGATGATTGCAGTGACCCCGACGGCAGCAAAGGTCGCGGGGCGTGGCAGCTGGATCCACCAGTTGCAGTACAAGCTTCTCCGGTTTCCAGCTAAAGGCCGAGCAACGCGAATCCCTCGAACAGGAGCCCACCTGAGTCACAATATCGGACCACACGCACATCGGAACCGCACAACCAGCCACAGATACGAATGTTGAAGCCACAGAACAAAAAGATTAGATATTGTTTGGAAATTAATGACGTACATAAAGAATTTTAGCCTTGATTGGAGAACATTACTGCATTTACATTTTTAATAAAATGAAACAATTATTGATGTTATGACCACTACGAAGAATTTGAAAGACAATATATCGGGATAATTATGGTTTTCATTTTTGTTATGTGTAGTCTGTTCATGTTGCATTATTCTTATGACAAAGATGATTATTAACTGCATGTTTGTTGCCCAAATGTACCATTACAACCTGATTGATGTTGAGAATGACGAATTCGAACTGGACAATGACAAACTCGAACTGGACACTGAAACCTAAATAACACATGGACCCTTTTGCCCCTGCCCCCACACATGCACACACATACACCACACACGAAGATCCGGGAGGTAAAGACGGCTGTCCCCTCCTACAACGAGGCAAGGGCCTCCATCAAGTCGCCGCAGAGACAAGCTCTGCGTGGAGACAAACTCTGCGTGGAGACAGTTTTGTTATTTTTCACTAGGTATATTGAAGTTTTTTTATGTTTTATTCCCAAGTGACCAACATACCATGAGAATCTCGTTCCACGCCGGAAGGGAGGAGGGGAATTTTGTCCCTACTGAGGGTTTTCGCCCCTCCACGGATGACCACACTGTTGTATGATTTCATTATGATGATCTGTCTTAAAGCCGTAAGGACATGATTTAAACCCACAAACGGGGAAATGTGAGATGGGATGAGGATATGTAAATAGTTTGTGTATTTCTAATCATGTTTTTATACACTATTTGTATCAGTTATAATTGCGCACACACACAGACACTCACATTATTGCTTTAGCACACACGCGCACAACTGGAACACACGCACACACTTTAGTTTCGAATTCCTGACTGACTACTGTGGTTGATTCCTTCCTGCCTGCCTGCTAGAATTTCAGACAGACCTCCATTGTCTGCTTAGGTTGCTGATAAAAGACCGAACGGGTGGTAGAGAGTGAGAGAGAGTGCGCGAGATTGAACTGGCAAGACGCCTGCTTCACCTCCTGACTTCCTCTCCCATTCGCGAATGGTCAAAAACAAAACTCTAACTGGTTTGGTCTGGATTTATGCCACCTTCAGTCTAAAAATGGCGTCAGGACGTTTTAAACCTGACAGTTGCCTTGAGATCTCCGAGCTCGAACTGCCCTATTCCCACCTTGATCACAAGCTCCCATGAACCACTTGGACAGGGTTGCCTGTGTCCTTCTCGTTGATGTCCTTTGTGGCTCCATTCCTTTTCAGTGCTCCTAAAACAAAAAAGACAAGAAGCCAACTTAGTAAAGCTATTTAATGATTGTGAAACCTTATGGGACATGCTGAAATGTCTTCACACCACAATCCCTTAAAAAAAAAATTAAAAAAAAAATATATTACCGTATAGAACATCAGAAAAAGGCAGGTCTCGGCGCTTGTTCTTGCTACGATGTCCAAAGAGATTGTACTTCAGAGACAGAGGATTTGTCATGATGAACGCCATCATTGTTCTGACACTATCGTCCAATCCACCAATACCTGCAACCATTATAACATGGGTGTCACTCGATCCAGATAATCATCACACACTTAAAAATATTTTGGCAGTTAAACTGGGTATGATAAACGTCACAGGAAAGGAATTGTCGATTAAGTGAACAGCTTCGGTAACGCCATATACACTCAAAGGGCAAGAGCCCAACATTCTACCAAAATGATTATGATTAGGGAGGTAACGATTCACTCAAGCCCCGATTCGATTTTTGATTTTCAGTTCCCGATTTCGATTCGATGTTTTAATTGTTTTAAGTTGCTGCCACGTTTGTCTCTGTGCGCTCGTGTGATGCTGCAGCGATCCACAAACAAAATATGTCTATACGTCTTGTGCATTTTGAATGGAACCAAAAAACAATACACGATGCCAAATTGTACTATTATTATGAAACTGCCTATGAGTAGTAAAAGAAATACTTGTAAAAATATTTCACATTTTTAGAGCCCCAATACATTCTTTTAAATATAGAAGGGACTGAAATCATGTGAAAATTGAGTCTTTTTCTCAGTTTCCGACTTGGGGTGAACACATTCGGCTTATCATAGTTGCAGTTGACCATCTTGAACTCTGAAGTCTTTCAACTCGGCCTTCCGAATCAGGGTTTTAGAGGTGGGGCTATTTAGTGATACAGTAGGATGGTTTGATCTCTGTAGCTCCAGAATCAGGAATGTACTGGGACTGGGGTTCCTACTTGAGTTTAGGGTACCTAATTTTATATTTCAAGAAATTAAATAATTATTTATAATTTTGAAGATAATACATTAAAATTTCATCATTTTCATACCTGCATTAGATCCTGCAGTAGACTCACAGACTCAACACGTTGGACGTACTCAAGGACCTTCTGCAGCGCCTCTCTTGGTTAGGAAGCTTTTTCTCTGTGACAATCCATGGGGAGGTGTAGATGGTACTTCGTCATCACAGGCTTCAGACTCGTCACTTGAGAAAACATCCCTGCAATGGATGCATAGACACTTGGGCATGAATGTCATTTAACAACAAAAGCTAGAACAAAAAGCTTTGCATTTAAAAGAATACATCTGTGATGGGGAAGCCAGGTTAAAGTGTTAATTTTATAATTATGTAATTAGCTGCAGGTTAGTCTAGTGAAGGTGTAATCACTTCTATTTTGGAGCATAGCTTTTGCTCTGTCCAATCATTGCCTCACCTGCTGAAACCCACATTCGGGTATTTTACAAACCAAAAACTTAAATACCTGTACAGCTCTCATTTTTAACTTATTTTCTCTAACCTTTACCCACAAAATTTGAATATTCAAAATAAAAGTACACAAAGAAGTCACAATTTTTCCACATTAGTTACTTACGTAGTTCCTCTCAAATGCAGCTCAACACTGCATTGAATTAGAGCTTGATAAGCCGACACACAAAACATACAAAGCACATTGTGGCATGATTCTGAATGAGCCAATCTAGCATTTCAACATCTGTTCAACTGTTGGAATTTTAACTATTATCTGACTCTATTAACCAACATTCATCCAACAATTATGCGCGCTCGTTTTGGACACTGCATTGAATTAGAGCTTGATAAACCCACACACAAAACATACAAAGCACATTGTGGCATGATTCTGAATGAGCCAATCTAGCATTTCAATATCTGTTCAACTTTCATCTTGAATTTCTATTATTTAAATAACAGGCAACATTCAACAGTTAATATGTTTTGCTTTACTTACCCAAATCAAACACATCACAAAAAAGCCTTAAATGAGCTAGTGGAGTAGATTGTATTAATTTGAGTGAAAGCTTAAGTCTTTTGGAGAATTTTGGAGAGAGATCGAGGGACACTGTGTTTAGCGTCGTAGGCCCAATGCGAACAATATGTAGCTCGTTGTAAAGGTCCTCATAAAAATAAATAAAACACACAACGCTTATCAGTATTATTAAAAGGGTGATTATAATGTACTTAAGTTTTCCCCAAAATAATTCGAGTACGTACGTTGTTGATATACCCTCTGTGTTCTCGTCACTTATCATTTTAGCATACTGTGTTTTAGCTAACGCACCAAGCAGTTTTCCAACACAGGCAACCTTGAAAAATTACAAAACACATTGTAAAGTAAGTCTAAAAAATGAGAGCCAGACATTTACCCAAGATTAATTAATTAATTCAATTATCGTTCGGGACTCACCGTGCTTTCAGCTCTTCTGCCGCACCTCAAAGACCGCGTAGCTTGCATTCGCTCCTTTTCTCACAGTTTGAATATGCTGCCTTCAAAAGAATCTGTAATTTTGACAACTCCAACTTGAATCTACAAAAATCAAGCAATAAGGTAGAAATAACTTCAAATATACTTTGAATAAAGATCTTTCACAGCATACAGAATTAATAAAATAACTAATTAATAATGTTGATTTTGTTTATTTAAAAAAAAGTAACTGTGTTGACTGTTGGATGTGGCTGACAATGCTGGACCTGCCTTGTCAAATAGTTCATAGATGACAATCTTAGCTGTCTGGTATATTATAAAATGTTATCTTGTCCCTTAAGGGTTATTAAGTCACAGTTGGGGGTACATGTAAATTCACAAAATATAACGTCCAGCCTTGTTAAATTTAGCATAGATAAATACATGAATTTAATTTTAATTTTAATAAATCAATCAATCCTCTGTACTGCTTCTTGTCCTCACAAGGGTCCCCGGGAGTGCTGGAGCCTATCCCAGCTGTCTTCGGGCAGTCGACAGGGTACACCCTGAACTGGTTGCCAGTCAATCGCAGGGCACACAGAGACAAGCAACCATCCGCTCTCACACTCAGACCTTGGACCAGTGACCAATCAACCTATCATGGATGTTTTTGGAAAGTGGGAGGAAACCGGCGAAAACCCTAGCAGGCACAGGGAGAACCTTGCACTTCTGTACTGTGATGCGGACTTGCTAACCAGTCCGCCACCGTGCCGCTTGTTCTAAAGAGTCCCAGAAAATAAAAACACCCGTCCCTTAGTCAAAAGCGGAAAAAGTCCAACAACAACCCGACCATAATTTGCATTGTTCCATAAGTTAAATCAATGTCAAACCTAATAAAAGCTGACTTCTGGTCCTCAAAAATCCTACACTTATTTTAGTCCTTTCACAATCTCGCAGCATAGGCTCCATGGCCATGTCTCTATCGTTTTGGCATCCATTGAATAGTTCTACTGAGAATAGTCTTCGGGTGGTTACTATTAGCATAGCATGCATTAAATATCAAAAAGGCTCCAGAACAAATTTTCAAACCCATGCCCGCTTAGCTCATCTATAACCCATACAGGACCCAGACATGGTTGACCAGCTCTAACCTATGCCCACTTATCCCACACATAACCCAAACAGGACCGATAAATGGTGACCACTTCTAACCCATGCCCACTTAGCCCACACATAACCCAAATAGGACCCAGACATGGTTGACCAGCTCTAACCCATGCCCACTTGGCCCATATACAGCCCATATGAGACCCTCACATGGTTGACCAGTTCTAACCCATGCCCACTTAGCCCACACATAACCCAAATAGGACCTATAAATGGTTTCAGTAGTAGATTCAGTAGTTTTTATCATTACAGCATTTTCCCCTCTGTATAATGGACAGACATTAGGAGTGTTTCCTTACACTTAGATACGTTTATACTGTGTATATTTGCATGCTTTTTATGAATGTCTGCTGCTAATGTTATACATTAACGGCTACATTACGCCGCCGACTCTGTGTGAGCTATATCTTTGCTGCTGTAACACCTCAAATTTCCCCATTGTGGGACTAATAAAGGCCATCTTTATCTTTATCTTTACCAGTTCTAACCCATGCCCACTTAGCCCATACACAACCCGTATTGCACCCACAACATTTGCCCAGTTTAAGCCCATGCCCACCAATCCCAGATGGCGCCCACATGGAACCCTGTACCATTGCCCACTTCTAGCCCATTCCCACTTGGTACCCAGGAATCCCGCATTTACCCCATTTGGGGCCCAGTTGGACATGTTGGCTGGGTACAGTACTTTTATTCTTGCAGTATTTTTATCATTGCAGTATTTTCAATCATTCAGTATTTTTTTTTATCATTGCAGCATTTTTATTTATTTCCCCTCTGAACCATAGACAGGCATTAGGAGTGTTTCCTTACACTTGTATATGTTGTGGGCTGTAAGTGTGTATATACATGGGGATCTGTGTATATACGTATATACTGTGTATATTTGCATGCTTTTTATGAATGCCTGCTGCCAATGTTATACATTAACGGCTACATTACGTCGGTGCCACTGTGTGATGTATATCTTTGCTGCTGTAACACTGCAAATGTCCCCGTTATGGGACAATTAAAAGACATCTTTATCTTTAGAAATTGAAGATTCACTTGCGAGGCCATTTTCAACACGGACCTTTCAAGAGAAGCTATATCGTCCAACACTCGGTCAGTGCTGTCTAAGTGCTTTTCTGTATATTGTTTGTCCACCCGTGGTGTCATAAATTATGGTATTATGAGGGGGATTTATTCAAGTAGGACTAAGTAGGACTTCATTGAAGGCCCAGGTGTGAAATGCATGGCCCTCCACTGGTTCAAATAATATCTAAAACTAAATTACCAGTTACATGTGCAATTTCAATATTCAACAATTATCTCAACAAAAAAGGACAATCTGAATTTTTTTTAAATGCACAATAAAACAGAAAAGCCATTTCCGGGTATTTTACAATTCAGTCTTCATTGGGGAAAAAACATTCAACAATTTGCTTTTCTTATTTAATACATAGTTCAGCACAGCAGGTGGCGGACAAGCACCTTAAAACGTCATTCGCCTACACAAGGAAGAAGAACATGCCAGAGGCGCTCCCGTGTCCTCGTCTTTCGGTCAACCTGAGAATAATGTTCTTGAGGATTAAAGTTTATAAATGTAAGTATGATGTGATTTTTTATTTTATTTTATGTTGTTGAACAGTGTTTTTGTTTATTTTATAATTTCGTCATTAAAAGGCTGTGGCGGTTGGACAGTCAGCTTCGTGTTAGGGCGTGTTAAAGATCCCGATACCCACACTACACCCTCATTGAAGTATATACGAGTAAAATTATTCGAGCGCGCAGCCAAAGTATATTGTCCACAATTATTTGCGGACTTAACCAAAATCCCATTGAACTGGCGATGTTCGGTGGAATTCTTGTGCCCATGCTGAAAAAAATTCTCTTCAAATGTACATATCAAATTATGACATTATGATAAACAGTTGCATGTGTGCAATTTCGGTCACTCTTTTAAAGTCACCTACGTGTTTTGTCCGAGTGCAGCTAGCGTACTTAGCGACCTTGTGTGCATGCGCCGCAGATTGTGAGAGCGCCTCAAATAGTACAAATGAAGCTATAGCTTGTTCCGGTGGGTCCCAAGCCAGGGTTTTTTCTTAACTACCACATTACTTAAGTTTTAATTTCACTCTCAACGTCAAAATTGTTACAAATAAATACATAATGATAACGTGCCGCCAAGCTCGATGACATAGGAGGCGGAAGTTGGTGTCGTCACACGCATTGTCCCAATTTTGCAATATCGGTACGCTTGGAACCTGTGCTCTGCAACACCCCATGTACACGTCAACGAGGAACGTATGGTGTAGAGTGTTTATTGCGATTGGGCCATTCTTTGTCACGGTCTTCTCTCTGACAAATTGGCATATTTAGCAGCCAAAATATAATGAGCCGTTGCTGTGATAGTAGTTGCAGCCCAAGGTTATTTTAGTAAACGAAAATGAACTCAAAACTTGAATAGAAAAAAATAAAATTCGATAATGAAAAAAATACAGTGAACCCTCGGTTATCGCGGTTAATGGGGACCGAGACCACCCGCGAAAACTGAAAATCCGCGAAGTAGCGGCGCACCTTCAAAAATGCTTAAAAAAAAAAAGTGCGAAGTAGTGGTGCACCTTCAAAAATGCTTAAAAAAAAAAAATAATAAATATGTATATATATATATATATATATATATGTATATATATATATATATATACACGGGTAGAGAGAGAGAGAGAGTGAAATTCATGCTATAACAAAAAAAAAAAATTATTATTAAAACTTATTATTTTTTCATTCCCCAGCCATTATTTTTGTATTTATTCAATTACTTCTTTTTGTATTTTTTTAATTACTTCGACCTTTACCTGCTGGTACGCCGTCCGGTGTGCCCTGTGAAATGAAAGGTGGCATTCTTCATTTATTTTTTTTATTCATTTATTCATTCATAACTGACAGCCTCGCGCTCCGCTCGTGCTCGGGCGGAAGAGGTGCTCCTCTTCGGCTTAATTGTCATGCACCTGCTCCCCCGAAGCGTGTCTCCGTTCGGTTGAACTCGGTTTCATTTCGCCCCGCCCGTGCCCGGGGAAGGTGCTTCTCTTCGGCTTAACTGTGACGCGAGCATGCCCTCCTCCTCCGGAGCTTCCATTCGGTTAAACTTAGGGGCCGCTTGACACCGCCCGTGCCCGGGGAAGGTGCTCCTCTTCGGCTTAACTGCCACGCACGCCGGCCGGCCTCCTCCGGAGCTCTCGTACGCTCCCGAACAGAGCGAAATGTCGCCCCGCTAGTGCCCGGGCGGAAGTTGTTCCTCTTCGGCTTAACTGCCACGCACGCTGGCCGGAGCTCTGGTACGGTCCGAACCGCGCGAAACGTCGCCCCAAATCGTGCCCGGGGGAACGTGCTCTTCTTCGTCCACTCTCCTCTTCGCCCACGCTCTTCTTCGGCGCATGCCGGCCGTCTAACAGCTCCAGCGCCCCGTCGTGCCGCTCGGCGAAACTACAATGCCCCCGAATATTTTTTAGACCCGCGAAGCACTGAACCCGCGAAAGGTGAACCGCGAAGTAGCGAGGGTTCACTGTAAAATGAAAATGCTCTTTCAAAAATTAAAACTATCTAAAACTAGTGATGGCAAAATGAAGCCCCATAAAGCAGCCAAGCCCTGCAGGGAAATACTTCACACACGAATGGGCTTCGAGATGCTTCATTTTTCTTGACTACGCCATCCCGTGGACAGAAAAATGTATAACATGCTTGGTGCATGCAATAAAATGGTGAGCTGTAAATCATGCTCTGCTTACCAAACAATATGTATTTGAAGAGTGATTTTAATTGTTCTGTTTTACTTTGTCTTCTCACTTCTCCAATATTCAGACAGCTCCGCAGAGACCAACGTTTCACCCCCACACTGATATAAAATGGACCCAACCGTTTGGGTCTCTTTCCAAATTTGGTACCAAAGCCTCCCCCACAGTGCGGCAGCTATCTTGAATTGGCCCGTTCCCAGAGAGTTTTACTTCATTCAGTGTCATTCAGTATTATTCAAAATCTTTCAGTGTCATTCCAAATCATTCAATGTCATTCACGATCTTTCCACATCCTTCCACCTTCCATCGTTCAGTGTCATTCCACATTCTCTTTGATATATAACATAACATAACAATAACATAATCCTGGGTCAGCAGACACCTAATTAATGTGTTAATACATGATACATTTTTATATAAGCAACACTTATGATTGTAACGTATTTTTAATTCTTTCTAGGCGGGAACTGTCCGAACAAAAAATTCATGCAATTTGTAATTATACACTTTGTCATACAAAAAGTCACTCAGGGCAAGAGAAAAAGAATTGTCACTTGCCCAAGTTGGGCAAGTAATTTGGCCACTCGGGCAAGGCAAATTTTAGTGGCACTTGCCCTATGGGGAAGCAGTTTTTAAAGTTAACTTCGAACCCTGTGATGGTGTCTTGTGACCAGTCTTAATCAGCTGATGTTCCATGAAGGCGTGCCTTACCTGTCACAAGAATGAAGGCAAGTCACGCCCCCCGCTGTCCGTTCACTCCGCCAAGATGCTGCTCCAGGTGGTAGAGAGGATGAAGGCTCCCTTGTCTCTGTTCATGGTTTTTATGCCTCGCTTGCAGATCTCAATTGCTTCTTTGATCCAGCGCTGTAGTTTGTTCTCTCCGGTGCGGATGACCCTGCCCTTCTCCCAGTCCATGATGTGGTTTTCCCTTTTGCAGTGGTCAGTGATTGCTGATTTGTAATGTTCATGTTGTGCTTGTTCTTTTACTGCTCTGATTTTTTCATTTTTTTGACAGGTAAGTCACACCCTCATGGAACATCAGCTGATAAAGACGGGTCTCAAGACACCATCATGCGACACTCTGAAGAAGGCGAAAGACTCGCCGAAACATGTCAGGTAAAAAATTAACCTAAAACATAATTGTCTGCTTTTAATGAATCAGTCAAATATCAATAATAAGAAGACAAAATGAACCTAATACAAATAAATGAATGCTTAATAACTCCCCTGGACATGCTCCTAAAAATCCAAACCTTCACCTGTAAATAAAACGTCCCGACCTGAAGACATCTTAATGTTATTATTTTGTTATACACACAGCGCCGCCAAGTGGAATCAAAAATTTGTTTTTATTTTAATTTTCACGTACTGCACGGTGCCCTTTTGACGAATCCGACTGAAAATTAGTCAGAAAAGACTCACTTACTCTCTGCCGAATTTTGTGACGTTTTGGCAAAAGGCGTGGCTATTACGGTGCTGAAAAGTCCGATTGTACTCTGTGGCAACAAAAGCTCCGGCAACATTACTCAGATGATACTATCTTCTCGAAGTTGTACACATTTGAGGATACTTCAGCCCTGAAGACATCCACCAACTTATTTTTCATCGTAGTAGTAGCGCCACCAACTGGTAAAAGCTAATACAAGTTATTTTTTTGGATGTTTTTCTCCGTGCAACTCAACAAGGTCGCCCTCATATATGCTCGGATGACTGTTTCGGCCATGAGGATGTCACAATACGAAATTCATCCTTTTTCGTGAAAAGTTGTGGGAGTGGCATTGCACTGTTCGGCAATAAAACAACGCTGATTATGAGGTTCTAAATATGAACGACAACTCGTGAAACTTTACACACACATCAGGCAGAGCAAATTTATCAATATTTTATACGTTAGTTGTGCAGCTATTTTGAAATGGCTCGCCATGGCCCTCGAGAAATGTTAAAAAAAGCAGCCCTGGTTGAGTGTTTCACCTCGCTTTTTGTAAATTTTATGGAGTACAGTGAACCCTCGGTTATCGCGGTTAATGGGGACCGAGACCACCCGCGAAAACTGAAAATCCGCGAAGTAGCGGCGCACCTTCAAAAATGCTAAAAAAAAAAATACAATATATATAATAAATATATAAATATATATATACGGGGAGAGAGAGAGAGAGTGAAATTGATGTTATAACAAAAAAACCAAATTATTATTAAAACGTATTATTTTTTTATTCCCCAGCCATTCTTTTTGTATTTATTTAATTACTCAGACTTTTACCTGCTGGTACGCCGTCTGGTGTGCCCTGTGAAATGAAAGGTGCCATTCTTTCTTTCTTTATTTATTTATTCATTTATTCATTCATAACTGACAGCTTCGCGCTCCGCTCGTGCCCGGGCGGAAGAGGTGCTCCAATTCGGCTTAACTGTGACACACGCCCACCCTCCTCCCCCGGAGCTTCCATTCGGTTAAACTTAGGGGCCGCTTGGCACCGCCCGTGCCCGGGGAAGGTGCTCCTCTTCGGCTTACTGTGACGCGAGCATGCCCTCCTCCTCCGGAGCTTCCATTCGGTTAAACTTAGGGGCCGCTTGGAACCGCCCGTGGCCGGGGAAGGTGCTCCTCTTCGGCTTACTGTGACGCGAGCATGCCCTCCTCCCCCGGAGCTTCCATTCGGTTAAACTTAGGGGCCGCTTGGAACCGCCCGTGCCCGGGGAAGGTGCTCCTCTTCGGCTTACTGTGACGCGAGCATGCCCTCCTCCTCCGGAGCTTCCATTCGGTTAAACTTAGGGGCCGCTTGGCACCGCCCGTGCCCGGGGAAGGTGCTCCTCTACGGCTTAACTGCCACGCACGCCGGCCGGAGCTCTGGTACTGTCCGAACCGCGCGAAACGTCGCCACCGATCGTGTCCGGGGGAACGTGCTCTTCTTCGTCCACTCTCCTCTTCGCCCACGCTCTTCTTTGGCGCACGCCGGCCGTCTAACCGCTCCAGCGCCCCGTCGTGCCGCTCGGCGAAACTACAATGCCCCCGAATATTTTTTAGACCCGCGAAGCACTGAACCCGCGAAAGGTGAACCGCCAAGTAGCGAGGGTTCACTGTATGTATAAGACCAAGACCTACAAAAAAGACTCTTGGAGCAATGAGCTAGGTTTTACAGGAAGTCGGCCATTTTGAATTTACTTAAAAGGGGGCGGGTCACCACAATGGACTTTGTGTAGAAATTATTATTGGGGCCCGAGCAGCGACCGCGGCGAGGTCCCTATTGTTTTTGTAGAAATTATTATTAGGGCCCGAGCAGCGACCGCTACGAGGTCCCCATTGTTTTTGTGGAAATTATTATTATTATTATTATTAGGGCCCGAGCAGTGACCTGTTTATTTTTTTTAAGCATTTTTGAAGGTGCGCCGCTACTTCGCGGATTTTCAGTTTTCGCGGGTGGTCTCGGTCCCCGTTAACCGCGATAACCGAGGGTTCACTGTACTCCATAAAATTTACAAAAAGCGAGGTGAAACACTCAACCAGAGCTGCTTTTTTTAACATTTCTCGAGGGCCATGGCGAGCCATTTAAAAAAAGCTGCACAACTAACGTATAAAATATTGATAAATTTGCTCGGCCTGATGTGTGTGTAAAGTTTTACAAGTTGTCGTTCATATTTAGAACCTCATAATCAGCTTTGTTTTATTGCCGAACAGTGCAATGCCACTCCCACAACTTTTCATGAAAAAGGACGAATTTCGTATTGTGACATCCTCATGGCCGAAACAGTCATCCGAGCATATATGAGGGCGACCTTGTTGAGTTGCACGGAGAAAAACATCCAAGAAAATAACTTGTATTAGCTTTTACCAGTTGGTGGCGCTACTACTACGATGTAAAATAAGTTGGTAGATGTCTTCAGGGCTGAAGTATCCTCAAATGTGTACAACTTCGAGAAGATAGGATCATCTGAGTCATGTTGCCGGAGCTTTTGTTGCCACAGAGTACAATCGGACTTTTCAGCACCTTAATAGCCACGCCTTTTGCCAAAACGTCACAAAATTCGGCAGAGAGTAAGATCATTGTCTTGAATCTTTTCTGACTCATTTTCAGTCGGATTCGTCAAAAGGGCACCGTGCAGTACGTGAAAATTAAAATAAAAACAAATTTTTGATTCCACTTGGCGGCACTGTGTGTATAACAAAATAATAACATTAAGATGTCTTCAGGTCGGGACGTTTTATTTACAGGTGAAGGTTTGGATTTTTAGGAGCATGTGCAGGGGAGTTATTAAGCATTCATTTATTTGTATTAGGTTCATTTTGTCTTCTTATTATTGATATTTGACTGATTCATTAAAAGCAGACAATTATGTTTTAGGTTAATTTTTTACCTGACATGTTTCGGCGAGTCTTTCGCCTTCTTCAGAGTGTCGCATGATGGTGTCTTGAGCTGATGTTCCATGAGGGTGTGACTTACCTGTCAAAAAAATGAAAAAATCAGAGCAGTAAAAGAACAAGCACAACATGAACATTACAAATCAGCAATCACTGACCACTGCAAAAGGGAAAACCACATCATGGACCGGGAGAAGGGCAGGGTCATCCGCACAGAAGAGAACAAACAACAGAGCTGGATCAGAGAGGCCATTGAGATCTGCAAGCGAGGCATAAAAACCATGAACAGAGACAAGGGAGCCTTCATCCTCTCTACCACCTGGACCAGCATCTTGGCGGAGTGAACGGACAGCGGGGGGCGTGACTTGCCTTCATTCTTGTGACAGGTAAGTCACGCCCTCATGGAACATCAGCTGATAAAGACGGGTCACAAGACAGCATCATGTGACACTCTGAAGAAGGCGAAAGACTTTCGTATTGTGACATGCTCAAGGCCTAAACACTCATCCGAGCAAATATAAGGTAGATTTTGTTCACCTGCCCGGAGAAAAACATCAACGAAAATAATTTGTATTTGTTTTAACCAGTTGGTGGCACTACCACTGCGATCAAAAATAAGTTGGCAGCCGTCTTCAGGGCCTGAATATCCTCAAATGTGAAAGATTTCCAGAAGATGGATCATCTGAATCATTTTGCAGGAACTTTTGTTGCCACGGAGAATAATCAGACTCTGCGGCACCGTAATAGCCACGCCCTTTGAAGGAAAGTCGTAAAAATAGGGATAGAGTAAGATCAATGTCTTGAGTCTTTTCTAGCCAATTTTCAATCGGATTCGTTAAAAGGGCACCGTGCAGTACGTCAAAATGTAAAAATTGATATTGATTGGCGCAAGGTGTATAACTGAATATAAACATATAGATGTCTTCAGGTACCGACTCTTTATGTACATGTGAAGTTTTGGATTTTTAGCAGCATGTGCAGGAGAGTTATTAAGCATTTTGTCCATTGCGGCGAAGGAAATCTTAAGTGAAAACTTTGAAGCCCCGCCCCCGTCATATAGTATTTCGGAAACAAAAAATTTTAGCCCCAGTGTTTGTCCCAGGTCTTAAGATGCTACAGACAGAATTTTAAGGCAATCAGATGAAGCCTTTAGGATCAGGGTGCAAAAGAATGACCCCTGTAAACATGCAAAAAAGGGCAAAAGTCGGACTTTCAAAAATTCATAACTCACTTCCTGTTCATATTAGACGTTAAAATATCAAATTTTTCGCCATGCCCGATGAGACTGCCAAGTTTGGTGAGTTTTTGTGCATGTTTCGGGGGTCAAAAATGCGATCGAACAATCGGAAAAATAATAATAATAATAATTTCTACAAAAACAATAGGGACTTCGCAGCGGTCGCTGCTCAGGCCCTAATAATAATAATAATAATAATAATAATAAAAGTAATAATATTTTCTACAAAAACAATAGGGACCTCGCCGCGGTCGCTGCTCGGGCCCCAATAATAATTTCTACACAAAGTCCATTGTGGTGACCCGCCCCCTTTTAAGTAAATTCAAAATGGCCGACTTCCTGTAAAACCTAGCTCATTGCTCCAAGAGACTTTTTTGTAGGTCTTGGTCTTATACATACAGTGAACCCTCGCTACTTCGCGGTTCACCTTTCGCGGGTTCAGTGCTTCGCGGGTATAAAAAATATTCGGGGGCATTGTAGTTTCGCCGAGCGGCACGACGGGGCGCTGGAGCGGTTAGACGGCCGGCGTGCGCCGAAGAAGAGCGTGGGCGAAGAGGAGAGTGGACGAAGAAGAGCACGTTCCCCCGGACACGATCGGTGGCGACGTTTCGCGCGGTTCGGACCGTACCAGAGCTCCGGCCAGCGTGCGTGGCAGTTAAGCCGTAGAGGAGCACCTTCCCCGGGCACGGGCGGTGCCAAGCGGCCCCTAAGTTTAACCGAATGGAAGCTCCGGAGGAGGAGGGCATGCTCGCGTCACAGTAAGCCGAAGAGGAGCACCTTCCCCGGGCACGGGCGGTTCCAAGCGGCCCCTAAGTTTAACCGAATGGAAGCTCCGGAGGAGGAGGGCATGCTCGCGTCACAGTAAGCCGAAGAGGAGCACCTTCCCCGGGCACGGGCGGTGCCAAGCGGCCCCTAAGTTTAACCGAATGGAAGCTCCGGGGGAGGAGGACGGGCGTGTGTCACAGTTAAGCCAAATTGGAGCACCTCTTCTGCCCGGGCACGAGCGGAGCGCGAGGCTGTCAGTTATGAATGAATAAATGAATAAATAAATAAAGAATGCCACCTTTCATTTCACAGGGCACACCGGACGGCGTACCAGCAGGTAAAAGTCGGAGTAATTAAATAAATACAAAAAGAATGGCTGGGGAATAAAAAAATAATACGTTTTAATAATAATTTGGTTTTTTTGTTATAACATGAATTTCACTCTCTCTCTCCCCGTATATATATATATATATATATATATATATATATATATATATATATATATATATATATATATATATATATATATATATATATATATATATATATATTTCTATATTTATTATATATATTGTATATTTTTTTTAAGCATTTTTGAAGGTGCGCCGCTACTTCGCGGATTTTCAGTTTTCGCGGGTGGTCTCGGTCCCCATTAACCGCGATAACCGAGGGTTCACTGTACTCCATAAAATTTACAAAAAGCGAGGTGAAACACTCAACCAGAGCTGCTTTTTTTTAACATTTCTCGAGGGCCATGGCGAGCCATTTCAAAAAAGCTGCACAACTAACGTATAAAATATTGATAAATTTGCTCGGCCTGATGTGTGTGTAAAGTTTTACGAGTTGTCGTTCATATTTAGAACCTCATAATCAGCTTTGTTTTATTGCCGAACAGTGCAATGCCACTCCCACAACTTTTCACGAAAAATCACGAATTTCGTATTGTGACATCCTCATGGCCGAAACAGTCATCCGAGCATATATGAGGGCGACCTTGTTGAGTTGCACGGAGAAAAACATCCAAGAAAATAACTTGTATTAGCTTTTACCAGTTGGTGGCGCTACTACTACGACGTAAAATAAGTTGGTAGATGTCTTCAGGGCTGAAGTATCCTCAAATGTGTACAACTTCGAGAAGATAGGATCATCTGAGTCATGTTGCCGGAGCTTTTGTTGCCACAGAGTACAATCGGACTTTTCAGCACCTGAATAGCCACGCCTTTTGCCAAAACGTCACAAAATTCGGCAGAGAGTAAGATCATTGTCTTGAGTCTTTTCTGACTAATTTTCAGTCGGATTCGTCAAAAGGGCACCGTGCAGTACGTGAAAATTAAAATAAAAACAAATTTTTGATTCCACTTGGCGGCACTGTGTGTATAACAAAATAATAACATTAAGATGTCTTCAGGTCGGGACGTTTTATTTACAGGTGAAGGTTTGGATTTTTAGGAGCATGTGCAGGGGAGTTATTAAGCATTCATTTATTTGTATTAGGTTCATTTTGTCTTCTTATTATTGATATTTGACTGATTCATTAAAAGCAGACAATTATGTTTTAGGATAATTTTTTACCTGACATGTTTCGGCGAGTCTTTCGCCTTCTTCAGAGTGTCGCATGATGGTGTCTTGAGCTGATGTTCCATGAGGGTGTGACTTACCTGTCAAAAAAATGAAAAAATCAGAGCAGTAAAAGAACAAGCACAACATGAACATTACAAATCAGCAATCACTGACCACTGCAAAAGGGAAAACCACATCATGGACCGGGAGAAGGGCAGGGTCATCCGCACAGAAGAGAACAAACAACAGCGCTGGATCAGAGAGGCCATTGAGATCTGCAAGCGAGGCATAAAAACCATGAACAGAGACAAGGGAGCCTTCATCCTCTCTACCACCTGGACCAGCATCTTGGCGGAGTGAACGGACAGCGGGGGGCGTGACTTGCCTTCATTCTCGTGACAGGTAAGTCACGCCCTCATGGAACATCAGCTGATAAAGACGGGTCACAAGACACCATCATGTGACACTCTGAAGAAGGCGAAAGACTTTCGTATTGTGACATCCTCAAGGCCTAAACACTCATCCGAGCAAATATAAGGTAGATTTTGTTAACCTGCCCGGAGAAAAACATCAACGAAAATAATTTGTATTTGTTTTAACCAGTTGGTGGCGCTACCACTGCGATCAAAAATAAGTTGGCAGCCGTCTTCAGGGCCTGAATATCCTCAAATGTGAAAGATTTCCAGAAGATGGATCATCTGAATCATTTTGCAGGAACTTTTGTTGCCACGGAGAATAATCAGACTCTGCGGCACCGTAATAGCCACGCCCTTTGAAGGAAAGTCATAAAAATAGGGATAGAGTAAGATCAATGTCTTGAGTCTTTTCTAGCCAATTTTCAATCGGATTCGTTAAAAGGGCACCGTGCAGTACGTCAAAATGTAAAAATTTATATTGATTGGCGCAAGGTGTATAACTGAATATAAACATATAGATGTCTTCAGGTACCGACTCTTTATGTACATGTGAAGTTTTGGATTTTTAGCAGCACGTGCAGGAGAGTTATTAAGCATTTTGTCCATTGCGGCGAAGGAAATCTTAAGTGAAAACTTTGAATCCCCGCCCCCGTCATATAGTATTTCGGAAACAAAAAATTTTAGCCCCAGTGTTTGTCCCAGGTCTTAAGATGCTCCAGACAGAACTTTAAGGCAATCAGATGAAGCCTTTAGGATCAGGGTGCAAAAGAATGACCCCTGTAAACATGCAAAAAAGGGCAAAAATCGGACTTTCAAAAATTCATAACTCACTTCCTGTTCATATTAGACGTTAAAAAATATCAAATTTTTCGCCATGCCCGATGAGACTGCCAAGTTTGGTGAGTTTTTGTGCATGTTTCGGGGGTCAAAAATGCGATCGAACAATCGGAAAAATAATAATAATAATAATTCCTACAAAAACAATAGGGACTTCGCAGCGGTCGCTGCTCAGGCCCTAATAATAATAATAATAATAATAATAATAAAAGTAATAATATTTTCTACAAAAACAATAGGGACCTCGCCGCGGTCGCTGCTCGGGCCGAAATAATAATTTCTACACAAAGTCCATTGTGGTGACCCGCCCCCTTTTAAGTAAATTCAAAATGGCCGACTTCCTGTAAAACCTAGCTCATTGCTCCAAGAGACTTTTTTGTAGGTCTTGGTCTTATACATACAGTGAACCCTCGCTACTTCGCGGTTCACCTTTCGCGGGTTCAGTGCTTCGCGGGTCTAAAAAATATTCGGGGGCATTGTAGTTTCGCCGAGCGGCACGACGGGGCGCTGGAGCGGTTAGACGGCCGGCGTGCGCCGAAGAAGAGCGTGGGCGAAGAGGAGAGTGGACGAAGAAGAGCACGTTCCCCCGGACACGATCGGTGGCGACGTTTCGCGCGGTTCGGACCGTACCAGAGCTCCGGTCGGCGTGCGTGGCAGTTAAGCCATAGAGGAGCACCTTCCCCGGGCACGGGCGGTGCCAAGCGGCCCCTAAGTTTAACCGAATGGAAGCTCCGGAGGAGGAGGGCATGTTCGCGTCACAGTAAGCCGAAGAGGAGCACCTTCCCCGGGCACGGGCGGTTCCAAGCGGCCCCTGAGTTTAACCGAATGGAAGCTCCGGAGGAGGAGGGCATGCTCGCGTCACAGTAAGCCGAAGAGGAGCACCTTCCCCGGGCACGGGCGGTTCCAAGCGGCCCCTAAGTTTAACCGAATGGAAGCTCCGGAGGAGGAGGGCATGCTCGCGTCACAGTAAGCCGAAGAGTAGCACCTTCCCCGGGCACGGCGGTGCCAAGCGGCCCCTAAGTTTAACCGAATGGAAGCTCCGGGGGAGGAGGGCGGGCGTGTGTCACAGTTAAGCCGAATTGGAGCACCTCTTCTGCCCGGGCACGAGCGGAGCGCGAGGCTGTCAGTTATGAATGAATAAATGAATAAATAAATAAAGAATGCCACCTTTCATTTCACAGGGCACACCGGACGGCATACCAGCAGGTAAAAGTCGGAGTAATTAAATAAATACAAAAAGAATGGCTGGGGAATAAAAAAATAATACGTTTTAATAATAATTTGTTTTTTTTGTTATAAAATGAATTTCACTCTCTCTCTCCCCGTATATATATATATATATATATATATATATATATATATATATATTTATTATATATATTGTATATTTTTTTTAAGCATTTTTGAAGGTGCGCCGCTACTTCGCGGATTTTCAGTTTTCGCGGGTGGTCTCGGTCCCCATTAACCGCGATAACCGAGGGTTCACTGTACTTTTTTAAGGCAATCAGATGAAGCCTTTAGGATCAGGGTGCAAAAGAATGACCCCTGTAAACATGCAAAAAAGGGCAAAAGTCGGACTTTCAAAAATTCATAACTCACTTCCTGTTCATATTAGACGTTAAAATATCAAATTTTTCGCCATGCCCGATGAGACTGCCAAGTTTGGTGAGTTTTTGTGCATGTTTCGGGGGTCAAAAATGCGATCGAACAATCGGAAAAATAATAATAATAATAATTTCTACAAAAACAATAGGGACCTCGCCGCGGTCGCGGCTCGGGCCCCAATAATAATTTCTACACAAAGTCCATTGTGGTGACCCGCCCTCTTTTAAGTAAATTCAAAATGGCCGACTTCCTGTAAAACCTAGCTCATTGCTCCAAGAGACTTTTTTGTAGGTCTTGGTCTTATACATACAGTGAACCCTCGCTACTTCGCGGTTCACCTTTCGCGGGTTCAGTGCTTCGCAGGTCTAAAAAATATTAGGGGGCATTGTAGTTTCGCCGAGCGGCACGACGGGGCGCTGGAGCAGTTAGACGGCCGGCGTGCGCCGAAGAAGAGCGTGGGCGAATTGGAGAGTGGACGAAGAAGAGCACGTTCCCCCGGACACGATCGGTGGCGACGTTTCGCGCGGTTCGGACCGTACCAGAGCTCCGGCCGGCGTGCGTGGCAGTTAAGCCGTAGAGGAGCACCTTCCCCGGGCACGGGCGGTGCCAAGCGGCCCCTAAGTTTAACCGAATGGAAGCTCCGGAGGAGGAGGGCATGCTCGCGTCACAGTAAGCCGAAGAGGAGCACCTTCCCCGGGCACGGGCGGTTCCAAGCGGCCCCTAAGTTTAACCGAATGGAAGCTCCGCAGGAGGAGGGCATGCTCGCGTCACAGTAAGCCGAAGAGGAGCACCTTCCCCGGGCACGGGCGGTGCCAAGCGGCCCCTAAGTTTAACCGAATGGAAGCTCCGGGGGAGGAGGGCGGGCGTGTGTCACAGTGAAGCCGAATTGGAGCACCTCTTCTGCCCGGGCACGAGCGGAGCGCGAGGCTGTCAGTTATGAATGAATAAATGAATAAATAAATAAAGAATGCCACCTTTCATTTCACAGGGCACACCGGACGGCGTACCAGCAGGTAAAAGTCGGAGTAATTAAATAAATACAAAAAGAATGGTTGGGGAATAAAAAAATAATAAGTTTTAATAATAATTTGTTTTTTTTGTTATAACATGAATTTCACTCTCTGTCTCTCTCTCTCCCCCGTATATATATATATATATATATATATATATATATATATATATATATATTTATATATTTATTATATATATTGTATATTTTTTTTAAGCATTTTTGAAGGTGCGCTGCTACTTCGCGGATTTTCAGTTTTTGCGGGTGGTCTCGGTCCCCATTAACCGCGATAACCGAGGGTTCACCGTACTCCATAAAATTTACAAAAAGCGAGGTGAAACACTCAACCAGGGCTGCTTTTTTGAACATTTCTCGAGGGCCATGGCGAGCCATTTAAAAAAAGCTGCACAACTAACGTATAAAATATTGATAAATTTGCTCGGCCTGATGTGTGTGTAAAGTTTCACGAGTTGTCGTTCATATTTAGAACCTCATAATCAGCTTTGTTTTATTGCCGAACAGTGCAATGCCACTCCCACAACTTTTCATGAAAAAGGACGAATTTCGTATTGTGACATCCTCATGGCCGAAACAGTCATCCGAGCATATATGAGGGCGACCTTGTTGAGTTGCACGGAGAAAAACATCCAAGAAAATAACTTGTATTAGCTTTTACCAGTTGGTGGCGCTACTACTACGATGAAAAATAAGTTGGTAGATGTCTTCAGGGCTTAAGTATCCTCAAATGTGTGCAACTTCGAGAAGATAGGATCACCTGAGTCATGTTGCTGGAGCTTTTGTTGCCACAGAGTACAATCGGACTTTTCAGCACCGTAATAGCCACGCCTTTTGCCAAAACGTCACAAAATTCGGCAGAGAGTAAGATCATTGTCTTGAGTCTTTTCTGACTAATTTTCAGTCGGATTCGTCGAAAGGGCACCGTGCAGTACGTGAAAATTAAAATAAAAACAAATTTTTGATTCCACTTGGCGGCACTGTGTGTATAACAAAATAATAACATTAAGATGTCTTCAGGTCGGGACGTTTTATTTACAGGTGAAGGTTTGGATTTTTAGGAGCATGTGCAGGGGAGTTATTAAGCATTCATTTATTTGTATTAGGTTCATTTTGTCTTCTTATTATTGATATTTGACTGATTCATTAAAAGCAGACAATTATGTTTTAGGTTAATTTTTTACCTGACATGTTTCGGCGAGTCTTTCGCCTTCTTCAGAGTGTCGCATGATGGTGTCTTGAGACCCGTCTTTATCAGCTGATGTTCCATGAGGGTGTGACTTACCTGTCAAAAAAATGAAAAATCAGAGCAGTAAAAGAACAAGCACAACATGAACATTACAAATCAGCAATCACTGACCACTGCAAAAGGGAAAACCACATCATGGACCGGGAGAAGGGCAGGGTCATCCGCACCGAAGAGAACAAACAACAGCGCTGGATCAGAGAGGCCATTGAGATCTGCAAGCGAGGCATAAAAACCATGAACAGAGACAAGGGAGCCTTCATCCTCTCTACCACCTGGAGCAGCATTTTGGCGGAGTGAACGGACAGCGGGGGGCGTGACTTGCCTTCATTCTTGTGACAGGCAAGTCACGCCCTCATGGAACATCAGCTGATAAAGACGGGCCACAAGACACCATCATGTGACACTCTGAAGAAGGCGAAAGACTTTCGTATTGTGACATCCTCAAGGCCTAAACACTCATCCGAGCAAATGTAAGGTAGATTTTGTTAACCTGCCCGGAGAAAAAAATCAATGAAAATGATTTGTATTTGTTTTAACCAGTTGGTGGCGCTACCACTGCGATCAAAAATAAGTTGGCAGCCGTCTTCAGGGCCTGAATATCCTCAAATGTGAAAAATTTCGAGAAGATGGATCATCTGAATCATTTTGCAGGAACTTTTGTTGCCACGGAGAATAATCAGACTCTGCGGCACCGTAATAGCCACGCCCTTCGAAGGAAAGTCACAAAAATAGGGATAGAGTAAGATCAATGTCTTGAGTCTTTTCTAGCCAATTTTCAATCAGATTCGTTAAAAGGGCACCGTGCAGTACGTCAAAATGTAAAAAATGATATTGATTGGCGCAAGGTGTATAACTGAATATAAACATATAGATGTCTTCAGGTACAGACTCTTTATGTACATGTGAAGTTTTGGATTTTTAGCAGCATGTGCAGGAGAGTTATTAAGCATTTTGTCCATTGCGGCGAAGGAAATCTTAAGTGAAAACTTTGATGCCCCGCCCCCGTCATATAGTATTTCGGAAACAAAAAATTTTAGCCCCAGTGTTTGTGCCAGGTCTTCAGATGCTACAGACAGAATTTTAAGGCAATCAGATGAAGCCTTTAGGATCAGGGTGCAAAAGAATGACCCCTGTAAACATGCAAAAAAGGGCAAAAGTCGGACTTTCAAAAATTCATAACTCACTTCCTGTTCATATTAGACGTTAAAATATCAAATTTTTCGCCATGCCCGATGAGACTGCCAAGTTTGGTGAGTTTTTGTGCATGTTTCAGGGGTCAAAAATGCGATCGAACAATCGGAAAAATAATAATAATAATAATTTCGACAAAAACAATAGGGACTTCGCAGCGGTCGCTGCTCAGGCCCTAATAATAATAATAATAATAATAATAAAAGTAATAATATTTTCTACAAAAACAATAGGGACCTCGCCGCGGTCGCTGCTCGGGCCCCAATAATAATTTCTACACAAAGTCCATTGTGGTGACCCGCCCCCTTTTAAGTAAATTCAAAATGGCCGACTTCCTGTAAAACCTAGCTCATTGCTCCAAGAGACTTTTTTGTAGGTCTTGGTCTTATACATCCAGTGAACCCTCGCTACTTCGCGGTTCACCTTTCGCGGGTTCAGTGCTTCGCGGGTCTAAAAAATATTCGGGGGCATTGTAGTTTCGCCGAGCGGCACGACGGGGCGCTGGAGCGGTTAGACGGCCGGCGTGCGCCGAAGAAGAGCGTGGGCGAAGAGGAGAGTGGACGAAGAAGAGCACATTCCCCCGGACACGATCGGTGGCGACGTTTCGCGCGGTTCGGACCGTACCAGAGCTCCGGCCAGCGTGCGTGGCAGTTAAGCCGTAGAGGAGCACCTTCCCCGGGCACGGGCGGTGCCAAGCGGCCCCTAAGTTTAACCGAATGGAAGCTCCGGAGGAGGAGGGCATGCTCGCGTCACAGTAAGCCGAAGAGGAGCACCTTCCCCGGGCACGGGCGGTTCCAAGCGGCCCCTAAGTTTAACCGAATGGAAGCTCCGGAGGAGGAGGGCATGCTCGCGTCACAGTAAGCCGAAGAGGAGCACCTTCCCCGGGCACGGGCGGTGCCAAGCGGCCCCTAAGTTTAACCGAATGGAAGCTCCGGGGGAGGAGGACGGGCGTGTGTCACAGTTAAGCCAAATTGGAGCACCTCTTCTGCCCGGGCACGAGCGGAGCGCGAGGCTGTCAGTTATGAATGAATAAATGAATAAATAAATAAAGAATGCCACCTTTCATTTCACAGGGCACACCGGACGGCGTACCAGCAGGTAAAAGTCGGAGTAATTAAATAAATACTAAAAGAATGGCTGGGGAATAAAAAAATAATACGTTTTAATAATAATTTGGTTTTTTTGTTATAACATGAATTTCACTCTCTCTCTCCCCGTATATATATATATATATATATATATATATATATATATATATATATATTTATTATATATATTGTTTATTTTTTTTAAGCATTTTTGAAGGTGCGCCGCTACTTCGCGGATTTTCAGTTTTCGCGGGTGGTCTCGGTCCCCGTTAACCGCGATAACCGAGGGTTCACTGTACTCCATAAAATTTACAAAAAGCGAGGTGAAACACTCAACCAGAGCTGCTTTTTTTAACATTTCTCGAGGGCCATGGCGAGCCATTTAAAAAAAGCTGCACAACTAACGTAGAAAATATTGATAAATTTGCTCGGCCTGATGTGTGTGTAAAGTTTTACGAGTTGTCGTTCATATTTAGAACCTCATAATCAGCTTTGTTTTATTGCCGAACAGTGCAATGCCACTCCCACAACTTTTCATGAAAAAGGACGAATTTCGTATTGTGACATCCTCATGGCCGAAACAGTCATCCGAGCATATATGAGGGCGACCTTGTTGAGTTGCACGGAGAAAAACATCCAAGAAAATAACTTGTATTAGCTTTTACCAGTTGGTGGCGCTACTACTACGATGGAAAATAAGTTGGTAGATGTCTTCAGGGCTGAAGTATCCTCAAATGTGTACAACTTCGAGAAGATAGGATCATCTGAGTCATGTTGCCGGAGCTTTTGTTGCCACAGAGTACAATCGGACTTTTCAGCACCTTAATAGCCACGCCTTTTGCCAAAACGTCACAAAATTCGGCAGAGAGTAAGATCATTGTCTTGAATCTTTTCTGACTCATTTTCAGTCGGATTCGTCAAAAGGGCACCGTGCAGTACGTGAAAATTAAAATAAAAACAAATTTTTGATTCCACTTGGCGGCACTGTGTGTATAACAAAATAATAACATTAAGATGTCTTCAGGTCGGGACGTTTTATTTACAGGTGAAGGTTTGGATTTTTAGGAGCATGTGCAGGGGAGTTATTAAGCATTCATTTATTTGTATTAGGTTCATTTTGTCTTCTTATTATTGATATTTGACTGATTCATTAAAAGCAGACAATTATGTTTTAGGTTAATTTTTTACCTGACATGTTTCGGCGAGTCTTTTGCCTTCTTCAGAGTGTCGCATGATGGTGTCTTGAGCTGATGTTCCATGAGGGTGTGACTTACCTGTCAAAAAAATTAAAAAATCAGAGCAGTAAAAGAACAAGCACAGCATGAACATTACAAATCAGCAATCACTGACCACTGCAAAAGGGAAAACCACATCATGGACCGGGAGAAGGGCAGGGTCATCCGCACAGAAGAGAACAAACAACAGCGCTGGATCAGAGAGGCCATTGAGATCTGCAAGCGAGGCATAAAAACCATGAACAGAGACAAGGGAGCCTTCATCCTCTCTACCACCTGGAGCAGCATCTTGGCGGAGTGAACGGACAGCGGGGGGCGTGACTTGCCTTCATTCTTGTGACAGGTAAGTCACGCCCTCATGGAACATCAGCTGATAAAGACGGGTCACAAGACAGCATCATGTGACACTCTGAAGAAGGCGAAAGACTTTTGTATTGTGACATGCTCAAGGCCTAAACACTCATCCGAGCAAATATAAGGTAGATTTTGTTCACCTGCCCGGAGAAAAACATCAACGAAAATAATTTGTATTTGTTTTAACCAGTTGGTGGCGCTACCACTGCGATCAAAAATAAGTTGGCAGCCGTCTTCAGGGCCTGAATATCCTCAAATGTGAAAGATTTCCAGAAGATGGATCATCTGAATCATTTTGCAGGAACTTTTGTTGCCACGGAGAATAATCAGACTCTGCGGCACCGTAATAGCCACGCCCTTTGAAGGAAAGTCATAAAAATAGGGATAGAGTAAGATCAATGTCTTGAGTCTTTTCTAGCCAATTTTCAATCGGATTCGTTAAAAGGGCACCATGCAGTACGTCAAAATGTAAAAAATGATATTGATTGGCGCAAGGTGTATAACTGAATATAAACATATAGATGTCTTCAGGTACAGACTCTTTATGTACATGTGAAGTTTTGGATTTTTAGCAGCATGTGCAGGAGAGTTATTAAGCATTTTGTCCATTGCGGCGAAGGAAATCTTAAGTGAAAACTTTGAAGCCCCGCCCCCGTCATATAGTATTTCGGAAACAAAAAATTTTAGCCCCAGTGTTTGTCCCAGGTCTTCAGATGCTACAGACAGAATTTTAAGGCAATCAGATGAAGCCTTTAGGATCAGGGTGCAAAAGAATGACCCCTGTAAACATGCAAAAAAGGGCAAAAGTCGGACTTTCAAAAATTCATAACTCACTTCCTGTTCATATTAGACGTTAAAATATCAAATTTTTCGCCATGCCCGATGAGACTGCCAAGTTTGGTGAGTTTTTGTGCATGTTTCGGGGGTCAAAAATGCGATCGAACAATCGGAAAAATAATAATAATAATAATTTCTACAAAAACAATAGGGACTTCGCAGCGGTCGCTGCTCAGGCCCTAATAATAATAATAATAATAATAATAAAAGTAATAATGTTTTCTACAAAAACAATAGGGACCTGGCCGCGGTCGCTGCTCGGGCCCCAATAATAATTTCTACACAAAGTCCATTGTGGTGACCCGCCCCCTTTTAAGTAAATTCAAAATGGCCGACTTCCTGTAAAACCTAGCTCATTGCTCCAAGAGACTTTTTTGTAGGTCTTGGTCTTATACATACAGTGAACCCTCGCTACTTCGCGGTTCACCTTTCGCGGGTTCAGTGCTTCGCGGGTCTAAAAAATATTCGGGGGCATTGTAGTTTCGCCGAGCGGCACGACGGGGCGCTGGAGCGGTTAGACGGCCGGCGTGCGCCGAAGAAGAGCGTGGGCGAAGAGGAGAGTGGACGAAGAAGAGCACGTTCCCCCGGACACGATCGGTGGCGACGTTTCGCGCGGTTCGGACCGTACCAGAGCTCCGGCCGGCGTGCGTGGCAGTTAAGCCGTAGAGGAGCACCTTCCCCGGGCACGGGCGGTGCCAAGCGGCCCCTAAGTTTAAACGAATGGAAGCTCCGGAGGAGGAGGGCATGCTCGCGTCACAGTAAGCCGAAGAGGAGCACCTTCCCCGGGCACGGGCGGTTCCAAGCGGCCCCTAAGTTTAACCGAATGGAAGCTCCGGAGGAGGAGGGCATGCTCGCGTCACAGTAAGCCGAAGAGGAGCACCTTCCCCGGGCACGGGCGGTGCCAAGCGGCCCCTAAGTTTAACCGAATGGAAGCTCCGGACGGGGGAGGACGGGCGTGTGTCACAGTTAAGCCAAATTGGAGCACCTCTTCTGCCCGGGCACGAGCGGAGCGCGAGGCTGTCAGTTATGAATGAATAAATGAATAAATAAATAAAGAATGCCACCTTTCATTTCACAGGGCACACCGGACGGCGTACCAGCAGGTAAAAGTCGGAGTAATTAAATAAATACAAAAAGAATGGCTGGGGAATAAAAAAATAATACGTTTTAATAATAATTTGTTTTTTTTGTTATAACATGAATTTCACTCTCTCTCTCCCCGTATATATATATATATATATATATATATATATATATATATATATATATATATTTATATATTTATTATATATATTGTATATTTTTTTTAAGCATTTTTGAAGGTGCGCCGCTACTTCGCGGATTTTCAGTTTTCGCGGATGGTCTCGGTCCCCATTAACCGCGATAACTGAGGGTTCACTGTACTCCATAAAATTTACAAAAAGCGAGGTGAAACACTCAACCAGAGCTGCTTTTTTTTAACATTTCTCGAGGGCCATGGCGAGCCATTTCAAAAAAGCTGCACAACTAACGTATAAAATATTGATAAATTTGCTCGGCCTCATGTGTGTGTAAAGTTTTACGAGTTGTCGTTCATATTTAGAACCTCATAATCAGCTTTGTTTTATTGCCGAACAGTGCAATGCCACTCCCACAACTTTTCACGAAAAATCACGAATTTCGTATTGTGACATCCTCATGGCCAAAACAGTCATCCGAGCATATATGAGGGCGACCTTGTTGAGTTGCACGGAGAAAAACATCCAAGAAAATAACTTGTATTAGCTTTTACCAGTTGGTGGCGCTACTACTACGATGTAAAATAAGTTGGTAGATGTCTTCAGGGCTGAAGTATCCTCAAATGTGTACAACTTCGAGAAGATAGGATCATCTGAGTCATGTTGCCGGAGCTTTTGTTGCCACAGAGTACAATCGGACTTTTCAGCACCTTAATAGCCACGCCTTTTGCCAAAACGTCACAAAATTCGGCAGAGAGTAAGATCATTGTCTTGAGTCTTTTCTGACTAATTTTCAGTCGGATTCGTCAAAAGGGCACCGTGCAGTACGTGAAAATTAAAATAAAAACAAATTTTTGATTCCACTTGGCGGCACTGTGTGTATAACAAAATAATAACATTAAGATGTCTTCAGGTCGGGACGTTTTATTTACAGGTGAAGGTTTGGATTTTTAGGAGCATGTGCAGGGGAGTTATTAAGCATTCATTTATTTGTATTAGGTTCATTTTGTCTTCTTATTATTGATATTTGACTGATTCATTAAAAGCAGACAATTATGTTTTAGGTTAATTTTTTACCTGACATGTTTCGGCGAGTCTTTCGCCTTCTTCAGAGTGTCGCATGATGGTGTCTTGAGACCCGTCTTTATCAGCTGATGTTCCATGAGGGTGTGACTTACCTGTCAAAAAAATGAAAAATCAGAGCAGTAAAAGAACAAGCACAACATGAACATTACAAATCAGCAATCACTGACCACTGCAAAAGGGAAAACCACATCATGGACCGGGAGAAGGGCAGGGTCATCCGCACCGAAGAGAACAAACAACAGCGCTGGATCAGAGAGGCCATTGAGATCTGCAAGCGAGGCATAAAAACCATGAACAGAGACAAGGGAGCCTTCATCCTCTCTACCACCTGGAGCAGCATTTTGGCGGAGTGAACGGACAGCGGGGGGCGTGACTTGCCTTCATTCTTGTGACAGGTAAGTCACGCCCTCATGGAACATCAGCTGATAAAGACGGGCCACAAGACACCATCATGTGACACTCTGAAGAAGGCGAAAGACTTTCGTATTGTGACATCCTCAAGGCCTAAACACTCATCCGAGCAAATGTAAGGTAGATTTTGTTAACCTGCCCGGAGAAAAAAATCAACGAAAATAATTTGTATTTGTTTTAACCAGTTGGTGGCGCTACCACTGCGATCAAAAATAAGTTGGCAGCCGTCTTCAGGGCCTGAATATCCTCAAATGTGAAAAATTTCGAGAAGATGGATCATCTGAATCATTTTGCAGGAACTTTTGTTGCCACGGAGAATAATCAGACTCTGCGGCACCGTAATAGCCACGCCCTTCGAAGGAAAGTCACAAAAATAGGGATAGAGTAAGATCAATGTCTTGAGTCTTTTCTAGCCAATTTTCAATCAGATTCGTTAAAAGGGCACCGTGCAGTACGTCAAAATGTAAAAAATGATATTGATTGGCGCAAGGTGTATAACTGAATATAAACATATAGATGTCTTCAGGTACAGACTCTTTATGTACATGTGAAGTTTTGGATTTTTAGCAGCATGTGCAGGAGAGTTATTAAGCATTTTGTCCATTGCGGCGAAGGAAATCTTAAGTGAAAACTTTGATGCCCCGCCCCCGTCATATAGTATTTCGGAAACAAAAAATTTTAGCCCCAGTGTTTGTGCCAGGTCTTCAGATGCTACAGACATAATTTTAAGGCAATCAGATGAAGCCTTTAGGATCAGGGTGCAAAAGAATGACCCCTGTAAACATGCAAAAAAGGGCAAAAGTCGGACTTTCAAAAATTCATAACTCACTTCCTGTTCATATTAGACGTTAAAATATCAAAATTTTCGCCATGCCCGATGAGACTGCCAAGTTTGGTGAGTTTTTGTGCATGTTTCGGGGGTCAAAAATGCGATCGAACAATCGGAAAAATAATAATAATAATAATTTCTACAAAAACAATAGGGACTTCGCAGCGGTCGCTGCTCAGGCCCTAATAATAATAATAATAATAATAATAAAAGTAATAATATTTTCTACAAAAACAATAGGGACCTCGCCGCGGTCGCTGCTCGGGCCCCAATAATAATTTCTACACAAAGTCCATTGTGGTGACCCGCCCCCTTTTAAGTAAATTCAAAATGGCCGACTTCCTGTAAAACCTAGCTCATTGCTCCAAGAGACTTTTTTGTAGGTCTTGGTCTTATACATACAGTGAACCCTCGCTACTTCGCGGTTCACCTTTCGCGGGTTCAGTGCTTCGCGGGTCTAAAAAATATTCGGGGGCATTGTAGTTTCGCCGAGCGGCACGACGGGGCGCTGGAGCGGTTAGACGGCCGGCGTGCGCCGAAGAAGAGCGTGGGCGAAGAGGAGAGTGGACGAAGAAGAGCACGTTCCCCCGGACACGATCGGTGGCGACGTTTCGCGCGGTTCGGACCGTACCAGAGCTCCGGCCAGCGTGCGTGGCAGTTAAGCCGTAGAGGAGCACCTTCCCCGGGCACGGGCGGTGCCAAGCGGCCCCTAAGTTTAACCGAATGGAAGCTCCGGAGGAGGAGGGCATGCTCGCGTCACAGTAAGCCGAAGAGGAGCACCTTCCCCGGGCACGGGCGGTTCCAAGCGGCCCCTAAGTTTAACCGAATGGAAGCTCCGGAGGAGGAGGGCATGCTCGCGTCACAGTAAGCCGAAGAGGAGCACCTTCCCCGGGCACGGGCGGTGCCAAGCGGCCCCTAAGTTTAACCGAATGGAAGCTCCGGGGGAGGAGGACGGGCGTGTGTCACAGTTAAGCCAAATTGGAGCACCTCTTCTGCCCGGGCACGAGCGGAGCGCGAGGCTGTCAGTTATGAATGAATAAATGAATAAATAAATAAAGAATGCCACCTTTCATTTCACAGGGCACACCGGACGGCGTACCAGCAGGTAAAAGTCGGAGTAATTAAATAAATACAAAAAGAATGGCTGGGGAATAAAAAAAATAATACGTTTTAATAATAATTTGTTTTTTTTGTTATAACATGAATTTCACTCTCTCTCTCCCCGTATATATATATATATATATATATATATATATATATATATATATATTTATATATTTATTATATATATTGTATATTTTTTTTAAGCATTTTTGAAGGTGCGCCGCTACTTCGCGGATTTTCAGTTTTCGCGGATGGTCTCGGTCCCCATTAACCGCGATAACTGAGGGTTCACTGTACTCCATAAAATTTACAAAAAGCGAGGTGAAACACTCAACCAGAGCTGCTTTTTTTTAACATTTCTCGAGGGCCATGGCGAGCCATTTCAAAAAAGCTGCACAACTAACGTATAAAATATTGATAAATTTGCTCGGCCTCATGTGTGTGTAAAGTTTTACGAGTTGTCGTTCATATTTAGAACCTCATAATCAGCTTTGTTTTATTGCCGAACAGTGCAATGCCACTCCCACAACTTTTCACGAAAAATCACGAATTTCGTATTGTGACATCCTCATGGCCGAAACAGTCATCCGAGCATATATGAGGGCGACCTTGTTGAGTTGCACGGAGAAAAACATCCAAGAAAATAACTTGTATTAGCTTTTACCAGTTGGTGGCGCTACTACTACGATGTAAAATAAGTTGGTAGATGTCTTCAGGGCTGAAGTATCCTCAAATGTGTACAACTTCGAGAAGATAGGATCATCTGAGTCATGTTGCCGGAGCTTTTGTTGCCACAGAGTACAATCGGACTTTTCAGCACCTTAATAGCCACGCCTTTTGCCAAAACGTCACAAAATTCGGCAGAGAGTAAGATCATTGTCTTGAGTCTTTTCTGACTAATTTTCAGTCGGATTCGTCAAAAGGGCACCGTGCAGTACGTGAAAATTAAAATAAAAACAAATTTTTGATTCCACTTGGCGGCACTGTGTGTATAACAAAATAATAACATTAAGATGTCTTCAGGTCGGGACGTTTTATTTACAGGTGAAGGTTTGGATTTTTAGGAGCATGTGCAGGGGAGTTATTAAGCATTCATTTATTTGTATTAGGTTCATTTTGTCTTCTTATTATTGATATTTGACTGATTCATTAAAAGCAGACAATTATGTTTTAGGTTAATTTTTTACCTGACATGTTTCGGCGAGTCTTTCGCCTTCTTCAGAGTGTCGCATGATGGTGTCTTGAGACCCGTCTTTATCAGCTGATGTTCCATGAGGGTGTGACTTACCTGTCAAAAAAATGAAAAATCAGAGCAGTAAAAGAACAAGCACAACATGAACATTACAAATCAGCAATCACTGACCACTGCAAAAGGGAAAACCACATCATGGACCGGGAGAAGGGCAGGGTCATCCGCACCGAAGAGAACAAACAACAGCGCTGGATCAGAGAGGCCATTGAGATCTGCAAGCGAGGCATAAAAACCATGAACAGAGACAAGGGAGCCTTCATCCTCTCTACCACCTGGAGCAGCATTTTGGCGGAGTGAACGGACAGCGGGGGGCGTGACTTGCCTTCATTCTTGTGACAGGCAAGTCACGCCCTCATGGAACATCAGCTGATAAAGACGGGCCACAAGACACCATCATGTGACACTCTGAAGAAGGCGAAAGACTTTCGTATTGTGACATCCTCAAGGCCTAAACACTCATCCGAGCAAATGTAAGGTAGATTTTGTTAACCTGCCCGGAGAAAAAAATCAATGAAAATGATTTGTATTTGTTTTAACCAGTTGGTGGCGCTACCACTGCGATCAAAAATAAGTTGGCAGCCGTCTTCAGGGCCTGAATATCCTCAAATGTGAAAAATTTCGAGAAGATGGATCATCTGAATCATTTTGCAGGAACTTTTGTTGCCACGGAGAATAATCAGACTCTGCGGCACCGTAATAGCCACGCCCTTCGAAGGAAAGTCACAAAAATAGGGATAGAGTAAGATCAATGTCTTGAGTCTTTTCTAGCCAATTTTCAATCAGATTCGTTAAAAGGGCACCGTGCAGTACGTCAAAATGTAAAAAATGATATTGATTGGCGCAAGGTGTATAACTGAATATAAACATATAGATGTCTTCAGGTACAGACTCTTTATGTACATGTGAAGTTTTGGATTTTTAGCAGCATGTGCAGGAGAGTTATTAAGCATTTTGTCCATTGCGGCGAAGGAAATCTTAAGTGAAAACTTTGATGCCCCGCCCCCGTCATATAGTATTTCGGAAACAAAAAATTTTAGCCCCAGTGTTTGTGCCAGGTCTTCAGATGCTACAGACAGAATTTTAAGGCAATCAGATGAAGCCTTTAGGATCAGGGTGCAAAAGAATGACCCCTGTAAACATGCAAAAAAGGGCAAAAGTCGGACTTTCAAAAATTCATAACTCACTTCCTGTTCATATTAGACGTTAAAATATCAAATTTTTCGCCATGCCCGATGAGACTGCCAAGTTTGGTGAGTTTTTGTGCATGTTTCAGGGGTCAAAAATGCGATCGAACAATCGGAAAAATAATAATAATAATAATTTCGACAAAAACAATAGGGACTTCGCAGCGGTCGCTGCTCAGGCCCTAATAATAATAATAATAATAATAATAAAAGTAATAATATTTTCTACAAAAACAATAGGGACCTCGCCGCGGTCGCTGCTCGGGCCCCAATAATAATTTCTACACAAAGTCCATTGTGGTGACCCGCCCCCTTTTAAGTAAATTCAAAATGGCCGACTTCCTGTAAAACCTAGCTCATTGCTCCAAGAGACTTTTTTGTAGGTCTTGGTCTTATACATCCAGTGAACCCTCGCTACTTCGCGGTTCACCTTTCGCGGGTTCAGTGCTTCGCGGGTCTAAAAAATATTCGGGGGCATTGTAGTTTCGCCGAGCGGCACGACGGGGCGCTGGAGCGGTTAGACGGCCGGCGTGCGCCGAAGAAGAGCGTGGGCGAAGAGGAGAGTGGACGAAGAAGAGCACATTCCCCCGGACACGATCGGTGGCGACGTTTCGCGCGGTTCGGACCGTACCAGAGCTCCGGCCAGCGTGCGTGGCAGTTAAGCCGTAGAGGAGCACCTTCCCCGGGCACGGGCGGTGCCAAGCGGCCCCTAAGTTTAACCGAATGGAAGCTCCGGAGGAGGAGGGCATGCTCGCGTCACAGTAAGCCGAAGAGGAGCACCTTCCCCGGGCACGGGCGGTTCCAAGCGGCCCCTAAGTTTAACCGAATGGAAGCTCCGGAGGAGGAGGGCATGCTCGCGTCACAGTAAGCCGAAGAGGAGCACCTTCCCCGGGCACGGGCGGTGCCAAGCGGCCCCTAAGTTTAACCGAATGGAAGCTCCGGGGGAGGAGGACGGGCGTGTGTCACAGTTAAGCCAAATTGGAGCACCTCTTCTGCCCGGGCACGAGCGGAGCGCGAGGCTGTCAGTTATGAATGAATAAATGAATAAATAAATAAAGAATGCCACCTTTCATTTCACAGGGCACACCGGACGGCGTACCAGCAGGTAAAAGTCGGAGTAATTAAATAAATACTAAAAGAATGGCTGGGGAATAAAAAAATAATACGTTTTAATAATAATTTGGTTTTTTTGTTATAACATGAATTTCACTCTCTCTCTCCCCGTATATATATATATATATATATATATATATATATATATATATATATATTTATTATATATATTGTTTATTTTTTTTAAGCATTTTTGAAGGTGCGCCGCTACTTCGCGGATTTTCAGTTTTCGCGGGTGGTCTCGGTCCCCGTTAACCGCGATAACCGAGGGTTCACTGTACTCCATAAAATTTACAAAAAGCGAGGTGAAACACTCAACCAGAGCTGCTTTTTTTAACATTTCTCGAGGGCCATGGCGAGCCATTTAAAAAAAGCTGCACAACTAACGTAGAAAATATTGATAAATTTGCTCGGCCTGATGTGTGTGTAAAGTTTTACGAGTTGTCGTTCATATTTAGAACCTCATAATCAGCTTTGTTTTATTGCCGAACAGTGCAATGCCACTCCCACAACTTTTCATGAAAAAGGACGAATTTCGTATTGTGACATCCTCATGGCCGAAACAGTCATCCGAGCATATATGAGGGCGACCTTGTTGAGTTGCACGGAGAAAAACATCCAAGAAAATAACTTGTATTAGCTTTTACCAGTTGGTGGCGCTACTACTACGATGGAAAATAAGTTGGTAGATGTCTTCAGGGCTGAAGTATCCTCAAATGTGTACAACTTCGAGAAGATAGGATCATCTGAGTCATGTTGCCGGAGCTTTTGTTGCCACAGAGTACAATCGGACTTTTCAGCACCTTAATAGCCACGCCTTTTGCCAAAACGTCACAAAATTCGGCAGAGAGTAAGATCATTGTCTTGAATCTTTTCTGACTCATTTTCAGTCGGATTCGTCAAAAGGGCACCGTGCAGTACGTGAAAATTAAAATAAAAACAAATTTTTGATTCCACTTGGCGGCACTGTGTGTATAACAAAATAATAACATTAAGATGTCTTCAGGTCGGGACGTTTTATTTACAGGTGAAGGTTTGGATTTTTAGGAGCATGTGCAGGGGAGTTATTAAGCATTCATTTATTTGTATTAGGTTCATTTTGTCTTCTTATTATTGATATTTGACTGATTCATTAAAAGCAGACAATTATGTTTTAGGTTAATTTTTTACCTGACATGTTTCGGCGAGTCTTTTGCCTTCTTCAGAGTGTCGCATGATGGTGTCTTGAGCTGATGTTCCATGAGGGTGTGACTTACCTGTCAAAAAAATTAAAAAATCAGAGCAGTAAAAGAACAAGCACAGCATGAACATTACAAATCAGCAATCACTGACCACTGCAAAAGGGAAAACCACATCATGGACCGGGAGAAGGGCAGGGTCATCCGCACAGAAGAAAACAAACAACAGCGCTGGATCAGAGAGGCCATTGAGATCTGCAAGCGAGGCATAAAAACCATGAACAGAGACAAGGGAGCCTTCATCCTCTCTACCACCTGGAGCAGCATCTTGGCGGAGTGAACGGACAGCGGGGGGCGTGACTTGCCTTCATTCTTGTGACAGGTAAGTCACGCCCTCATGGAACATCAGCTGATAAAGACGGGTCACAAG